>NC_140990.1:174215754-174588787 GCF_052327205.1 Somniosus microcephalus | reverse complement strand
CTCTATAACTTTTGATTGTATAGCCGGACAGACAGAGAGACAGACAGACAGACAGGACAGAGAGACATACTGTTTTATATATATAACTAGCTGGAGTGCCCGGCGGTGCCGAGGCTTTTTCGAGGGCATGTTGTTGTTGGAAGAGAGAGAGAGAGAGAGAGCAACTGGGGGGGAAGAGAGAGAGCGACTGGGGGGGAAGAGAGAGAGCGACTGGGGGGGGAAGAGAGAGAGCGACTGGGGGGGAAGAGAGAGAGCGACTGGGGGGGGAAGAGAGAGAGCGACTTGGGGGGGGAAGAGAGAGCGCGACTGGGGGGGAAGAGAGAGAGCGACTTGGGGGGAAGAGAGAGCGCGACTGGGGGGGGAAGAGAGAGCGCGACTGGGGGGGGAAGAGAGAGCGCGACTGGGGGGGAAGAGAGCGCGCGACTGGGGGGGAAGAGAGAGCGCGACTGGGGGGGAAGAGAGAGCGCGACTGGGGGGGAGACGAGAGCGCGACTGGAGGAAGAGAGAGAGCGACGGGGAAGAGAGAGAGCGACTTGGCGGAAGGGGGGGGAGTGGGGGGTGAAGCGGGGGGAAGGTGGGGGGGAAGGGGAAGGGGGAAGGGGGGGAAAGGAGGGGAAAAGGGGGGAGGGGGGGGAAGAAGGAAAGGGAAGGGGGGAATATATATATAGATAAAGAAATACTTGGGAGTGAGTTACAGGCTGGAATCTAATCAAGAGGTTCAGGTGGTTTATATATAGAATGATGGATACCTGGGAGAAAGTTACAGGCTGGAATCTAATTGAGAGGTTCAGATGGTTTATATATAGAATAGTGGATACCCAGCAGTGAGGTACAGGCTGGAATCTAATAGAGGGGTTCGGGTGGTTTATATATAGAATAATGGATGCCTGGGAGTGAGTTAAGGCTGGAATCTAATCGAGGGGTTCAGGTGGTTTATATATAGAATAATGGATACCCAGGTGTGAGTTACAAGCTGGCATCTAATCGAGGGGTTCAGATGGTTTATATATAGAACAACAGATACCCCGGGAGTGAGTTACAGGCTGGAATCTAATCGAGGGGTTCAGGTGGTTTATATATAGAACTAGTTGGAGTGCCCGGCGGTGCCGAGGGTTTTTTTGAGGGCATGTTGTTATGTTGTTATGAAAAAAGTACAAATAATATATATAAATAAATGAGTTTGTCTGTCTGTGTGGGAAGGAGAGAGAGAGAGAGAGAGAGGGGAAGGAGAGAGAGCGAGAGAGAGATGGGGGGAAGGAGAGAGAGCGAGTGGGGGAAGGAGAGAGAGAGAGGGGGGGAGGAGAGTGAGAGAGAGAGGGGGAAAGGAGAGAGAGAGAGAGGGGGAAGGAGAGAGGAGAGGGGGGGAAGGAGAGAGAGGCAGAGAGAGAGAGGGAAGGAGAGCGAGAGAGAGGGAAGGAGAGAGACAGAGAGGGGGAAGGAGAGAGAGACAGAGAGAGTTTGAATCGCAGGCGGCCGAAGGAAGGGGACCTCTCCCTCCCTCTCCCACCCCCTTCACCTCTTTCCCTCCCTCAGCCTCTCTCTCCCTGCCCCCTCTCTCTCCCAGCCCCTCTCCCTCTCTCTCTCTCTCCCCCTCTCTCTCTCCCAGCCCCTCTCTCCCTGCCCCTCTCTCTCTCCCTGTCCCTCTCTCTCTCCCTGCCCCTCTCCCTCTCTCTCTCTCTCCCCCTCTCTCTCTCCCAGCCCCCTCTCTCCCTGCCCCTCTCTCTCTCCCTGCCCCTCTCTCTCTCCCTGCCCCCCTCTCCCTCTCTCTCTCTCTCCCCCTCTCTCTTTCCCCCTCCCCCCCTCTCTCCCCCACTCCCCCCCCCCCCTCTCTCCCCCTCCCCCCCCCCGCTCTCGGAGCCGTCCCCGACCGAAATCGGACACGGGAGTCCGCAGCGAAAGGCGTTCGTCTGCCGCCCGGCCAACCGGGTCCAAAGGCCGGCCGCGTTAATGATGAGGAACCCCGGGCTCGCTTCGGAGCGATGGGCACCCGGCCCTCCCGGTGTCGGACTGACTCCGTTCTGGTACCGGAAAGGAGGGAGAGACAGGGGGAGGCAGAGAGAGAGAGAGGGGGAGGGAGGGAGAGGGGGGAGAGAGGGAGAGAGAGGGAGAGGGGAGGGAGGGAGAGCGGGGAGAGAGAAGGAGGCCAGCCTTTACCAAGATGGCGGCGATGGCGGGCCGCTGGTTTGGAATCGGGCCCAGCGGGACGGGCGGTGCCTAGCTCGGGCGTGGCTGGCGAGGAGAGGCCGAGGCTTCGAGGCCTGAGGCCTGCAGGCAGCTCATCCACCGTGGATGTAAACAACCCGCGAGCGGAGAGACCGGGGTGACGGGAGAGAGGGGAGAAAGCGGAGAGAAGGAGGAGGGTGAGGGTGGGACTGGGGCCCCTGGTCGGACAGAGGCAGAGTTGCTCCATCACAAACAACAATGGCCGCCGCTTGCTTTTCAGTTTGAAGGATTAGGCCCCGCCCCACACACGCCATGAAACGCCACCCGTGACGCAGCGCGCTGCCCCCGTAGGATTGGTCAACCTTCACGTCACTCAATGCTAATGAGCAGATTCCCCCATATGGTTGGTCAACCATCACGTCACTCAACGCTAATTCCCCCGTAGGATTGGTCAACCGCTAATGAGCGGGCTAATGAGCGGAATTTTGAACGTTTTTTGTATACTTTCCGAACAATGTTTGTCTGACCAAAATGTAAATACGCCTATGACGCTCCCCTAATCATAAGCTTTCTTTTGATATAACATATGTGTAGGTACGCTCTATAACTTTTGAGTGATTGCCCGGACATACACACAGACACAATGATCCTTTTATATATATACTAGCTGGAGTGTTGTTGGAAGAGAGAAAGAGAGCGACTGGGGGGGGGGAAGTGAGAGAGCGACTGGGGGGGGGGAAGAGAGAGAGCGACTGGGGGGGGGGAAGAGAGAGAGCGACTGGGGGGAAGAGAGAGAGCGACTGGGGGAAGAGAGAGAGCGACTGGGGGGAAGAGAGAGAGCGACTGGGGGGGAAGAGAGAGAGCGACTGGGGGGGAAGAGAGAGCGCGACTGGGGGGGAAGAGAGAGCGCGACTGGGGGGGAAGAGAGAGCGCGACTGGGGGAGGAAGAGAGAGAGCGACTGGGGGGAAGAGGGAGAGCGACTGGGGGGAAGAGGGAGGGCGAACTGGGGGGGGAAGAGGGAGGGCGACTGGGGGGAAGAGGGAGAGCGACTGGGGGGGAAGAGGGAGAGCGACTGGGGGGGAAGAGGGAGAGCGACTGGGGGGGAAGAGGGAGAGCGACTGGGGGGGGAAGAGGGAGAGCGACTGGGGGGGGGGAAGAGGGAGAGCGACTGAGGGGGAAGAGGGAGAGCGACTGGGGGGAGACTGGGGGAAGAGGGATGAGCGACCTGGGGGGGAAGAGGGAGAGCGACTGGGGGGAGGGAGAGGAGAGCGACTGGGGGGGGGGAAGAGGGAGAGCGACTGGGGGGAAGAGGGAGAGCGACTGGGGGGGGAAGAGGGAGAGCGACTGGGGGGAAGAGGGAGAACGACTGGGGGGGGGAAGAGGGAGAGCGACTGGGGGGGAAGAGGGAGAGCGACTGGGGGAAGAGGGAGAGCGACTGGGGGGGAAGAGGGAGAGCGACTGGGGGGAAGAGGGAGAGCGACTGGGGGGAAGAGGGAGAGCAACTGGGGGGGAAGAGAGAGCGACTGGGGGGGAAGAGAGAGAGCGACTGGGGGGGGGGAAGAGGGAGAGCGACTGGGGGGAAGAGGGAGAACGACTGGGGGGGAAGAGGGAGAGCGACTGGGGGGGAAGAGGGAGAGCGACTGGGGCGAAGAGGGAGAGCGACTGGGGGGGGGGAAGAGGGAGAGCGACTGGGGGGGAAGAGGCGAGAACGACTGGGGGGGAAGAGGGAGAGCGACTGGGGGGAAGAGGGAGAGCGACTGGGGGGGAAGAGGGAGAGCGACTGGGGGGGAAGAGGGGAGAGCGACTGGGGGGGAAGAGGGGAGAGCGACTGGGGGGGAAGAGGGAGAGCGACTGGGGGGGGAAGAGGGAGAGCGACTGGGGGGGAAGAGGGAGAGCGACTGGGGGGGAAGAGGGAGAGCGACTGGGGGGGAAGAGGGAGAGCGACTGGGGGGGGAAGAGGGGAGAGCGACTGGGGGGGAAGAGGGAGAGCGACTGGGGGGGAAGAGGGGAGAGCGACTGGGGGGGAAGAGGGAGAGCGACTGGGGGGGAAGAGGGAGAGCGACTGGGGGGGAAGAGGGAGAGCGACTGGGGGGGAAGAGGGAGAGCGACTGGGGGGGAAGAGGGAGAGCGACTGGGGGGGAAGAGGGAGAGCGACGGGGGGGGGAAGAGGGGAGAGCGACGGGGGGTAGAGAGAGAGCGACTGGGGGGAAGAGAGAGAGCGACTCGGGGGAAGAGAGAGAGCGACTGGGGGGAAGAGAGAGCGCTTGGAAATGTAGATTTGAAAAGAAACACGCAGTAAGTGGGAAAAAGAATGGAATCAAGATGGCGGCCACTCACCTCGGTTCAGAACGATAAGGCCCGCCCACACACGCACCGATTGGTCGACCGTCATGTCACCGCAGCGTAGGATTGGTCAATCGTCCTGTCACTTGACTCTAGGAGGGCCCGCCCGCATGCGCGACGAACCCGCCCCCCGCGACGTAGCGATTGGTCGACCGTCAGGTCGCTCGACCGTACGATTGGTCGACCTTAATGTCACTCTAGCTAATGAGTGAATAATGAGCGGAATTTTGAACGTTTTTTTGGATACCGCGGGTGCTGGATACCTGGGAGTGAGTTACAGGCTGGAATCTAATCGAGGGGTTCAGGCGGTTTATTATATATAGAATAACAGATACCTGGGGGTGAGTTCTAATGTAAGGTTTATATATACAGTAAATGGTAAATGAGTAAGTAATAACTGATGAAGGTTATTTATAAAATGAAAATATTTAACAGAAGGGGTAAACATCAGTGGTCTGAAAATAAAGAAACAGATTGGAACTAAAGTACACTTGGATGCTGTAACCTCAAATATTACAGGTAGAATATAATTTTGTAATAAAAGTATTTGCATGAATCGCACTATGTCCAATAATAATTGAAATAATTTTTATCGAGAAATTAACTGGTTTAACTGGCGATTGTCCCTGTGAGCTGTGTGTACTGGTCGCCCTCTGGTGGCGGAACAGGTGAAGCGCACGAGACTGGCCATGGAGCTGCAAAGGAGCCAGTTTCTCCCCACCTGTAATTAACCAAATTGCAGTTTCCGAAATTGCAGTGCATTCCTGTGCTTGAGTCATTGATCACAAAGGGTAACTGTACAAAAATGTCCGTTTTTTGGTGTAATTTTAAATCCCCATCAACTGTCTCTCTGAAAATGTAACATTAATTTCCCCAGGTTTTCACTTGGATTTAAATTGTTCTCACAAGATTGCAGTAAAGGGTGGCCATCAGAACATTTACAAGGCCCATCCTACCTAGCTCATCCAACCTGGAAAATTTAAACAGTTTTCCCCAAATCACAACATCCAACTTTGGTTCTGTGAATGACCATTCCAGGATTTTCGCCTCCTGTACGCTACATTCCCAGTCCAGGAACTGATCGCTCTGTGTGTGACAAAGACCTTTTCCTCCCCTGATGCATGTAAAGGTCTGACAGGAAATGAGTTTGAAGAAATCCCAGCCCAGTTTTTACTAGATGAGGGCCGACGGCACAAAATGACCGAGAACTGTGCACTCACTGAGTCTCAGTCAGACCACCATCCTGGGGAGCGGTGGACAATTCAACAGGAAAAGCATCTAAGTGTACCCGTTCCAGCTGTAAAAGTTCCCACTGAGGGCGACCCTCTTTTAAATCGATGTTCTGTCCAGCACCATACTTTATCTGCTATCCTGTGACTCCTTAGCACCACCTATACTCGCCAACGTTTCACCCTCGCAGAAGCTGTCTGAAGATCCAAGTATACAGCAACTGAATTCCACTCGTCTACATTATCAACGTCTTAAAACGTCCAGCAGGTTCGTTAACCGTTGCCTCAGTTTCCTCAATCCACGTTGACAGCTCCTTTAACAAAATATGCTTCTCCTAATTTCACCTGCTAGATCATTCAAATATTTTTGGAGCGATATCCCTAGACCAGGTCCTGATTTACAGCTGCCAAGTCTGAGCCAACACCGGTGCAGCAAGTGCTGGCCTTCTGAGGAAGTGTTACTCTGAAGCTAGCTGTGTGTTTACCGGATTGGGAGTGTTTAATGCTGACATTGATTCCCCAACAATGAAACCCCACCTCCCCCAACCTTGTCAAAGACAACAATTCACTAAAAATTAACATACATTTACACATATAACTTGACAATTGATAAGTGTTATATACACAATTGAGGGATTAATTCAGAGGCTCCACTCCCGTCACGCTGCCTCACTAAGCGTGAATGGCAGTCAGAAATGACTATAGACACGACTTTCTGATATGCGCTCACCGATAGGCAGTGGGGCTTCCTGAATTGGCACCTTACGTGTGAAATTCTGCCCCTGCCTCAGACCCTCATCCATACCCTGGTTACCTTCAGACTCAACTATTCCAACCCTCTCCTGGCCGGGCTCCCACCTTCTGTAAACTGCAGCTCATCCAAAGCTCTGCTGCCCGTGTCCTAACTCGCACCAAGTCCCGTTCGCCCATCATCCCTGTGCTCGCTGACCTACATTGGCTCCCAGTCCAGTAACGCCTCAAATTTAAAATTCTGATCCTCATGTTCAAATCCCTCCATGGCCTCGCCCCTCCCTATCCCTATAACCTCCTCCAGCCCTACAACCCTTCGCGATCTTGGCACTCCTCCAATTCTAGCCTCTTGCACATTCCCGATTTCCTTTGCCCCACCATGGCCGGCCGAGCTTTCAGCCATCTAGGCCCTAAGCTCTGGAATTCCCACCCTAAAACTCTCCTCCTTTAAGACGTTCCTCTTTGACCAAGCTTCTGGTGGCCTGTCCTAATATCTCCTGATGTGGCTCAGTCTCACATTTTGTCTGGTTACGGTCCTGTGAAGCGCCTTGGGAACATTTTTACTACAATAAAGACACTGCATAATGCAAGTTGTTGTTGTGTGTGTGTGAGCAATTCAGACAATGCGAGCTGGCTGTGAGGAAGGGAGACTGTAGAAAGTTCGCAGTGCCTACCATCTTGTGGTCGTTAACGATCATCAGCTCCAGATACTTCGTCTCATAGAAGACATTACTGCGGTGAGCCTGAGGAGACAGAAGTTGATCTGTCAGCCCGTTCGACAGACGCGGGGCCTTGCAACTGGCAGCGCCCGTCACGTAACATCACCCCCCTGCCAACCAACGCAGACACTCCCTTCGCATGGGACTATTGAATGTGGGCAAATGCAGCAGCCATTTTCCCACAAATAGCGATACGGTGACTGACCAGTTAACTATGTCGCGTTACATAGAATGTACAGCAAAGAAACAGGCCATTCGGCCCAAGTGGTCTATGCCGGTGTTTATGCTCCACACGAGCTTCCTCCCACCCCTCTTCATCTAACCCATCTGCATATCCTTCTATTCCTTTCTTCCTCATGTGCTTGTCTAGCTGCCCCTTAAATGCATCTATACTATTCGCCTCAACCACTCCGTGTGGCAGCGAGTTCCACATTCTCACCACTCTCTGGGTAAAGAGGTTTCTTCTGAATTCCCTGCTGGATTTATTTTATATCCTATATTTATGACCTCTAGTTTGGTCTCCCCCACAAGTGGAAACATCTTCTCTACGTCTACCCTAACGAACCCCTTCATCATTTTAAAGACCTCTATCAGGTCACCCCTCAGTCTTCTCTTTTCTAGAGTAAAAAGCCACAGTCTGTTCAGTCTTTCCTGATAGTTATAACCAACGTTCCCTAGGAGGTGCGAGGCTGCACACCTCTCTGTCGGTCCCGCGCAGCCCGGGACCGGCTTTGTCAATGTAAAGTTTTGCAATGGCCACGCACCCCAAAAAAAAATAAGAGGGAACGTTGGGAGTAAACTCTCAGTTCTGGAATCATCCTTGTAATCTTTTTTGCACCTTCGCCTGTGCCTCCATACCCTTATTGAGACCAAAACATGTGCACATTATTCTAAGTGTGGTCTAACCAAGCTTCTACGTAAATTTAATGTAACTTTTCTGCTTTTCAATTATATTCCTCTAGAAATGAACCCCAGTGCTTTGTTTGCATTTTTTATGGCTTTGTTAACCTGTGTTGCTACTTTTAATGATTTGTGAATCTCTACCTCCAGATCCCTCGGTTCCTCTACCCCATTGAGATACTTATTTTCCAAGGAGTATGTGGCCTCTTACCAAAATGCACCTTCTCACACTTTTCTCACACTTACCTATATTGAAATTAATTTCCCAATTACATACCCATTCTGAAAGTTTATTGATATCTTATATTCTGTCGCAGTCCTCCTCAATATTAACAACAGCCCCCAATTTAGTGTCATTCGCAAATTTTGAAATTGGACTTCCGATTCCCCGAGTCTAAATTGTTTATGTAAATGGTGAGAAGTGATCCCAGCTCCAATCCTTGTGTAACACCACATCCCACCTTCTGCCAGTCTGAGTAATTACCTTTAACCCCTACTCTCTGTTTAGTAGCCAGCTTGCGATCCATTCTGCTACTCGTCCCCTGCTTCCACTTGCTCTGACCTTAGTCATGAGTCTACTATTTGTTTTTGTTTTTTTACAGCTGCTGCTGGCTGTGAGGTGAATGTTAGCCGGGATACTGCGAGAACTCTCCCCGCTTTCCTCAGACAGCTGGTGAAATAGACAATTTATTGGCAAATTAACTGCTACACAGCACCCAGCGCACGTAGACTGAAAGGGATGGTGGAAGAGTGGGGGGACACTTACAGCTCTCCTTCTCCGGTGTGTTCGGAGCCAGGGTAACTCCATCAGTAGCGACCACGGGGTGTTAGCCTTGCTTAGATTCCCTGAAAGAGATTGTGCGAGAGAAGTGACCGACAACACCCAGTGTAACTCGACCAGCTTCGACTGAAAGGGTTAACATAACGGCTTGCATTTCAAGGAAAAGGCTTGGTCAAAGATAGATTTTAAAGCAAGTTTTAAAGGAGGAGGAGAGGTAGAGAGGCGGAGAGGTTCAGGGAGGGAATTCCAGAGCTTCGGGCCTGGACGGCTGAAGGCACGGCTGCCAATGGTGGAGCGAAGGGAGTGGGGGAAGCACAAGAGGCCAGGATTGGTGGAACGCAGAGATCTCAAAGAGTTGTAGGGCTGGAGGAGGTTACAGAGATAGGGAGGGGCGAGGCCCTGGAGGAATTTGAACATGAGGGTGAGAATATTTAAATCGAGGTGTTGCTGGACCGGGAGCCAATGTAGGTCAGCGAGCACAGGGGTGATGGGTGAATGAGACATGGTGCGTATTAGGATACGGATAGCAGAGTTTTGGATGAGCTGATGTTTACGGAGGGTGGAAGATGGGAGGCCGGCCAGGAGAGCGTTGGAATAGTCGAGTCTTCAGCTCCCAGATGAAGTAAAACGGTTACACAGTTTGAGAAAGGGCTTCTTCTACGTGCGTGTGCGACTGTGCGTATCTGTATTTCTGTTCGTGTGTACATGCGTGTACTTGGGTGTGTGCATGTATGTGTGCGTATGTGTATGTGCATGTGTACCTGCACGTGTGTACGCACGTATAGACGCTCACACACACGCACATACAAGACGCTCTTTCTCAGACTGTGCAACCATTTTACTTTGTCTGGAAGCTGTATGCGCGTGTGCACGTGCCTGTATGTGTGCACGTGCCTGTATGTGTGCGCGTGCCTGTACGTGTGCGCGTGTGTGTGCCGAGATATCAGGTGAGGACAGGACCAGGTTCAGCGGTGATGTCCCTCCCCCAAGTGACTTGAGTAGTCGGCCGTCCCTGATCACGGCGGGTAACCGGTGAACAAGGTGCAGGAGAGAAAAATGCAGGGTATTTCAATAATTAATAGCGTGGAATAAAATACACAGGAAGAGCAGAGGGGCGAGGAAGTGTGAAGATGGAGCCAAAGCTTTTATAATTTTTTTTGACATTTTTAAAAAAATGGTATAAAACATATTGGCCCAGAAATTCGGGTCTCCCCCACGGAAGTGCCGGTTTCGTGCATGCACTGCGCATGCGCGGGAAACCAGAACTTCCGTTCCCTTAAAGGAAGGGGTTGACAGGTCGAACACGTACGCCGGAGAGGCAGCGCGTGCGCATCGAACTTACGTTTTTTTTGCAGGTTTCTCCGGGAGGGTAAGTCTCCAGGAGTTACACACGTAAAAAGCAGGCGCAAGGCTTGCTTTTAGCAAGGTAAGTGGTGAATTAATTAAAATTAAAACATTTTTTCCACAGGTTTATTATTTTTAAATACTTTAAAGAATGGTAAGTTTATTTTTAGCCCCGTTAGAAAATGTAATTAATTTTTTTTTAATTTAAATTATTGTTTAAAATAGTTATTTTATGTTATTTATAGTTATTTTAAAAATGTGATTTAAAAAAAAAATTATTTGAAGTTTTAGTGATGTTTTGGGGCTTATAGTATTTATAGTTTTGACAGTTCTTCCTGTCAATTTTATGAATGGGCATTCCCTGCTACCATTGGCTCTCCATGGCCCACGTGATCCCAGGGGTCACATCGAACTAACTGCGCCCCTGGGATACGCAAGTACTGCGCGCCAGCAGTTGGAGCAGGCGCAGGATCGGAATCCCACGTGGGCCCACAGCTCAACGGCCAGCGCGCTAGGTAAGTGCAGGTCGGCGGTTTGCACCCGCGGGAAGCCTCTGACCCGAATTTCTGGGCCAATATTACAGTAAGCTGCTGACATGACATTTATATACTTGAAAAGGAAGCAATTGTAGGACTATGAGGAAAGAGCAGGTGAGTGGGACTAATTGAAAAGGGTTGTAGGGCTGGAGGAGGTTACAAAGAGCCGGCACAGACACGATGGGCCGAATGGCCTCCCCCTGTGCTGTATCGTTCTATGAGTACGACTGTTACTGGGAGGCAGGAAGAGTCTGGGGCAGCGAGCAGCATAAGGGTTAGATAGTATCAACGCCAGCAATGACTGGAATTACCGATGTGGGGAAGTTTGTCCATCAATCCAATGGGTATCCGATGTAACATGTGCGGCCTTGGTGAATTCTCCTAAAAAACAGAAAACGATTTCTTCATCAGCCATTTTTCCCACCAATATACCTGGCCATTTCAGTTCCTCTCTAAACACTCCTCCAAACAATTCCTGGATGAATTGTAAAGACTCAGGCCGTGAAATCTGATAACACCTGAAAACGGGCGCAGGGATCGCGATGTGCAATTAACCTGTTCCCACTGAGTCCGATGCAGGCAGCACACCAACTTCATGCTGCCTGCTTATTTAAGTGATAGTAGCGTGTACCCAGTGCTAACTGTGCTGTTCACTGGCCGCTTCAGCAGGGGGCCCAAAACTGTGCAAGGTTAGCACCACTTAAAGCTAGCCTGCACTGCTTAAAGCCAGCCTGCATCTCTTAAAGGGGTGGTGCATTGTGGCTGGAGGAGGTGGTGGAAGTCATTCTACAACTGATTTTGATGTGGGAAACACCCAATAATGGCACAACATGGGAGAGAGTGTGCTCCAAGGTTCTCTGATGCTGCACTGGAGGCCTTGGTGGAGGAGGTGGAGAGGAGGAGAGAGTTCCTCTATCCACAGTGGGCCAGGAGGCCCTCCAGACAAACCCTCAGAAGGCAGTGGGAGCAGACAGCCGAGGTGGTCAATGCCAGGAGTCAAGCCCCAAGGTCCTGGATGCAAAGCCACAAAAAGTTCAATGACCTCACGAGTGGTTAAGGTTTGTGAACGCACCTTCAAATGCCATATCCCACCCACTGCACTGTTAGCCTCAGCAACTACTTAATGCATCACACTCACATCACACACCTACCAACAATCTCTATCAATCAGGACTCCTACCTAACATTCATAGCTTCACCTCACCCTCACACATTTAGCACTGCTGCAAGCCGCACACCCACATCTCACAGCATGCACTCTCTGCCAGCTATTCAACCATGACAGGCACATCACCCAAACACATTGCACCACACTCACTGACCCACTTCCCTCTCTCTTGCAGGACGAGGTGGCTCACAACCGAAGGCAGCAGCAGCTAACCGGAGGGGGACAGGCTCGCCTGCATAACCTTACCCCCATGGAGGAAACGGTGCTGGACATTATTGGAACGGCCATTGCTGAGGCTGTGGCCTGCAGCGGGGCTGAAACCATCGAAGATGACGGTATCCTCATACCTAATCCTTCTTCTCACATCCCACTTCCCCCTTGTCCCACAATCTCTTCTGATTTACAAGCTGCAGATGGTGTAAGCGTGCACCTCTTGCTTTCCCCCCTCCCCTCACAATAACCCTACCCTTTTGCCTTTCTCCTTTCAGCTACCCAAGAACTGCAACCTGGCCAGGCAGTGGTGGAAGGGCAACAGGTGGACGAGCAACAAGACAGTGATGATGAAGACACACGGTCACTCGATTTCATGCTCGCAGCCACCAGCTCAGATACTGACACTGTGTGTAATTTAGAGGGTAGCATAAAGGTGGGATCTGCACATGGTGAGAGACCGGGCACGAGTGGCCTGCAGCCAGGGCAAGGGGCAAGGGTAGCGCAGGTGCCAGCTCGCCGGAGAGCGAGGTCACACACGTGTCCTGCTGCAGAGGACTCAGATGAGGACTTCAATGGAGCGGCCTACAAAAGAAGGCTGATGGGTATGCACCATGAAATGCTTGGTGCATTAGCAGGCCTGCCAGAAAGCCTGAGTGCAATTTCAAGGAGGAATCCGGGACAAATGTGGCATAAGGCTTTATGCAGAGGTTGGAGCCCATCTTTTCCAGCATGGAAGTAGTGGCCAACTCCATCAGCACACTTGTGGACCCAAAAACGATGCAGCGTCTGATGGCCGATGTTTCAGCAAATTGCGAGTGCTGCATTGGAAGCTCAGACTGCAGTCGTCATGGCTGTGGATTACAGTGTGCTCCAACAGATTACTAGGATTGCTGAGGCACCGCCCTGGGGGAAATGGCACTGAAGCATGAACCTGCTGTCCTCTCTCAGGATGACAGCATTCATTCTCCCACCACTGCCACTCCGCCAGTACCCTTGCTGTTGCCTGTCAGCCAGCCAGCCCAGACTGCCGCCGCCCATGCCGAGACGGTGCAGTCCCCAGCCAGGCCTTTGGAGGTATTGAGACTCACAAGATCAGGATGTGTGGCGCCATGGCTGCCTTAGGTTGGACCTCGGTTAAGGGGCAAGATGACCATCCTCAGCAGCAACAGCCCGCTGTGGAGAGACCTACCAGGACCTGGGGGTCATGCATTACCGTTGGCTGTCAAAATTACCACTGCCCTCAACTTTTTTGCCTTCGGATCCTTCCATGGCTCTGCCGGAGACATATCCAGGACCTCCCAGTCGGTGGCCCAAAAATGCATAAGACTGATGGTTTAGAATCATAGAACCATAGAAATTTACAGCGCAGGAGGCCATTCGGCCCATCGTGTCTGTGCCGGGCGAAAACGAGCTATCCAGCCTAAGCCCACTTTCCAGCTCTTGGTCCGTAGCCTTGTCGGTTTCGGCATTTCAAATACATATCCAAGTACTTTTTAAATGCGATGAGGGTTTCTGCCTCAACCACCCTTTCAGGCAGTGAGTTCCAGACCCCCACCACCCTCTTTGTGAAAAAAGTTCTCAACTCCTCTCTAATCCTTCTCCCAATTACTTTAAATGTATGCCTCCTAGCTATTGACCTCTCTGCTAAGGGAAATAGGTCCTTCCTATCCATTCTATCTAGGCCCCTCATAATTTTATACACTTCAATCAAGTCTCCCCTCAGCCTCCTCTGTTTCAAAGAAAATAACCTCAGGTTTTTTTTTCCAAAAGGTTGTTTGCCAGGGCCGGCAATTATGTGAACTTCACCTGCGATGATGCCAGTCAGAATGAGTGGGCGGGCGGGTTTGCGTCTCTGGCTGGCTTCCCACGGTTGCATGGCGTAATCGACTGCACATACGTGGCAATCCGGGCACCCCCAGATCAACCAGGAGTATTCGTGAACCGCAAGGGGTTCCAATCCATCAATGTGCAACTGGTGTGCAACCATAAGAAAAGGTTTATACAGGTGTGTGGCAGATTCCCGGAGAGCTACCATGATGCTTTCATCCTGCGGCAGTCCAAGCTCCCCGACCCCTTTGGACCTCCAAGCAGAATTAAGGAGTGGCTGCTAGGAGACAAAGGATACCCCTTTCAAACTTGGCTGATGACACCCACGAAAAACCCAACAAATGAAGCCCAAGGATGGTACAATAACAGCCATATGACCACCAGGTGTGTCATTGATCACCAGATGTGTCATATGTCAAGCGATCGGCATGCTCAAGATGCACTTCAGGTGCCTGGACAGATCTGCAGGCGCCCTTCAGTACACACCAGAGAGGGTCTCCAGAATGGTCGTGGTGTGCTGCACTCTGCACGACACTGAGCAGCAGTGTGGTTTGGACCTGCAGGAGGAAGAGGAGGAGGAGAAGGAGGAAAAGGAAGAGGAAGAGCAAGAGGAGGAGGATGGGGAACCCCAACGCAGCACCAGCTGCTCACATTGCTGCCAGAGATTCCCTTATAGCTGTAGGAGTCATTCAGTTACCACCACTAGGCCGATGTAACTATCACATCAAATGGCCACTCTCCTCCCCCCACTCCACCCCAATCCCTTCATAGACTGTGCTTGAAAGGCCTGTCAGTACGTCGCAGATTCTCTGCTGCCCCTCAATGATTATCCTTTTCATCGATGGCCCCCGGGGTACAGCACCTGTGTCCAGTTGAGCACGCAGACGCGGACTCTCCCCTGCTGTCTCTGCCACCATCGTCTGCTCTTGCTCACTTGTGAAGTGTGAGTCACCAGGTGAAAACCCAACTCTCTCTCTAACTAGACCCACCAAAGTGCGAGTATCTGAGCTGGTGCCTGGTAAGCACTAGTCCTGTGACGGTGCACCCTCAGAAGGAATCAGCTCCTCTGAGGATTTGTCATCCGGGAGATCCACCGACTGCTGATACACACATTAAGGCTCTGGCGGAGAGAGGAACCATGAATTAGTCCTGGCAAGGTAAGAATGTAGCAATTTATTGTTATGGAGATGATCATATTTCACTCGCTGCTGAAAACAAAACAACATGACTGAATGCTGTATGTGGGCCGCTGTTGGTTAATTGTGTTAACAGATAGCTGGAAGGTCCCCATCTCCGATAGTCAGGGACGCTGAAACACCACTGATCTCCAGCTCTCCCTCCTCTGCAGTTATTAACAGGAAATATGTGGAAAACCACCTCCAGTTCTTTCCCTCGTGTTCTGTGCTCTCTTCTCCTACAACAGGGGAAAAGAAGAGACGTATGAGTGAGTGTAATGGCATGTGTTCACCCGATGGCTGCCATGCATCTGGTGAGGTTGACGATCAGGGAGAGACATCAAATTGCATAAGGATGAGGGTGAGTGCCAGTGGTGGATGGATAGATAGATGGGGATGTGTGCAAGTGCATAGAACGAGAAGGATGGGTGCGTTTGCAAGATGAGTGGGTGTGAGGAGTGATGGAGTAGGCTTGACAAAGCAGACTGAGGGAATGGGGTGATGCGCACAACAGGATGGAGGTGAATGTGCAACTGTTCGCACCTTTCCTGACCTGGTTAGGTCAATAAAGCGCTTCCTGCACTGAAGCCAGGAGCGTGGCACGATGCTCTTGCTGTTGACCTATTGACCACCTCCAGCCACATCTTCTTTATTGCAACTGTAGGAAGAGTATCTCTCTCCAGATCCTCACTGCGCCCAGCAGTGAGTCAGGCGAGGCATCGTTAAATCAAGGCACAGCCCTTGACCATCCTGAATCCATTCTGAGACTTCACCCTCACTTGGTTTAAACTCCTCACTCCTCCAAACTCCATCTTTGGATTGGCCCTTTAAATACTCCCGTTGAGAGCCCATCAGGAGGGTCCGTACCACACCCACTGCCCCGCATTCGACGCCAAACCCAGAAGCTCTATTCTGGGGTCCTGACAGGGGTCTTGTCAGGGTGGATGTGGAGAGGATGTTTCCTCTTGTGGGAGAATCTAGAACTAGGGGTCACTGTTTAAAAAGAAGGGGTCGCCCATTTAAGACAGAGATGAGGAGAATTTTTTTCTCAGAGGGTCGTGAGTCTTTGGAACTCTCTTCCTCAGAGAGCGGTGGAAGCAGAGTCTTTGAATGTTTTTAAGGCAGAGGTAGATAGATTCTTGGTAAGCAAGGGGGTGAAAGGTTATCGGGGGTAGGCGGGAATGTGGAGTAATCGGATCAGCCATGATCTTATTGAATGGCGGAGCAGGCTCGAGGGGCCGAGTGGCCTACTCCTGCTCCTAATTCGGATTAGGTGGCGGCGTTAAAATGTCAGTCAGACGCGCTGAAAGTTGTTCCTGGCTTCCCACCTGATAGTGAACCCTCCCCCGCTCTGAACGTGCCTCTGAGTCATTATCGGGGCCGTTAACTCTGTTTTTCTCTCCACAGATGCTGCCTGACCTGCTGAGTGTTCCCAGCGGCATTTTCTGTTTTTATTTTATAACTGTTGAAGCTGGGGGTGGGTCAATTGAAAATATCAAAACTGAGATTGATAGCTTTTTGTTAGGTAAGAGTATTAAGACGCAGGTCAGCCATGTTCTAATTGAATGGTGGAACAGGCTCGAGGGGCTGAATGGCCTCCTCCTGTTCTTATTGGAAGGAGCTGTAGAAATGCCAGTTCTTTCTTTTCGGAGTGGAATTCTGCATGGTCTGCAGGCTGTAGTCAGCCGATTAGGACCGGTAATTAGCCGCCGCATCAGGGGTGCAGAGGGCCGCTCATGCATTTGTCAAGAGTTGGACAGTGACTTCACGGGCTTCTCTCCATTCTCACCCTCCTCCGGTTTAAGCCGTCAGCAGCCAAAAATAATTGCACCCTGCGGAATTGGTTTCAGTAGCAAAACTGCTGAACGGCAATTTTTTTTTTAAACTTGCATTTTTAAAAAATCTGCTGAGTTGCCACGGTAAAGTGCATGTCCCAGCACAAAAACATCGCATCCTTCACAACTCCCCCTTGAGAAAATAAAGCCAGGGAATTTTGGAATAGTCCCAACGATGTCAGACTGGCTCATTGGGCTAACTAGCACCTTGCTGCTCCTAAAAGGATCTCCAAATTATGGGAACAGCCTCGAGAGCCCGGACTAATAATCCAGTCAATCTGAGATCAAATCCCACCATGGCACTTTTGAGAATTTGAACTCAGTTTTTTTTATTTCCAGTTTTTAAAAATATATTACCATCAGAAACATGGTATCGTGAAACTGTCGGATGGTCGTAAAAACCCAACTGGTCTGGAAATGCCTCAAATTTAAAATTCTCATCCTCGTGTTCAAATCCCTCCATGGCCTCCACCAGCCCTACAACCCTCCAAGGTCTCTGTGCTTCTCCACTTCTGGCCTTGTTTGCATCCCTTACTTCCTTCGCCCCACCATTGGCAGCCGTGCCTTCAGCTGCCTAGGCCCTAGCCTCTGGAATTCCCTCCCTAAACCTCTCTGCCTCTCTCTCCTCTTTTAAGATGCTCCAAAAAACCTACCTCTTTGACCAAGCTTTTGGTCACCTGTCCTAATATCTCCTTATATGGCTCGGTGTCAAATGTTGTCTGATAACGCTCCTGTGAAGCGCCTTGGGACGTTTTACTACGTTAAAGGCGCTATATAAATAAAAGTTGTTGTTGGTTCATTAATGTACTTTAGGGAAGTAAGCTTGGCGTTCTTACCCAGTCTGGCCTTCATATGACTCCAGTCCCACACCAGCATGGTTGACTCTGGTCTGCCCTATTGTAGTGGTCTAGCGAGCCACTCAGCTGTATCAAAACCACCGCAAAGAATAACAAGAAGCACTGTGGAAGTACCCTCACCACACTGACTGCAGCGGTTCAAGAAGGCGGCCCACCACCACCTTTTCAAGGCAACTAACGATAGGCAATAAATGCTGGCCTTGCTAGCGACGCCCACGTCCCGAGAAAGAAAAGCTCTGTCACCAACCTATGAGGTCTACCATGTTCAGCAATAAGGCAGGTACTGGTGGCACCGATCATCTGACAGCACAAAAGAAATAATGCTTGGTACTCACCTCTGTATGTGCCTGCGTCAATGGCTCAATGATATACATGTAGTTACCATCATCAAACATGCCACTAGAGAGAGAGAGAGATGACACAGTATTAGAATGAGGCTGCTGCTTCCAATCAATGCCTAGTACCTCACACAAAGCTCTCCAACCCTTGTTGCCACCGTCCCAGCATTTAAAACTAGAATTGTTTTCACCTGAGTTTCCTCATCTTTGCTTTCTTTTGTGCTCCTGAAGGTGAGGGGGTGTTGGCACTGTGACACTCCTCACTTGCCCATCTGCCCGTGTCAGCATCAAGCACACCTAGATCAGGTATGCTACAAGGTTAAATGCAGAGTAAAGCTCACTCTACTCTGCCACTGAAGATTTTTGGATTTTTACAATATGGATTGTTAATACCAGTTTTAAGCAAACAAAAAGGATGGGCTAGAAACCCTGGACTAAACGAGCAGAGTTCTGACGAAAGGTCATCGACCTGAAACGTTAACTCTGTTTCTCTCTCCACAGATGCTGACTAACCTGCTGAGTATTTCCAGTATTTTCTGTTTTTATTTCAGATTTCCAACATCCGCAGTATTTTACTTTTGTATTAAACGAGCAGAGTTTGGTTGAAATTATTAACAACGAATCATAGAACACAGAACTGTTCAACTTGACTGTTACAAGACAGCATGCTGGGAAGTTTTACCAAGTTTGATCGCTATCATTATTGCTACAGACGGTTGAAGCCCAAATGAAATGATGTACTTTCACAGAGATAAGGGGTGAGGCTGAAGATAATAGAGCTACCAACAAGGCCTTGATAAACTGAGAAACCGTCAAACATCAGAAGCTGTTTTTGTAGCAGCAGCTGGTTTAACCATGGGAAAGAGAGAGAATGGAAAATTATCAGCAGATTGCTTTGCCAGCGAGAAGGGTATATGGATAGCTGTTTTTATTAAGATCGAGGAGACACTCCAGACGCAGACCAGAGACAGACCAGAGACAGACCAGAGACAGACCAGAGACAGACCATAAACAGACCACAGACAGACCACAGACAGACCACAGACACTCCACAGACAGACCACGCGACACTCCAGCGACAGACCACCGACAGACCAGAGAAACAGACTCCAGAGACACTCCAGAGACACTCCAGAGACAGACCAGAGACAGACCAGAGACAGACCAGACACTCCAGAGTCAAACCAGACACTCCAGAGTCAGACCATGGAGACATCAGCAGAAAATGAACTCCTCAGTCTCCCGAAGCAGAAGAATTGGATGATTCGGAGTTTTGCCTTGTAATGCTGACTGGGTTATAAGCATCTTTATATCTAAAACTGTTGTGCTTTATTTCCAGTAACACCAACTGTTCAAAAGTTTAAAGACTCAGTTGATCCTTACCTCGCGAGTACGCTACAGAATAAAGACAGTTAAAAATCGACAACGGTTACAGAGGGAGAGTGGAGAGTTTCGGATGGATGGGTTACAGTGGGAATGCAGAGTGTGAGCTGGGATGGGGATGGATGGGTTACAGAGGGAATGCAGAGTGTGAACTGGGATGGGGATGGATGGGTTATAGAGGGACTGGAGAGTGTGAACTGGGATTGGGGATTAATGGGTTACAGAGGGAATGCAGAGTGTGAGCTGGGATGGGGATGGATGGGTTACAGAGGGAATGCAGAGTGTGAGCTGGGATTGGGATGGATGGGTTACAGAGGGAATGCAGAGTGTGAGCTGGGATGGGGATGGATGGGTTACAGAGGGAATGCAGAGTGTGAGCTGGGATGGGGATGGATGGGTTACAGAGGGAATGCAGAGTGTGAGCTGGGATGGGGATGGATGGGTTACACAGGGAATGCAGAGTGTGAGCTGGGATGGGGATGGATGGGTTACAGAGGGAATGCAGAGTGTGAGCTGGGATTGGGATGGATGGGTTACAGAGGGAATGCAGAGTGTGAGCTGGGATGGGGATGGATGGGTTACAGAGGGAATGCAGAGTGTGAGCTGGGATTGGGGATGGATGGGTTACAGAGGGAATGCAGAGTGTGAGCTGGGATGGGGATGGATGTGTTACAGAGGGAATGCAGAGTGTGAGCTGGGATGGGGCTGGATGGATAGCGGGAATGCAGAGTGTGAGCTGGGATTGGGGATGGATGGGTTATAGAGGGACTGGAGAGTGTGAACTGGGATTGGGGATTAATGGGTTACAGAGGGAATGCAGAGTGTGAGCTGGGATGGGGATGGATGGGTTATAGAGGGACTGGAGAGTGTGAACTGGGATTGGGGATTAATGGGTTACGGAGGGAATGCAGAGTGTGAGCTGGGATGGGGATGGATGGGTTACAGAGGGAATGCAGAGTGTGAGCTGGGATTGGGATGGATGGGTTACAGAGGGAATGCAGAGTGTGAGCTGGGATGGGGATGGATGGATTATAGAGGGAATGCAGAGTGTGAGCTGGGATGGGGATGGATGGGTTACAGAGGGAATGCAGAGTGTGAGCTGGGATGGGGATGGATGGGTTACAGAGGGAATGCAGAGTGTGAGCTGGGATTGGGTTGGATGGGTTACAGAGGGAATGCAGAGTGTGAGCTGGGATGGGGATGGATGGGTTAGAGGGAATGCAGAGTGTGAGCTGGGATTGGGGATGGATGGGTTACAGAGGGAATGCAGAGTGTGAGCTGGGATGGGGATGGATGGCTTACAGAGGGAATGCAGAGTGTGAGCTGGGATTGGGGTTAGATGGGTTACAGAAGGAATGCAGAGTGTGAGCTGGGATGGGGATGGATGCGTTACAGAGGGAATGCAGAGTGTGAGCTGGGATGGGGATGGATGGATTATAGAGGGACTGGAGAGTGTGAGCTGGGATGGGGATGGATGGGTTATTGAGGGAATGCAGAGTGTGAGCTGGGATTGGGGATGGATGGGTTATAGAGGGACTGGAGAGTGTGAGCTGGGATTGGGGATGGATGGGTTATAGAGGGACTGGAGAGTGTGAGCTGGGATGGGGATGGATGGGTTATTGAAGGAATGCAGAGTGTGAGCTGGGATGGGGATGGATGGGTTACACAGGGAATGCAGAGTGTGAGCTAGGATGGGGATGGATTGGTTATTGAGGGAATGCAGAGCGTGAGCTGGGATGGGGATGGATTGGTTATTGAGGGAATGCAGAGTGTGAGCTGGGATGGGGATGGATGGGTTATAGAGGGAATGCAAAATGTGAGCTGGGATGGGGATGGATGGGTTATAGAGGGAATGGAGTGAGAGCTGGGATGGGGAATGGATGGGTTACAGAGGGAATGGAGTGTGAGAGCTGGGATGGGGATGGATGGGTTATAGAGGGAATGCAGAGTGTGAGCTGGGATGGGGAATGGATGGGTTACAGAGGGAATGCAGAGTGTGAGCTGGGATGGGGATGGATGGGTTATAGAGGGAATGCAGAGTGTGAGCTGGGATGGGGAATGGATGGGTTACAGAGGGAATGCAGAGTGTGAGAGCTGGGATGGGGATGGATGGGTTATAGAGGGAATGGAGTGAGAGCTGGGATGGGGATGGATGGGTTATAGAGGGAATGCAGAGTGTGAGCTGGGATGGGGATGGATGGGTTATAGAGGGAATGGAGTGTGAGAGCTGTGATGGGGAATGGATGGGTTACAGAGGGCGAGCGAGGGCGGATGGTGAGGTTTAAAGATACTAAAGAGGCTGATAATGCTGTGAGGACCACTTCAACAGCTGTAAGATCCGGGATACGAATCACAAAACCAAGCTCTGAGTAAAGAGACGTACACAGTGTAAGTGGAGGCAGGGGGAAACTAGATTAGAAGATGCGAAATTAATGTCCAAAAATGCCAAGGGATTAAAAGAGAGAGGGAGTGGAAGTTAACGTATAAAATGACGACTTTCTGTCTCAGTGGTGTGAGTCCACGACTGCAGCAGACCGAGTGCGAGATCTACAAATGTATATGACTAAACCTTGGGCTCTCTAATCTGACACGATTGTTATGGCCAGCTGGAAGTCCAGGAGTGTCAGACGAGCCGGTCCACTCCCTGGGACTGGGTCAAAGTGGAAACACATTTCTCCCGGCACTTAACTTTAGGGAAGGTGACGCTAGGACAAGTGCCATTTGTGGTATTTGGCCCCACAGTTACCTTCCCTTTTAAACATTTAGGCGTATTGTGTTATTTTTTAAGGTTTACTTTCCAGTTTGTTCCCGGGGGGGGGGCGGTGTGCTGACTCACGCTGGGGTGCGGTTCCCCGGGTGTTCCTGATCTTCACTGAAGAGGCAATTCTTTACCTGTGAGCCAAGACAGTGCGTAGCGACCGGCTATTCGACGGTGATGGGTGCCACAGCCAAGCCCAATCGTGACCTCCATCAACATCCCTCTGTGCACACTTTCAACAGAGATCGCTAATGGGTGGCAATCAGGAGCAGGGCCCCAGGCTATTTTTCCCTTCTCTAACCCTGGTGCATTGAAACCAACTGCTCTCCAATTGCAGCCCCAATTAATTCATCGTACACCAGGAACTGAAATTGGTCCTCCTGGCCCATCTTGCTCAGTGCTGTGCAGGAAGGTGCCTTTATCCAATAGGTCACTAAGGGAACTAAACTCCCTCAGTATCTATTATAATGCTGCACTTCCAAAGTGGTCCAGCTACGAGTTTGTAAACTGTCCCTTTGGATTTACACTTGCTTTTGGCAGGGGGGGCAGTGGGGGAGGGGTTGGGGAAGGGGGCCATATATAGCACAGCGAGCAGCAGAGTTAAACTTGCACTATACGCATTAATCCCCTAAGCACCCATGTCAAACCTGTGGGACATCTCCATTTCCCCACACCCTCCAACCCTCCTGCGGCTTCTATGAGCTGGACTGCCAACTGCGTGCCAGGTTAGAGGCAGCATTCTGTCCAAATCCACCAGCAACTAGGTTTATCCTCCCCGCCCATTTCACCATGTATGGGAAGAAGACGCTCATTCCCACTGGTCTGTGTTGGATTTGAACTCCGGTCCTGGGCGGAGCCCCCGATCATACTTACTGAAGCCCATCGCAGGTGGACAGAGCAACTTTGGAGTTGTCGTTCCCCCGTATCTGGCCATGATAGTAACAGTGTTCTCCACCCTGAGGGAAAAGCAAACGGAAAGGAATATAATTGAAACGTGGATATAGATCAAAGACCACTCAGGTGCCATTAGCCTGGGCACCAGTAATCTAGATTTTAAATTGCCCCGAAGCCGCCTTTCTTCTTGGAGGCACTTTTAACCTAACTCGGTGGGTGGGAATCCCACAGGATGGGGTGGATCGCCGGTTTTACACCCAGTTCCCCACCTCGATATTACTGTCCGTTAACTTCAACAGAGAGTGACATCGGACCGGGTGTAAAACAAGCGCCGCATCCGATCGCGCCAGCATCCTGACAGGTGGGTGTGGTTAAAATTGCCCCAAGCAACACTTAGTGAGTATTCATGTCCTTGGGACCGTAGAGTCCTGTCTCCTTTCTTGGCTACAGTGTGTTCTGGGAGAGGTGTGAGGCATGACGATGATCTGCCCCCAGGTTTCACTGTTGCTGTAACCCTTTCCTCGGCACTGTCATTGTAGCAAGACTATGTAAAATGCACATGGACACTGACCCCTAAATGACTCAATGTAAACGGGACAGATTGAAGTCTTCGTTCAGTTCCCACTCTGGTCCATGCTGAGCTAAGGCTGTGGCTTCTCCATACAAAGCGGGAGGGGAAATCAGATCAGACGGTTGGAGCAGGACAACACCTAGTGCCCCCCTCGTGGTTGTGTGCATCCCTGCTCAGTCTCAATCATTTGGAGCGAGACTCATTCATTTGGCCTTTTCACGTATTTCATTCCTAAACAAAACACCATAGGGTTTAAATGGGTTTAACGAACTCTCACGCTTATTTCTAATCATAAATCTCATTCCTAACATACGCCTAATCTTGACAGCTATGTATCTGGGATTAAGCCACTCCACAACCGTCCCTGCAAAAAGATCTGAAGACCAGGCAGAAAAAAGACTCGCATTTATATTGCGCCTTTACCACCTCAGGACATCCCAGCCAATTAAGTATATTTTTGAAGTGCAGTCACTGTTGTAATATAGAAAAGCACAGCCAAATTGCGCACAGCAAGCTCCCACAGCAATGTGATAATGACCGGATAATCTGCTTTACTAATGTTGGTTGAGAAATAAATATTGGCCAGGACGCTGTGGAGAAATCCCCTGCTCTTCTTCAAAATAGTGCCGTGGAACGGTTCACATCTACCAGAGAGGGCAGACGGGGCCTCGGTTTAATGCCTCATCTGAAAGATGGCATCTCTGACAGTGCAGAACACCATCAGTACTGCGCTGGAGTGTCAGCCTGGATTATGTGCTCAAGTCTCTGGCGCGGGACTATGAACCCACAACCTCTGACTCAGAGGCAAGAGTGCTACCCACTGAGCCACGGCTGACTGTTGCACCCTAACCTCTGCCATCGGCTGAGATCAGCTGGCTCAGCAGAGGTCGGAGGTCGAGCCTGCAACCTTCTGCTCTGTATGGCTTTAGTATCACACCTCATGGCACCTTCAACCACTGGGTTATTAGGAGAGTTTTTAAAAAGATCTTCTTTGGCTGTTACACTCGTACTTCACTAGCAGACAGGCTAACATATATTATAAACAGCAACAACAACTTGCATTTATATGGCACCTTTAACGTAGTACGTCGGCCAAAGCACTGCACAGAAGCGTTATCAGACAACATTTGACACTGAGTCACATAAGGAAATATTAGGACAGGTGACCAAAAGCTTGGTCAAAGATGTAGATTTTAAGGAGCATCTTAAAGGGGGAGAGGTAGAGAGGTTTAGGGAGAGAATTCCAGAGCTTAGGGCCTAGGCAGTTGAAGGCACAGTCACCAAAGGTTGAGCGATTAAAATCAGGGATGCTCAAGAGGGCAGAATTAGAGGAGCACAGATATCTCAGGGGGTTGTGGGGTTGAAGGAGGTTACGGAAATAGGGAGGGGTGAAATAAAATAGGCTTGGTGGTGCATGGCCACGACAGTAAACCAGTCTCTTCATGATACACCGTCAAAAGGATTATAAATGATAAATGACAAATAAAATGATTATAATGTAAACAGTTCTGCTGCAGTGTTTCAAATTATGAAAAAATTGGACAGGTTGGATAGAAGCAAACAGCTTCCAGTAGTTGAAGGATCAAGAACGAGGAGCCATAGGGCTGGATATTAACTCGGAGCCAGAGAGGGGCAGGGGAAGGGGTGGATAGAGGTTGGAAAGCCCAGAAGAATGGGTTTCCCTCAGGTTCTGCCGAATTTAACGGTGGGACCCGACTAACTTTTTTTTCTCGTTTTCCGGCCGCAGCCAGCCGGTTTGAGAGGCTGGCTGTTGGGTGGGTAGGCTTTTGGCACAAGACCGCAGCCATGGAGCGGAGAGGTGGGGGGTCGGAGATCGGAGACCTTGGGTGGGGAGAGGTCAGGGGCCTCGTGAGGGGGTAGGGGTAGTTCGAAGACCAGGGGGTGTGGGGGTTTTGAGATTGGAGGCCTCGGGAATGAGTTTGGAGGCCTCAGGGGGAGGTCGGAGGCCCCGTGGTGGAGATTGGAAGGGTTGAGGGGGGGTGGTGTCTGATCGCGGGGGGGTTTACGAGGCAGGGATGCTGGATCCAGCAGGTAAGTGGAAAGGCACTTAATTGCTGGATCCAGCAGCTTTCACCTCCCTTTAGCTGGGGGTTTTCCTGAGGACAGGGACATATGTCTAGCCGAGTTAAATCAATATGAGGCACGCAGCCTCATTATATTTAAATTGCCAACCTGCCTCCTGGGAGCGGGTTGGTTGCCCGCTCCCCGTCCCGCCTCCGTTAAAACTGGAAGTGGGCGGGTTGGAGTGGAGTTCAGTTTTTTAACACTTTAACCTCCCACCCGACCCAAACCACCCGTTTTTGGGGGTTAAAATTCTCGCCCTAGATACAGGATTAAATGTAAGAGATTTAGAACGGAAGACAGGAGAAACTTCTTCACAGAGAGTTGTGAGGAACTCACTTCCAGAGTTAGTGGTTGCGGCAGAAAAATTCAAGATGATATGGGATAGATAAAAGGGGGCTGGATAATCTTTATCCCTTTAATATCAGATTTGTGAAAGCTAGAGACAGTAATATGTCTAACAATTAATTTATAATGGTTTCAAAACACTTATCGTAAGACTACATACAGAGCAGTACACGCAGTCCTACATCTAGAAACTCACGTGCAAAGAACTTCCCGGGAATCGTGAACAATGCCTGTCCAGGCCGTTCATGGTACCTCTCCTTGAAGGTAGTTCCTAACTGGTGTTTTCTTTGTGACCCTCATTTATACTGTTTTACCAAACAAACATCCTCATCATTAGCGAGCACGTTGTCTAATTGTTGCTGAGTTTTAATGTTATCTTCCTGTTCCAGCATTATCTCAACAACCTTTGCTGTTCCTGAACTGTGGCTTTAGTTCAGGAGATTCATTGTGATCAAAGGATAGGATCTGCCAGCACACACTTTAAACCAATTCTGATTGGCTCGTGTTGCTAACGTACATTAACTGCCCTGTCTTTGTTCCGTCCTGAAAACAATGGAAAAACATCTCTATATTCTTACAAAGGGGTTGAAATTGATTTGGGAAAAGGGCGGGTAAATATGATTGGGGCTATTTGCTCGTGTGATGGGTAAATGCCGACACAAACTGTTTGGGCCAAATGGCCTATTTCTGTGTTGTACCTTCTGTGTGTTTTTATGTACAGTGCAAACATAATGGCATTTAATCCAATCGTGGGGCTTAGACTGCTTTTGTGTACTGTCAATGTGACATTACAGATGAAATGATACGGATAGCCTGCGTATCAGACAGGGACATCAGCTGCAACTCCATCCCGTGAATGCTGCTATTTGACCGAGTTGAGCTTCCGACCCCAAATCCTCTCCATCACCAGGACCGCCTACTTCCACCTCCGTAACATCACCCGCCTCCGCCCCTGCCCCAGCTCATCTGCTGCTGAAATTCTCATCCATGCCTTTGTTACCTCCAGACTCGACTATTCCAACACTCTCCTGGCCCGCCTCCCATCTCGCACCCTCCGTAAACTTGAGGTCATCCAAAGCTCAGCTGTCCCTATCCTAACTCGCACCAAGTCCCGTTCACCCATCCATCTAGTGCTTGCTGACCAGTCCGGCAACACCTCAGTTTTAAAACTCTTATCCTTGTTTTTAAATCCCTCCATGGCCTCCCCCCCTCCCTATCTCTGTGACCCTCCTCCAGCCCTACAATCACCCAAGATCCCCACGCTCCTCTAATTCTGGCCACTTACACATCCCTGATTTCCTTCGCTCCACCACTGATACCATGCCTTCAGCTGCCTAGGCATCTAAGCTCACAAATTCTCTCTCTAAACTTCTCCACCTTTTACTCCTCCATTAAGACGCTCCTTAAAACCTACCTCTTTGACTAAGCTTTTGGTCACCTGTCCTAATATCTCCTTATGTGGTTCGGTGTCAAATTTTGTTTGATAATCGCTCCTGTGAAGCGCCTTGGGACGTTGTACTACAAGTTGTTGTAGTTGCTAAATGTCAACTGCAGAACCAGGATTTATTGGACCATCCATCAGACCTGAGGTGCCAGACTGGCCTTGACGCTTAGCCTCCAGCTGTCAACTCCGGAAACTGAGGTCCAAATTCAAAGAGTTTGTTTGCAAATTAGCTTTGGTGGGTGGGGGGAGCGGGGAGGGCTTGTGTGTACTTTTAATTCAACAAAAATTCCAAATCCCAGGATGTCATCTGTTTTTCCATGAACACCACTGGCTTTCCATATATAAATTTCAATTGTGTGTCGGAGCAAAAAAATCCATTTTAAATGCACAGCAGGCCGACAGGCTAAATCGCACAGTTTGAAATGTTTCTGTACCATGTGATTCTCACTGCAGTGCCACTGTACCATCTGGCTCACAATACATGGATATCAGCATATCACAGAGAAGGAGCAGTTGGTCTATATGTTAGACACAGAGCATTCTCTGTACGCATTAGAGAAGGAGCATTTGAAAGAAGGACTTGCATTTATATCGCGCCTTTCACCACCTCAGGATGCCCCAAAGCGCTTTGCAGCCAATTTACAATAGGTTTTGAAGTGTAGTCACTGCTGTAATGTAGGAAACATGGCAGTCAATTTTGCGCACAGCAAGATCCCACAATCAGCAATGTGTTAATGACCAGATCACCTGTTTTAGTGATGTTGGTTGAGGGATAAATGTTGGCCAGGACACCGGGGAGAACTCCCCTGGCTCTTCTTTGAAATAGTGCCGTGGGATCTTATACATTCACCTGAGAGGGTATAGGGCCACAGTTTAACGTCTCATCCGAAAGCCAGCACCTCTGACAGTGCAACACTCCCCTCAGTACTTGCACCGGGAGCTTCAGCGTAGATTATGTCTCTGGAGCTGGAATTGAACCCACAACCTTCTGACTCGAGAGAGGAGAGTGCTACCCACTGAGCCACGGCTGACACCAGTTCTTAGTGGGCACGGGCCCATGCTACAAAACTGCCTCTAGCTGAGCAGTCCCCATGCAATGCAACCACAGGAAGACTGGCATAGGAACTGGAAGCATGTCATACTGGTGTAGGGTCCTCATGGGAATATCCAGCTAAGGCACCTTGTTGGGGCAGAGCAGAGGGAACTCATCCAGTCATGCTGTACATGCCCTGTGAGTACTTGACAATGGCACTGGGAGTCTGCACTGGAAAACATTCCATTTCCCAGCCCGAACATTCCCTGAAGAGCACAAAGCTCAGCAAATGTTTCTTTAATGCATGAAATAATTTTTAAAATAATTCCCTAAAACACAGCACTTGCAACAGCACAGCAATCAGATTTTGAACTGAGCATTCTGAGAACACTCACTGTTAATGTTAGATGGCATAATTAAAGTGAGAAAGTGCTTTGCTGTTCAGAGGCTAACTGAATAATCTGCATTTAAGATAATAAAAACAGAAAATGCTGGAGGTACTCAGCAGGTCAGGCAGCATCTGTGAAGAGAGAAGCAGGGTTAACCTTTCGTCATCGACCTGAAACGTTAACTCTGTTTCTCTCTTCACAGATGTTGCCTGACCTGCTGAGTATCTCCAGCATTTTCTGTTTTTATTTCAGATTTCCAGCATCTGCAGTATTTTCTTTTTGTATTTAAGATAATTGTTCGACTTAAAGTCGTTCTTCTTTAACAATTGATTTTATCGACCCCACCCTCCCCAATATTATCTAGAGCTACATTCTGGAATCAAGTCTCCAAACAGCTTGGCTATCACCTCATGCAGTTCCTCTCCCACCACAGTAACCTATATTTGGATTGTGAAAGCAGGATTTGCATGTAAAATGTATCCCATTGCTGAAAATTGCCATGGTAAGCACTAAATTAATTCCATCAGCCTTGGGGCACATTTATACCTTACAGCTACTTGAATATTCACCAAAAAAAATGACGCAAACTAAAATAATTGATCAATACGTCAGGAGGTGCACGAACAGTCAGACACCAAGGTGAAGGATGTCATTGCTGGGGAAAGGAATACTTTGTGCCCCCCGTGTCAACATCAAACTCTGGCACAGTAGCAGCCACAGCAAGGGTTAACTGCAGAGAATAGCTTCGCCCGTCTTCCGGATGAGACGATAAATCGAGGCGCCGGGACCTCCGTTTAATGTCTCATCCGAAAGATGGCACCTCCGACAGTGCAGCACTCCCTCAGCACTGAAGTGTCAGCCCGGGTTATGTGCTCGAAACAGTTAACGTCTGTTAAAATGGCAGGATGAGAAACTTTTGTTAAAAGGAGAGACTCGAGAGTGAGGAGAGAGGTTAGGGACAATTTCTTTGCGCAGAGAATTGCTAGATATGGAATATTTAGTCACAGGGAGTAGTTGAGGCTGAGGCCATTCCATCTCTTACAGGAAGAATGGATAGATATTCGAAGCAGAGGAAGATAAAGAGCTATGGGGAGAAAGCGGGGCAGTGGGCTCAGTTTTCAGATTGCTTTAGCAAAGAGCTAGGGCAGACATAATGGGCTGAAAGGTCTCCATCTGTCCTGTAAACTTCCATGGTTCTATGACTGGCACAGTGGTCAGAGCAGTGGCATTAATGGTTTTGTTACTAGTACTGCAATTTGCAAAATCAAGGCAAAAAACTCACCACAAGGAGAGCAAAGGGTTAAAGAGATGACAGTAGCACTGCGCCTCTCCGTGACTGAGCCGGTCACCCTGACCTTTCTAACCCAGGTCTGCACTAACGCACACCCATCAAGTCCCCAGAGGGAGCGGGATTGTGAAGTGGTTAATTTCTCCCTTCGCCCAGGTAATTAATCACTTACTATGATGGGCCGCAGCGTGAAATCAACCTGCTCTGATCTCAGCAAACTGTTTTGAAGATTGCCAGCGTTGGCAGAATTTTTATTTTGTGTTTGCTCGTTTTGTTTTTTTTTACGCACAATCAGCGCTGTCTCCCGCACGAGGTGCTCGCACATTAGGATTAAGCTACGGCCTGGTAGCTCGAGTCCTTGTAGGTTTCGTCTCAGCTGTTGCCATCGCTGGACTTTCGAAACAAGTATCTGCTAATGTTCTTTAGAAGCATATTCATGACCCCGCTGCCTGTAATGCACGGCGGCAACTGAAGGGGTTCAATGCTTGTGTTACTGCCAGGCTGGACTATTCCAACGCTCTCTTGGCCAGCCTTCTACCTTCCACCCTCCGTAAACTTCAGCTCATCCAGAACTCGGCTGCCCGTGTCCTAACTCGCACCAAGTCCCGTTCGCCCATCACCCCACCTCCCGTGCTCACTGACCTACGCTGGCTCCCGGTCCAGCAACGCCTCAATTTCAAAATTCACATTCTCATGTTCAAGTCCCTCCAGGGCCTCACCCCTCCCTATCCCTGTAACCTCCTCCAGCCCTGCAACCCTCAGAGATCTCTGCGTTCCTCTCACACATCTCCAATTTCCTTGGCCCCACCTTTGACCAAGTATTGTCACCTGTCCCAATGCCTTCTTTTGTGGCAAATTTTGTCTGAGTTACGCTCCTGTGAAGCGCCTTGGGGCATCTAATTACGTTAAAGGCGCTGTATAATTACTGTCGAACCTGCGGCACACTCCCACCTCTGCACGCTTTCATGCCATGATTAAAGCACTGAAAATAAAAGATCTGTCTCGCTGATGCCGAGAGGGGAAGGGAGGCAAAAAAACCTCCGTCAGCTGCCGTAGCTAATGGCGTGGCAATAGGCTGACTGTCCTCTCCGAGCCTGGCGGTGTCACAGGTCAGCTCACTGCGGTCTGCGTTAACGCCCAGCCCTGATTTAAGCTCTTTGCTGAATTAGCAATCTGCAATTCCCCAACCACTGCACTTGCACGCGTGCCAGGACGGTTTTATAATCTCACTATTGGTTTCATTACAAGGCCAGTCCAAACTGGGTACTTTGGGGGATTGTAGTAGCAGTTTAATGTACCAAAAAAAAATCAATATATTAAAAAAATTAAAACTTGCTGGCAAGGAATGATTTAATACTGAGCAAAACAATTACCGCACTGCCAAGAAACGCCTAGTGTCATAAGCTTCCACTGCTGATTGCTTTTACAGTACATTTTCTTAACATCTTACATTGTTGGTTAACCCTTCATTTACATTTCTGCACCAAAAGTCAGATAAAAACCGTATTACAAAAATACACGCCTTGAAAGTACATGGTGCAATATGAATGATTAATGGACTCATAAAATGTCTCTGTCAGTCATTTAAACAGTGGTATTGGGGATCATTTTAACCCCCCCCCCCCCCACCATGCAGGGCGGCAGAGGGTCCCCCCCTTGACCTATCCCCCACGACCTCTCTCCTCTCCACCGCCATCCCCACCCCACTGACCACCGATCTTCCCCATTGCCAGGGATCATCGCTAGCGGTCCCCGGCTGCTGCCTTTCACCGCAGGTTTTCCCGCCCGGCAGCTGGTCAGCTACCAGGAGGGAAACTGAGTTTAAAAAAAAATTCTAATGTGGTCCTGCCGTTAAATCGGCGTTCCCGGCATTTCTGGGTTTCCCGGCCACGAACAGGCGCCCCCCTCAATCCCGCCCCGTAAATATTGGGGCCATTAACTCTGATGTGTATAGGCTCATTGTGTAGTGTAACTTCAAGCGCGCTGTGAATATAAACTGCTTTTGTTTGTCTGCATTGACTGATTATTAAGCACACATAGATATTAAGAACTGGTTTGAAGATGTGATCATTTTTCATGAAGATGCGATCATTTTTTACCAGCTACCCAGCTCAAACCATCTACCTCCAATGCCATGTGTTATTCACTGAGTCAGCTACTGATCTCTTCTTTGTGCTCCTCTCTGTCAATTTTTTCTCATTACGGTGAGGAATGTTAGCGCTGGGGGAAATGGAACACATTCCATTTCGGCCGCCCCCGTCAGGATCAAACAGCTCTTAAAGGGCCGCAGCGCTAACTTTAAATTAGCCTCTTTTTTTTTGGAGATGAGGGGTGGGGGCGGCCAACAATGAAAGGTGGCCATAAGCACGTGTTCCCCCACCCACCCGTCCCCAACCACCCCCCCCCCACCCTCCTTTGATGAAGCCACCTTGGATGTTCTCCTTGAAGTGTCAACGGTGTCTCAGTTCGTAATGCTCTCGCCTCCGAGTCAGAAGGTTGTGGGGTCAAATCCCACTCCAGGGGCACAAAAATCTAGGCCGACACTCCCAGTACAGTACTGAGAGAGTGCTGCACTGTCGGAGGTGCCGTCTTTCAGATGAGATGTTAAACCAAGGCCCCGTCTGTCCTCTCGGGTAGACGTAAAAGATCATGGCAATATTTCGAAGAAGAGCAGGGGAGTTATCCTGTGTGTCCATATTTATCTCTCAATCAACATAACAACAACAGATTATCTGGTCATTATCACAATGCTGTTTATGGGAGCTTGCTGTGCGCAAATTGGCTGCCACGTTTCCCACATTACAACAGTGACTACAGTTCAAAAAGTACTTCATTGGCTGTAAAGCGCTTTGAGACGTCCGGCGGTCATGAAAGGCGCATTAGAAATGCAAGTCTTTCTTTTTGAGGAGCTGCAGCAGAACGAGAGCTCATCATCTTAAAATTAGAGCAAAGCCATTCAGGAGGGAAACCATTTCCTCTGGTGGAAGAATCCAGAACAAGGGAGCATAACCTTAAAATTAGAGCCAGGCCATTCAGGGGTGATGTCAGGAAGCACTTCTTCACACAAAGGGTAGTGGAAATCTGGAACTCTCTCCCCCAAAAGGCAGGGAGGGGGGGTCGACTGAAAATTTCAAAACTGAGATTGATAGTTTTTTGTTGGGTAAGGATATTAAAGGATATGGAACTAAGGCGAGTAGATACAGTTAAGATACAGATCAGCCATGGTCTAAGTGAATGGCGGAACAGGCTCGAGGAGCTGAAAGGCCTCCTCCTGTTCCTATGTTCCTCAGATAAGGGGATCTCAACCTTTTTGCTTCTGAGGTCCCCCTCCCGTGTTATAAAAACACAACAGAACTATATATTCTGTAAAAAAAATTAGTTATACAATTAAATATATATATTTATTATTATTTTTGTTTTACTTACTTATTGTGACTAATTAGGAAGAGAAATTACAATCATAAATTAACCCCACCCCCTTTAATCGATAACTGGAAATTAGATGCAATTTTATTTTTCTACTACTGTCAAGTCAGAGACAAACTAACAGAGGATCTGACCTGAAGCAGGCCCTAAAGCCCAGCATTACCGGCACCCACCGCAGTGAGTGGGTGTAAAGAGGAAGCTCTCCTTTGGTGACTCTATTGTTACTGCTGGTTACTTATTGCTCACTGGCTGCTGCTCCTTACTGAATGAACTGAGGAAATCCTGCATCTTTCTGATGCCGCTGGTAATAACCTCAATGTTAACCCAGTTCTGGTGTATTTCTCTCTGCACCGGATTGCCCTGCCCCGCCATGTCTGATGCACAACGACGTCTCCCCATCTGTAATAGCTGGTCTGATTGGCTTCGCATCGCCCGCTCAAAGCGCCAAATAAACCGAACAACCAGATTGGCCACATCGAACCCAGAAGTGAGAGTTAGACAAACATTATTGGTCAGGAGGGCAGCGGATTGAGACGATGGATGAAACAAGAGTTTCAAGTGATTAAACATGAGGGATTGGTTAACTAGAATCATACCGCACAGAAGGAGGCCATTCGGCCCATTGTGCCTGTGCCGGCTCTTTGAAAGAGCTCTCCAATTTCTCCCACTCTCCTGCTCTTTCCCCATAGCCCTGCAGTTTTTCCCCCTTTCAAGTATTTAAATCACATATAAAAAGGAGAATATGATAAAAGTATAGCATTTATAAACACCTTCCACTTTTCATCTTTCTTCACCATACGAACATTTTCAGAAATTTCCAACCAACACCATGGCCCTAAAATAAATACATCGAGGGTCTCACCCAGCTCCTGTTACCTAAAATGCACTGTCCGTTTAAAAAGTAAAATAGAGAGCGGAGAGAAAACTCACTTCACAAAAGTAGACCAAAAAAAAAATGGCTCATACAACTAAAAGTATCAGGCCTCTGAGTAAATTATCCAACTGCGGATGGAAGATTATTTCTGGAGCAACGGGTTCAACCCCAACCGGTTTTCCCACTGCGGACAAATCACATGGCACCCATCAGAAACACGAGGTCACTCTCGCCATTGCCGTGAGCTGTCGGCTCTGTTTCCCCACTCCTTCACCGTAGTTCTCGGTCTCCTTCTGCAAGTGTACAAGGAAGCAGCTCTGTCCACCTTTTTGTCGACTGACAAGAGGTTACATCTGGATTGATTGGTTTCATTGAGGAAGCAATGAGAAATATGTTTGGTTCAACTTGGGTTAGCGCTATTTTGGCAGAGCCCCTGAAACCTTCTCACGGCCCCCAGTTGAGAACCCCTGCCTCAGATTTGTCCATGGACTGCCCCTGGGCACAGATGTTAGCTTCCAGCTGTAGAGAAGGGATCGCACCCCAAACTGATGTAGATGTCACATTACAGTTTCTGTAATTCAGATCTTTTTCTCCATGCGCCCTACCTACCCTAAAAAAAAATTAAAATCAGGGCTTACCTTTGATAAGAATGTCTTTTGTTTCTCGTAATGTATTTCTTTGTACTCGGAGGACAGCAGGTTACTGTGGGGGCGAAAAGAAAGAACCCAAAGTAGTTAGCACAGGAATCAGAGAGCGAGTCAAACCCTCAACCACCTGCCTCACCACTGCTGATCGAAGTTTGGGTTTCTAATTACGTTAAAACATCCCACAATTGAGCCTGACTTTATTACAATGGGCAAGGTAGTTTGGAAGTTAAAAATACAAGTGTAAATGTTAATTTTAAATTGATGTAGGGATAAGAAAGAACTTTCATTTATATAGCGTCTTTCACAACCTCAGGACGTCCCAAAGCATTTTACAGACAATTGAATACTTTTTGACATGTAGTCACTGTTGTAATCATAGAATGATACAGCACAGAAGGAGGCCATTCAGCCCATCGTACCTGTGCCAACACTTTGGTACAGCCAACCAATTAGTCCCAAACTCCTCTGCTCTTTCCCCACAGCCTTGTAATTTTTTTCCTTTCAAGTATTTAACCAATTCTCCTTTGAAAATTACTATTGAATCTGCTGCCAACTCCTTTTCAGGCAGTGCCTTCCATGTCACAACAACTCGCTGTGGAAAGAAATGTTTCCTCATGTCACCTCTAGGTCTTTTGCTAATCACCTTAAATCTGTGTCCTCTGGTTATCAACCCTTCTGCCACTGGAAACAGTTTACATAGAAACATAGAAGATAGGAGCAGGAGTAGGCCATTCGGCCCTTCGAGCCTGCTCCGCCATTCAATGAGATCATGGCTGATCATCCAAATTCAGTACCCTGTCCCTGCCTTCTCCCCATATCCCTTGATCCCTTTAGCCTTAAGAAATATATCCAACTCTTTTTTGAATATATTTAATGAACTGGCCTCCACCGCCCTCTGTGGCAGAGAATTCCACAGATTCACCACACTCTGGGTGAAGAAATTCCTCCTCATTTCAGTCCTAAATGGCTTACCCCTTATCCTTAGACTATGACCCCAGGTTCTGGACTCCCCGGCCATCATAAACATCCTTCCTGCATCTAGTCTGTCCAGGCCTGACAGAATTTTATAAGTTTCGATGAGATCCCCTCTCAATCTTCTAAACTCCAGTGAGTATAAGCCCAATCGACACAATCTCTCCTCATACGTCATTCCTGCCATCCCAGGTATCAGCCTGGTGAATCTTCGCTGCACTCCCTCCATGGCAAGAACGTCCTTCCTCAGGTAAGGCGACCAAAACTGCACACAATACTCAAGGTGCGGTCTCACCAAGGCCCTGTACAACTGTAGCAAGACATCCTTGTTCCTATACTCGAACCCTCTTGCTACGAAGGCCAACATACCATTTGCCTTCTTAACCGCCTGCTGTACCTGCATGCTTACCTTCAGCGACTGGTGCACAAGGACACCCAGGTCTCTTTGCACTTCCCCTTCTCCCAATCTATTGCCATTCAAGTAATAATCTGCCTTCCTGTTTTTGCCACCAAAGTGGATAACCTCACATTTATCCACATTATAGCGCATTTGCCATGTTTCTGCCCAATCACCCAACCTGTCCAAATCGTACTGGAGTTTCACGACATCCTCCTCACAGCATACCCTCCCACCCAGCTTTGTGTCGTCTGCAAATTTGGAGATACTGCATCCAATTCCCTCGTCCAGATCATTAATATATATTGTGAACAGCTGGAGTCCTAGGACCGATCCTTGCGGTACCCCACTAGTCACTGCCTGCCACTCGGAAAACGACCCGTTTATTCCAACTCTTTGCATTCTGTCCGCCAACCAGTTCTCTATCCAAGTCAATACCTTGCCCCCAATCCCATGTGCCTTAATTTTGCACGCTAATCTCTTATGTGGGACCTTATCGAAAGCCTTCTGAAAGTCCAAATACACCACATCCACTGGTTCTCCCTTATCTATTTTACCAGTTACATCCTCAAAAAATTCCAGTAGATTAGTCAAGCATGATTTACCTTTTGTAAATCCATGTTGACTTTGTCCGATCCTGTCACTGCTTATCAAAACCATTCATGATGTTGGACAGCTCTAGCAAATCTCCTCTTAACCTTCTCTGCTCTAAGGAGAACAACCCCAGCTTCACCAGTCTCTCCACATAATTGAAGTCCCTCATCCCTGGAACCGTTCTAGCAAATCTCCTCTGCACCCTCTCTGAGGCCTTGACATCCTTCCTAAAGTGCGATGCCCAGAATTGAACACAATTCTCCAGCTGAGGCCTAACCAGTGCTTTATAAAAGTTTAGCATAACTTCTTTGCTGATGTACTCTATTCCTCTATTAATAAAGCCAAGGATCCCATGTGCTTTTTTTTTTTAAAAGCCTCCTCACCTTGTCCTGCCACCTTCAAAGATTTGTGTACATACACCCCCAGGTCTCTGTTCCTTCACCCCTTTAAAATTGTATTTAGTTTATACTGCCTCTCCTCATTCTTCCTACCAAAATGAATCACTTCACACTTCTCTGTTAAATTTCATTTGCCATGTGTCTGCCCATTTCACCAGGCCGTCTATGTCCTCCTGAAGTCTGTTACTATCCTCCTCATTGTTTACTACATTTCCGAGTTTCATAACATTTGCAAAGTTTGAAATGCTGCTCTGTATACCCAAGTCCAGAGTACTATCAAAAAGAGCAATGGCCCTAATATCAACCCCTTGGGAACACCACTCTATACCTCCCTCCTGTCTGAAAAACTAATGTAGGAAATGTGGCACCAATTTGCACACAGCAAGATCCCACAAACAGCAATGTCTGCTCTCTCAGGTGGACACGAAAGATTCCATGGCGCTATTTCAAAGAAGAGCAGGGGAGTTATCCCCAGCATCCTGGACAATATTTATCCCTCAATCAACAGATTATCTGGTCATCATCACACTGCTGTTTGTGGGACATTGCTGTGTGTAAATTGGCAGTGTCAGCCTAGATTGTGCACTCCAAAGTGCAACCTGAACCCATACCCTTCTGATCCAGATGCAAGAGTGCTACCCACTGAGCCATGGCTGGCACTGAACGCCAGCGCTGCCCTCATTTACACTGACCAACATGCCACCAATTCCCATTGGGTCCATTGCGGGTGGAGGGGGGGGGCGGTGCAATAGAAAGCAGTCCCGCATTTTCCACACCTATGCTGCCCATGTTTGGGACCGAGGACAAGCCGAGTCCCAAACACAGTTAGAGAAGTGCCAGGGAAGGGGTCTGTGCACCTGCTGCCTGCATCAGAAAAGTGCCTGAGGGTAGCACGAAAGAAAAGGGGGGTCCAAGTGTTATCATTTGTTTGCGCACACTGATCGGTCCTTTAGTTTCTTAAATAGGCAGGCACTGACTCAAGGCACCCACAAAAATGCCAGGGAGTTAAGACATTTATGAGACACAAATTGCAGCCTGTATTTCCTGGCCTCTTGATTATCGGCCAGAAACTTGCTGGGACACAGCACTGAACGAGGCACTGCCTGTGCAGCCCACTGACACATCTCCCATCTGTTATGAATCAACGGCGCAGGCCGAGATTAAATTCTTGTATTGTTCTTGTTTTCATTTCTGTACCAAACTTTGGGGGCATATCGATCCAAGTACCACAATCCACCAGAATGGGGACCCCGCCGTTAAGGTGAATTACACCTTGATGCTCAATGCATTATACACATCACAATGTTAACAATACCCTGCCTATTCTTTTCTTCAGGGTTCCCCTCTTTATCATGTAAGCATCTGAAGGTTGAAATCTTCCTCTTACTATATGCCGCTGACTGGAAACCCAAGGACCATGTCCGGTGTTGACAGTTCTGTATCGCTTATGCAATAGAATCGATCCACTTTTTATTTTAACATGAAATGGCCGTTGCTCATGGCCTTGGTAGCACTCTCGCCTTTGAGTCAGTAGGTTGTGGGTTCAAGCTCCACTCCTGACACGAGAGCACATAATCTAGTGCAGTACTGAGGGAGTGCTGCACTGTCGGAGGTGCCATCTTTCAGATGAGACGTTACACTGAGGCCCTATCTCCCTTTTCAGGTGGATGTAAAAGATCCCATAGCACTATTTCAAAGAAGAGCAGAGAAGTTCTCCCTGGTGTCCCAGCCAATATTTATCCCTCAAACAATTACACTGAAAAAACAGATCATCTGGTCATTATCACAATACAGTGCGCAAATTGGCTGCCGTGTTTCGTACATTACAACAGTGGCTACCCTTCAAAAAAGTACTTCATTGGCTGTAAAGTGCTTTGGGATGTTGCGAAAGGTGCTACATAAATGCACATTCTGTCTTCCTTACTGCCTCTTTCGATCAGAACGTAACTAACGTTCATCCAGCTTGTTTTTCAGCGCCCGGCACCAGATGCTTTTATCTGGGACTATTCCACAACTCTGTGGGAAGAAGAATGGGAAGTTCCTTAAGAGATAAAGGGGGAAGATTTCTGCTGTGCACCGAGTGCAAAATCCTCCAGGAACACATTCAGTTTTGCTACATCGAGCGCACAGAGAAAACAATCCCAAATATTGGCGATTTGAAAGTACATTCAATCAGCAGTCCCACAGAGATAGGCAGATTTTTTTGAAAAACAGGGTTATGGGGAGCGGGCAAGAAAGTAGAGTTGAGGCGAACATTACTGAATGGCGGAGCAGGCGCGAGGGGCCGAATGGCCTACTCCTGCTCCTATTTCTTATGTTCTTATGTACTACTTATGTTCTTATATGTGTGAAAAAACTCCTTGCATATATAACTGACCTACTGCCAGCTACGTCTCCAAGGTGCAACTATAAATAGCAGTGAAAGGAATATTATATTGAGCAGAACTTGTGCACATGTCCCTTGCTGTTAGTTCCAGTCACTCACACCCTCACTCTGTTAGCTCTGATTGCCCAACAGAGCATGAATCCAACCTGCACAATTCTATGCTTCAACAGCAGTGAGTGTGGCTGGTGAGGCTGACAATCAGGTGTCAACCGTGGCTCAGTGGGTAATGCTCTCGCCTCGGGGTCAGAAGGTTGCGGGTTCAAGTCCCACTCTGGATCTTGAGCATAAAATGTAGGTGGACATGCCAGTGTAGTAAAGGGAGTGCTGCATTGTCAGAGGTTCTGTCTTTCGGATGAGATGTTAAACTGAGGCCCTGTCTGCCCTCTCAGGTGGACGTAAAAGATCCTGTGGCATTATGTCGAAGAGGAACAGGGGAGTTCTCCCCAGTGTCCTGGCCAATATTTATCTTTCAACCAACATCACAAAAAACTGATTATCTGGTCATTATCACGTTGCTGTTTGTGGGAGCTTGCTGTGCGCAAAATACCTGCCGCATTTCCCTACATTACAACAGTGATCAATACTTCAAAAAAATACATCATTGGCTCTAAAGCGCTTGGGGAAGTCCTGAGGTTGTGAAAGGCACCTTTCTCGGTACGGCACTGAAACGTCAGACTGGATTTTGTCTTCACAGCTCTGGAGTGGGACTCGAACCCAGAGGCGTGATCGCTACCAACTGAGCCATGGCTGACACTGTGCAGATCCCCAACTGTGACAACTTGGAATGGCTCCATCAACATTTTCACACTTGAAAAGGATTCCTGTGCCATTGCAGAGTGCAGAGAAACAGGTGACACTGCTGGTAGCATCTGTGTCTCTTCAAGCACCATTGACTTCCCTCAGTACTGCCAGGTTTAATTTCAGTCACCACTAGCAATCTAAAAATAATCAGGCCAGTAGCAAAGGGACTTCTCTTAGGATCGCAGTGAGGATGTATTTTTGGACTTTTTATATTTTTATTTCATGAACTCTGAGATGAGGAATGAAAATAGAAGCTGGTAGAATTCAATTCTCCTGAGGGGTGGGATGTGAACGAAGGAGTCCTTTGGATCAGACAGCCATTCCGAAAATGGGGCATCTGGCACAAAAATGAGACGTGCATTTATGTAACACTTTATGGCCTCTCTCAAGAGCTTCACATCAAATTATTTTCACTTGCAGTGCTGTAACTATGTAGGCAAGTGCAGCAGCCCTTTGTGCACAGCAAGATCCCGCAAACAGCAATCATGATGGGTGACCTTTGTTGATTTGAGGGTGGCATGCTGGCCAGGACAACTCCCTCCCCTTCTTCAAATAATCCCGTGAGATCATCAACATCCCCGAATGGCAAAAAGGGACCTCAGTTTGATGTCTCAACCAAAGTACACCACTTCGAACAAAGCAACACCTCCTCAGTAATGCACTGAAGTGTCAGCCTGGATCAATGTGCTCATCAACAACTACTTCTACTACTATTTATGTACCTCCAAGGCACTCCACATAGAGGGAGGAAGAGCAAAAGCAGTAGATAAAAGGGATAAAAGGAACAGACACCGAGCCAAAGAAAAAAAACTTGCATTTCTATAGCACCTTTCACGTCCCCAAGCGCTTCACAGCCAATGAAGTACTTTTGAAGTGTAGTCACTGTTGTAATGTAGGAAATGCAACAGCCATTTTGCGCACAGCAAGCTCCCACAGACAGCAATGTGATAATGACCAGATAATCTGCTTTAGTGATGCTGGCTGAGGGATAAATATTGGCCAGGACACCAGGGAGAACTCCCCTGCACTTACACTAAAACAGACCATTCGGCCCAACCAGTCCATGCCGCCATTTATGCTCCACTCGAGCCTCCTCCCATCCTTCCTCACTAACTATTAGTATAACCCTCTATTCCCTTCTCCCTCATATGCTTGTCTAGCTTCCCCTTAAATGCATCTATACTATTCGCTTCAACCACTCTCTGTGGTAGCGAGTTCCACATTCTCACCACTCTCTGGGTAAAGAAGTTTCTTCTGAATTCCTTATTTGATTTCTCAGTGACTATCTTATATTGATGGCCTCTATTTTTGCTCTTTCCCACAAGTGGAAACATTCTCTCTGTATCCACTCTATCAAAACCTTTCATAATTTTAAAGACCTCTATTAGGTCACCCCTCAGCCTTCTCTTTTCAAGAGAAAAGAGACCCAGCCTGTTCATCCTTTCCTGATAGGTATAACCTCGCATTTCTAGTATCATCCTTGTAAATCGTTTTTGCACTCTCTCCAGTGCCTCTATATTCTTTTTATAATACGGCGACCAGAACTGCACACAGTACACCAATTGTGGTCTAACCAGGGTTCGTTACAAGTTTAGCATAATTTTTCTACTTTTCAATTCTATCCCTCTAAAAATAAACCAGTGTTTGGTTTGCTTTTTTTAAAAATGGTTTTATTGCCCTGCATCACAACTTTTAGTGATTTGTGTGTTTGTATTCCCAGATCCCTTTGCTCCTCTACCCCATTTAGATTTTTATTTTCCAAGTACGATGTAACCTACTTATTTTTGTTACCAAAATGTAATATCTCACACTTCTCTATTAATTGAAATTAATTTGCCAATTATATGCCCAACCTTCAAGTTTGTTAATGTCTGCTTGTAATTTATTGCAGCCCTCCTCAGTGTTGACTATCCCTCCCAATTTAGTGTCATCCATAAATTTAGAAATTATGTTTTTGATTCCAAAGACTAAATCGTTAATATAAATTGTGAACAACAGTGGTCCCAGCATTGATCCTTCTGGGACCCCACTTCCTGCCTTCTGCCGCTCTGCATAGCTACCCTTTACCCCTACTCTCTGTTTTCTGTTATTCAGCCAGCTAGCTACCCATTCTGCTAATAGTTCCCTGATTCCGCATGCTCTGACCTTATTCGTTAGTCTATTATGTGGTACCTTATCTAAGGTCTTTTGGAAATCAAGATATATTACTTCTACTGCATTACCCTTGTCTACACTCTCCGTTACCTCTTCAAAGAATTCAATGAGGTTGGTCAAGCAAGACTTTGCCTTTTGAAATCAATGTGGACTATCAGTAGTATATTTCTGTTTCTAGATGTTTTTCTAATTTTTCTTTAGTAGGGATTAGAACATAAGATCATAAAAAATAGGAGCAGGAGTCAGCCATTCGAGCCTACTCTGCCATTCAGTAAGATCATGGCTGATCTTCTACCTCATCTCCACTTTCCTACACTATCCCCATATCCCTCGAGTCCCTTAGCATCCAAAAATCTATCGATCCCTGTGTTGAATATACTCAACGACTGAGCATCCACAGCCCTCTGGAGTAGAGAATTCCAAAGATTCACAACACTTTGAGTGAAGAAATTTCTCCACATCTCAGTCCTAAATGGCCGACCCCTTATTCTGAGACTGTGACCCCTAGTTCTAGACTCCCTAGCTAGGGTAAACATCTTCCCAGCATCTACCTTGTCAAGCCCCTTAAGAATTTTATATGTTTAAATGAGATCACCTCTCATTCTTCTAAACTCTAGGGAATATAGGCCCAGTCTACTCAATCTCTCCTCATAGGTCAATCCTTTCATCCCAGGAATCAGTCTAGTGAACCTTTGTTACACTCCCTCTAAGGTAAGTATATTCTTCCTTAGGTAAGGAGACCAAAACTGTACACAGTACTCCAGGTGTGGTCTCACCAAGGCCCTATATAACAATTTGTATTTATATAGCGCCTTTAACATAGTAAAATGTCCCAAGGCACTGCACAGGAATATTTTAAGACAAAAAATTTGACACCAATCCACATAAGGAGAAATTAGGGCAGGTGACCAAAAGCTTGGTCAAAGAGGTAGGTTTTAAGGAGCGTCTTAAAGGAGGAAAGAGAGGTAGCGAGGCGGACAAGTTTAGGCAGGGAATTCCAGAGCTTAGGGCCTAGGCAACAGAAGGCATGGCCACCAAAGGTTGAGCGATTATAATCAGGGATACTCAAGGGGGCAGAATTAGAGGAGCGCAGATATCTCAGGGGGGGGGGGTTTGGGGCTGAAGGAGATTACAGAGTTAGAAGAGGCGAGGCCATGGAGGGATTTGAAAATAAGGATGTTTAACCGGGAGCCAATGTAGGTCAGCGAGCACGGGGTGATGGGCTAACGGGACTTGGTGCGAGTTAGGATGCGGGCAGCCGAGTTTTGGATGACCTCAAGTTTACATAGGGTGGAATGTGGGAGGCCAGCCAGGAGTGCGTTGGAATAGTCGAGTCTAGAGGTAACAAAGGCATGGATGAGGGTTTCAGCAGCAGATGAGCTGAGGCAAGGGCGGAGACGGGCGATGTTACAGAGGTGGAAGTAGGCGGTCTTTGTTATGCTGCGGATATGTGGTTGGAAGCTCATTTCAGGGTCAGGTTGTGAACAGTGTGGTTTAGCCTCAGACAGATGTTAGGGAGAGGGATAGAGTCATTGGCTAGGGAACAGAGTTTGTGGAGGGGACCGAAAATAATGGCTTCGGTTTTCCCAATATTTAATTGGAGAACATTTTTGCTCATCCAGAACTGGATGTTGGACAAGCAATCTGACAATTTAGACACTGTGGAGGGGTCGAGAGGAAAAGTAGTGAGGTAGAGCTGGGCGTCGTCAGCGTAGTTGTGGAAACTAACACTGTGTTTTCGGATGATGTCACCAAGGGGCAACATGTAGATGAGAAATAGGAGGGGGCCAAGGATAGATCCTTGGGGGACACCAGAGGTAAGGATGCGGGAGCGGGAAGAGAAGCTGTTGCAGGTGATTCTCTGGTTACAATTAGATAGATAAGAAGTGGCCCTAGAAATAGTAGATGCATTTCTGGTCATCTTCCAGAACTCGATAGACTCTGGAACAGTACCCATGGATTGGAGGGTAGCTAATGTTACCCCACTATTCAAAAAAGGTGGCAGAGAAAAAGCGGGGAATTATAGACCGGTAAGCCTGACATCGGTAGTGGGGAAAATGCTAGAGTCCATTATAAAAGATGTAATAGCAGAGCACTTGGAAAGCAGTGACAGGATCGGACAAAGTCAACATGGATTTACAAAAGGTAAATCATGCTTGACTAATCTACTGGAATTTTTTGAGGATGTAACTGGTAAAATAGATAAGGGAGAACCAGTAGATGTGGTGTATTTGGACTTTCAGAAGGCTTTCGATAAGGTCCCACATAAGAGATTAGCGTGCAAAATTAAGGCACATGGGATTGGGGGCAAGGTATTGACTTGGATAGAGACCTGGTTGGCGGACAGAAAGCAAAGAGTTGGAATAAACGGGTCGTTTTCCGAGTGGCAGGCAGTGACTAGTGGGGTACCGCAAGGATCGGTCCTAGGACCCCAGCTGTTCACAATATATATTAATGATCTGGACGAGGGAATTGGATGTAATATCTCCAAATTTGCAGACGACACAAAGCTGGGTGGGAGGGTATGCTGTGAGGAGGATGTCGTGAAACTCCAGTACGATTTGGACAGGTTGGGTGATTGGGCAGAAACATGGCAAATGCGCTATAATGTGGATAAATGTGAGGTTATCCACTTTGGTGGCAAAAACAGGAAGGCAGATTATTATTTGAATGGCAATAGATTGGGAGAAGGGGAAGTGCAAAGAGACCTGGGTGTTCTTGTGCACCAGTCGCTAAAGGTAAGCATGCAGGTGCAGCAGGCGGTTAAGAAGGCAAATGGTATGTTGGCCTTCGTAGCAAGAGGGTTCGAGTACAAGAACAAGGATGTCTTGCTGCAGTTGTACAGGGCCTTGGTGAGACCGTACCTTGAGTATTGTGTGCAGTTTTGGTCACCTTACCTGAGGAAGGACGTTCTTGCCATGGAGGGAGTGCAGCGAAGATTCACCAGGCTGATACCTGGGATGGCAGGAATGACGTACGGGGAGAGATTGTGTCAATTGGGCTTATACTCACTGGAGTTTAGAAGATTGTGAGGGGATCTCATCGAAACCTATAAAATTCTGTCAGGTCTGGACAGACTAGATGCAGAAAGGATGTTTCTGATGGCTGGGGAGTCCAGAACCAGGGGTCATAGTCTAAGGATAAGGGGTAAGCCATTTAGGACTGAGATGAGGAGGAATTTCTTCACCCAGAGAGTGGTGAACCTGTGGAATTCTCTGCCACAGAGGGCGGTGGAGGCCAGTTCATTAAATATATTCAAGAAAGAGTTGGATATATTTCCTGAGGCTAAAGGGATCAAGGGATATGGGGAGAAGGCAGGGACAGGGTACTGAATTTGGATAATCAGCCATGATCTCATTGAATGGCGGAGCAGGCTCGAAGGGCCGAATGGCCTACTCCTGCTCCTATCTTCTATGTTTCTATGTTTCTAATGGAACCAGGCGAGTGCAGTCCCACCCAGCTGGACGACGGTGGAGAGGCGTTGGAGAAGGATGGAGTAGTCAACTGTGTCAAAGGCTGCAGACAAGTCAAGAAGGACGAGGAGGGCTAGTTTACCTTTGTCACAGTCACAAAGGATGTCATTTGTGACTTTGATGAGAGTTCTTTCGGTACTGTGGCAAGGGCAGAAACCTGATTGGAGGGATTCAAACATGAAATTGCAGGAAAGATGGGCACGGACTTGGGAGGCGACAACACGTTCAAGGAGTTAAGAGGAAAGGGAGGTTGGAGATGGGGCAGTAGTTTGCAAGGACAGAGGGATCAAGGTTTGGTTTTTTGAGGAGAGGGGTGATGACGGCAGATTTGAGGGAGAGTGGGACAGTACCTGAGGAGGGAGAACCGTTAACAATATCAGCTAACATGGGAGCCAGAAAAGGAATATAATTGTAGTAAAACTTCTTTACTCTTATACTCCAATCCCTTTATAATAAAGGCTAACGTACCATTTGCTTTCCTAATTGCTTGTTGTACCTGCATGTTAACTTCCTGTGATTCGTGTAATTCTATTATTTTTCCTACCACCGATGTTAAGCTGACTGGTCTATAGTTCCCTGGACGTAGCGAATCCTCCCTTGTTGGGCTTCTTACATACTGGGTTAGAAAGGAGTCCTATACACACTGTAGGAACTCCATTCCCTTATCCCATTGGTGGGCAAAATATGGCCTGGGGGCCGTATCCAGCCCGCCAGCCCGCCAATTGATTCTATCCAGCCCGCACAGTGATTCTCAATGGAATGCATAGATCTCGATATGCCGATTTGCGCAAGCGCAAAAAATCTAGACTATCTTTGCATGCGCGAATCGCGTATATTTTCCACGCCTGTGCAAGTTGGGGGCGGAAGCGTGGGCTCCGAGATTTAGCCATTTCTGGATTCAGGAGGCAAGTCAAGGACCTCATCTCTGCGAAATAGTCTGATTCAGGCAATTCTCACAGGCCAGGAGTGACTTTGAATTATTGCAGACAGACGGATACTGGAGCTGTGTCAGACTGCCTGTCGTAGTCCATGTTGGTACAAGCCGTCGTTGGGTTATCATTGTATCCAGCTGAAACAACAACAACTTACGTTTATATAGCGCCTTTAAGGTAGTAAAATGTCACAAGGCACAGGTGAATAACAAAAGTGTCTCTCTGGGGTGTTTTAGGCCTCACTGGGGTTTGTTGATTTTGAGGTGACTACATTACAGTATTGCCAGGTCTGACCAAAGAAAGACCATAGCAAATTTTAATGGTAGCTGTTGTTAATACAATTCATTTTATGTGTGCAGCCCTCAACAGCTCACCAAAACTTGTTAAGTGGCCCTCTGGCCCAAATAATTACCCACCCCTGCCTCATCCCCTTTACCTACCTCTTCTGGACAATTAATTTTGGGGGTAATTGAAATCCCCATGATTATAATTCTATGTTTTTTACTTATTTCTCTAATTTGTCTGAATATTTCTTCCTCCACCTCCCTTCCACTATTAGGTGGTCTGTAGACTACCCCTATTAGTGTGATTGATCCTTTATTATCTTTTATCTCTATCCATATGGATTCTATTTCTGTCTTGCTGATAGCTGCGTCACTTTCTTCTACTGCCATTATGTTATCCCTAATAAGTAGTTACTCCAACTCCCCTTTTTCCCCTCTCTATCTTTTCTAAATATGTTATGCCCTGCAATGTTTAATCCCCAGTCCTGATTTTTCTCTAGCCATGTCTCAGTAATATGACGATATCTGGTTCCTCGCAATGCACAATTGCCTCTCGTTCCCCTGTTTGATTACGGACACTGTGTGCATTGCTGTACAGACAGTTGAACTCATTTTTTAATAGCAGTTCTTCTCACTTTATTTTTAACCTTTTTTTTTTACACTCCTGTTCTATAACTATGTTTATTCCCTGGCCATTATTATGTCCTCCCTTACTCTAGTCTTCCCTATGTTCTCCTTTCCTGTTTTGTTTATATTTAAGGTCGTTCCATTTCTTGTAGATCCCTCCCCTGTCTTACTAGTTTAAAGTCTTCGCCGCCTCCATATTTACCTTCTTCGAAATAGTGCCATGCGATATTTTACGCCCACCCGAGAGGGCAGACATGGCCTCAGTTTAACATCTCATCTGAAAGACGGCACCTCCAACAGTACAGCACTCCCTCAGCACTGCACTGGAGTGTCTGCCTGGATTATGTGCTCAAGTCTCTAAAATGGGACTTGAACCCATGACCTTCTGACTCAGAGGTGAAGCGCTGCCACTGAGCCACGGCTGACACCTTGGCCCCGATATTTACAGGGAAGCGGGGAGGGAGTGGGAGGCGCATGTCTGTGGTGGCGGGTGGGGGGGTTCCTGAAATCCTGGGAATGCGGAGGTGGCAGAACCTCATTATCATTTCTTTTTAATTCCCGTTTCCCGCCCGGCAGCTGGCCAGATTGACAGGTTAGTCGACAGCCAGGCAGGAAAGCCAGCGGCAGAATCCTGCAGCCGGGGAACCTTGGGGACGGTCCCTGGCAATTGGGAAAGATTGGGGGTTGGTGGTCCGTGATCGGCAGAAGATTTGCTTGAGGGGCAGGGGTGGGAGGACACTCCTGCTTCTCCTGGTTCACAAGCAGTGCTCTAAAAAGCACGAATCTGCTGGATCCAGCTACTCCCATCTCCATTTAGTTGCCGAGCCCTGGGAAACCATTAAATTGAAATCAAGCTCCCAACTGCACTGGGGGGGGGGGGGGGGGGCGCCTGATTAAAATATCAAAATGAGGTCAACATTCCTGTTAAACTGCGGGGCTGTGCAGTGGTCTGGAGGTGTCGCGCAGACCGCTCGCCGGCTTGTAAATGGAAAAATCCACGCATGCACGAACCTTTGAATGGGCCGCCCACCCAAAAAATAATTTAGAGGCAATGTTGAACGAGGCATCTCCAAGACGGGACACAGGCACGCCATGCAATCCGCCGCCATAAAAATGGTGGCAGGCGTGTGCACAGTGGGTTGGGGTCGCGTTTCGGGATTTTTAAAAAAATAAATCAAAAGTAAACCACCTCAGGCCACTCTCATGTACCTCCCTATGGTCTGTAGAGTGTGGTCGGCAGAGGAACAGTGGCCCAATCGACTACCTGCCCTGTTGATCAGGATGAGGGGATAGGGGTGCGCCAAATAAGCTAGAAATAGCAGGAAAATAGGCATTAAAAAAAACTTTGCAGGTATAGAGCCGATCTAAAGGGCAGTGACGTTTCAATATGCAGTGTGTTCAGAGCTATTTTCATTCTCTTGTCTCTTCATACTGAGCAAACACGATTTGAAAATCACTACAGACTCCCTCAGAGGGAAAGATAATTGGCTGCACAGAACCAGGGAACCCATCAGGGATCATAACAGCTTCTATTTGGACGATTACATCAAATTAATTCGATACAATGACTCCGGGCTGGGGCTTATTTTATTTTTTTCCTCGCTCTAAGATTTGAATGCAGGGACCGCTTTGATTGCCACGTCGGAGCGTCGCTGAGGAAGTTTGCAGATGCAGATCTGTCCTTTAGCTGACACTCCTAGCTTCAGACAACAAATAGCGGCTTCAGCAAGAACCACTGCTGCTCCCATGATTAGAATTTATATTTAGTAATGGCGTCAGCAAAGCAACACAGCAAGAGTCTCAGTAACACTCCATAAATCATAGTCTGTTCCATTTCGATGTCCGTGAAGAAAGAAAGACTTGCATTTCTATCGCACCTTTCACAACCTCAGGAAGTCCCAAAGCGCTTTACAGCCAATGAAGTACTTCTTAGAGTGTAGTAATTCTTGTAATGTAGGGAACTTGTGCACAGCAAGCTCCCACAAATAGCAATATGATAAATGACCAGATCATCTGTTTCAGTGATACTGGTTTAGGGATAAATATTGGCCCAGGGCACCGGGGAGAATGCCCCTGCTCTTCTTCGAAGTAGTGGCCGTGGGATCTTTTACGTCCATCTGAGAGGGCAGACGGGTCCTCGGTTTAACATCGCATCCCCTCAGCACTGCACTGGGAGTGTCAACCTGGATTTTGTGATCAGGTCTCTGGAGTGGGACTTGAACCTCCAACTTCTTGACTCCGAGGCAAGAGTGCTACCCACTGAGTCACAGCTGACATCTATTTTTTTTGTTCTGTATTAGTTTTTCCACTCTCAGAATAACTTATTGGCCCCGATATTCCTCTAAATAATGCTAGATTTTTGGACACAAATATGAGCAAAGTGAGTGTTACTTCTAGTCTACATATAGGGGAAACCCACACTAACCCTAATGCTCACTTTTATAGGGACAGATGGCACTAACCCCAATGTTGAAGTACAGAGGAGAAGTGAAAAAGGAAATAAGAGGGGCAAAGAGACTGTACGAGATTAGATTGGCGGCTAATATAAAAGGTGATCCAATTCTATCGGCATATTAACAGTAAAAGGGTTGTCAAGAGGTGCAGTGGGGCTGATTAGAGACAAAATGGAGGCTGAAGGCCTGGTTGAGGTACTAAATGAGTACTTTGCCTCGGTGTTTATCAAGGAAGAAGACTTTGCCAAAGCTACAGCACTCGAGGAAGTTGTCAGGATACTGGATGAGATAAAAATAAAGAGGAGGTACTAGAAAGGCTGGCAGTACTGAAAGTGGATAGTCACCTGGCCTTGTTAATAGAGGAATAGAGTCCAAAAGCAAGGATGTTATGATATAACCCTTCATAAAACACTGGTTAACATAGAAACATAGAAGATAGGAGCAGGAGTAGGCCATTCGGCCCTTCGAGCCTGCTCCGCCATTCAATGAGATCATGGCTGATCATCCAAATTCAGTACCCTGTCCCTGCCTTCTCCCCATATCCCTTGATCCCTTTAGCCTTAAGAAATATATCCAACTCTTTTTTGAATATATTTAATGAACTGACGTCCACCGCCCTCTGTGGCAGAGAATTCCACAGGTTCACCACTCTCTGGGTGAAGAAATTCCTCCTCATTTCAGTCCTAAATGGCTTACCCCTTATCCTTAGACTATGACCCCTGGTTCTGGACTCCCCGGCCATCATCAACATCCTTCCTGCATCTAGTCTGTCCAGACCTGACAGAATTTTATAGGTTTCGATGAGATCCCCTCTCAACCTTCTAAACTCCAGTGAGTATAAGCCCAATCGACACAATCTCTCCTCATACGTCATTCCTGCCATCCCAGGTATCAGCCTGGTGAATCTTCGCTGCACTCCTTCCATGGCAAGAACGTCCTTCCTCAGGTAAGGCAACCAAAACTGCACACAATACTCAAGGTGCGGTCTCACCAAGGCCCTTACAACTGTAGCAAGACATCCTTGTTCCTGTACTCAAACCCTCTTGCTACGAAGGCCAACATACCATTTGCCTTCTTAACCGCCTGCTGCACCTGCATGCTTACCTTCAGCGACTGGTGCACAAGAACACCCAGGTCTCTTTGCACTTCCCCTTCTCCCAATCTATTGCCATTCAAATAATAATCTGCCTTCCTGTTTTTGCCACCAAAGTGGATAACCTCACATTTATTCACATTATAGTGCATTTGCCATGTTTCTGCCCAATCACCCAATCTGTCCAAATCGTACTGGAGTTTCACGACATCCTCCTCACAGTTTACCCTCCCACCCAGCTTTGTGTCGTCTGCAAATTTGGAGATATTACATCCAATTCCCTCGTCCAGATCATTAATATACATTGTGAACAGCTGGGGTCCTAGGACCGATCCTTGCGGTACCCCACTAGTCACTGCCTGCCACTCGGAAAACGACCCGTTTATTCCAACTCTTTGCTTTCTGTCCGCCAACCAGGTCTCTATCCAAGTCAATACCTTGCCCCCAATCCCATGTGCCTTAATTTTGCACGCTAATCTCTTATGTGGGTCCTGATCGAAAGCCTTCTGAAAGTCCAAATACACCACATCCACTGGTTCTCCCTTATCTATTTTACCAGTTACATCCTCAAAAAATTCCAGTCGATTAGTCAAGCATGATTTACCTTTTGTAAATCCATGTTGAGTTTGTCCGATCCTGTCACTGCTTACCAAGTGCTCTGCTATTACATCTTTTATAATAGATTCTAGCATTTTCCCCACTACCGATGTCAGGCTTACCGGTCTATAATTCCCTGCTTTTTCTCGACCACCTTTTTTGAATAGTGGGGTAACATTAGCTACCCTCCAATCCATGGGTACTGTTCCAGAGTCTATCGAGTTCTGGAAGATGACCAGCAATGCATCTACTATTTCTAGGGCCACTTCCTTAAGTACCCTGGGATGTAGATTATCAGGCCCTGGGGATTTATCGGCCTTTAGTCCCATCAATTTTCCTAACACCATTTCCCTACAAATACTGATTTCTTTCAGTTCCACCCTTTCATCAGGCCCTATGTTCCCCGGCATCTCTGGGAGGTTATTTGTGTCCTCCTTTGTGAAGACAGAACCAAAGTATGCATTTAGTTGGTCTGCCATTTCTTTGTTTCCCATTATAAATTCCCCTGATTCTGACTGTAAGGGACCTACGCTTGACTTCACCAATCTTTTTCTCTTCACATATCTATAAAAGCTTTTACAGTCAGTTTTTATGTTCCCTGAAAGCTTACTCTCATATTCTATTTTCCCCTTCTTAATTAATCCCTTTGTCCTCCTTTGTTGAATCCTAAACTGCTCCCAATCCTCAGGATTATTGCTTTTTCTGGCCAATTTATATGTCCTCTCCTTGGATCTTATGCTATCCCTAATTTCCCTTGTTAGCCACGGTTGAGTCACCTTTTTTGTTTTATTTTTATGCCAAACTGGGATGAACAAATTCTGTAGCTCATCCATTCGGTCTTTGAATGTTTGCCATTGCCTATCCACCGTCAACCCTTTGAGTGCCATTCCCCAATCAATCCTACCCAACTCGCTCCTCAGACCATCGTAGTTTCCTTTATTTAAATTGAGGACCTTAGTCTCTGAGTCAACTACTTCATTCTCCATCTTAATGAAGAATTCGATCATATTATGATCGCTCAGACCCAAGGGGCCTCGTACAACAAGATTGCTAATTAATCCTTTGTCGTTACGTAATACCCAGTCTAAGATGGCCTGATCTCTGGTTGGTTCCTCGACATATTGGTCCAGGAAACCATCCCGTAAACACTCCAGGAATTCCTCCTCCACAGTATTGTTACTAATTTGGTTGGCCCAATCTATATGTAGATTAAAGTCACCCATGATGACTGCTGTGCCCTTATTACACGCTTCTTTAATTTCCCTTTTAATGCCATCCCCAACCTCCGCCTTACTGTTGGGAGGTCTATATACCACTCCCACTAATGTTTTTTTCCCCTTAGTATTTCTCAATTCTACCCATACAGATTCCACATCATCAGAGCTAATATCCTTCATTACAATTGTATTAATCCCTTCTTTAGCCAGTAATGCTACCCCACCTCCCTTTCCTTTTTGCCTATCTTTCCTGAATATCGAATACCCCTGGATGTTGAGTTCCCAGTCTTGGCCATCCTTGAGCCACGTTTCCGTAATCCCAACCAAATCATATTCGTTTACCTCTATTTGCGCAGCCAATTCGTCCACCTTATTACAAATGCTCCTCACATTAAGACACAAAGCCTTCAGGCTTGTTTTTTTAACGCTCTTAGACCTATTAGAATTATTATTTACTGTGGCCACGTTTGATTTAAACCGTTGATTTCTCTGACTGCCACTTTTGTTTTTCTCCTTCCTATCTTTTGCTTTTATCCCTGTTTCCCTTTCCTCTGTCTCCCTGCTCAGGTTCCCAACCCCCTGCCATTTTAGTTTAAACCCCCCCGAACAGTGCTAGCAAACCTCCCCGCAAGGATATTTGTCCCGCTCTGGTTCAGGTGCAACCCGTCCGACTTGTACAAGTCCCACCTTCCCCAGAAGCAGGCCCAGTGATCCAGTTAGGCCTCAGCTGGAGTATTGTGTTCAATTCTGGGCACCACACTTTAGGAAAGATGTCAAGGCCTTGGAGAGGGTGCGGAGGAGATTTACCAGAATGGTATCAGGGATGAAGGAGAGATGTTACGTGGAGAGACTAGAGAAGCTGAGATTGTTCTCCTTAGAGCAGAGGTTAAGAGGGGATTTTATAGAGGTGTTCAAAATCATGAATGCAATGCCTGAAAGGGTGGTGGAAGCAGATTAAATATAAAAGGGAATTGGATAAATACTTGAAATGGAGAAATTTGCCAGGCTATGGGGAAAGGGCAGAGGAGTGGGACTGACTGGAGAGCTCTTTCAAAGAGCTGGCACAGGCATGATGGGCCAAATGGCCTCCTTCTGCGCTGTATGATTCTATGAAATTACTATAGACGTGTAATTGTAACTTTGAACCATCGCTTCAGCTGGATCTGCTGGCCGCCCCCTTTCTCCTCAATAAGTGCAAATGAATGGCAAATTCTGGGGGCGAAGATAAGTGAGGCCAGTGCAGTCATTCAGTACACCCAAGAGTTCAAATAACAGGTTACGCCAATTGCGGCACTGTAGGCAGTGTGTTCGGATACATTTAGTAATGGAGACACACTGGTGTAGAAATAAACACCACCTTCTAAAAATAGTCTGCGTGTAATGTTCAATATTTCCTTAGGTTTAGCTAGTCTTTGAGCCTGTTCTTGCACATAATGCACTTGTGCAGAAATGCATATTGCAGTATGATTCAGAGATTCCAATAACCCATTCCAAAACTGGAAAGCTAATAAATTTCGGACAAGTCATGGCTTTGACACCAATCCTTCCCTTTCTTGAATTAACAACAACTTGCATTTATATAGCTCCTTTAACATAGTAAAACATCCCAGGGTGCATCACAGGAGGGTAATCAGACAAAATCTGACACCGAACCACATAAGGAGATATTGGGACAGCTTGGTCAAAAAGATAGGTTTTAAGGAGCGTCTTGAAGGAGGGCAGAGAGGTAGAGAGGCGGAGAGGTTTAGGGAGGGAATTCCAGAGCTTAGGGCCTAGGCAGCTGAAGGCAAGGCCACCAATGGTGGGGTGAAGGAAATTGGGGATGAGCAAGAGGCCAGAATTGAAGGAACAGAGATCTCAGAGAGTTGTAGGGCTGGAGAACATTACAGAGATAGGGAGGGGCGAAGCCGTGGAGGGATTCAAAACCCAGACACCAAAGAATGATAAAACATGTCAGCAAATTTGTCTAATCAAAAACCTTTAGTTGGTTATTGTGCTGGCTCAGTGGTTTAAGGCACCACTTGTTAAAGCGCTGGGCAGAATACAACAGCACGATCTCAGGTTCAATTCTTGGTTGGTGCCGAGTTAGTTTAGGGCCCACTATAATTGCCCTTGGCGTCCTTGAGTTAAGGAAGCAAAAAGATAAACCACGAGCTGTGTTCCTGGTCCCGAGAACTGCCGGAAAGCAGTGTGGGTCACCAGATAAGGACACAGACTGGCTTGACTGCCAAGCCCTTACCCCAACCATTGAGTAACCTGATGACATTTACTATGCAAGACCACACATGGTAAAGGTCGCTTTGGCGAGATATGCCAGCACCTAAGGAACCGTGGCCAGCATACTAGGGAAGAAGAGCAAATTGGGAAAATAAATGTAAAAGAAACATTTTAGCTCCAGTTCACAATTCAGCAATTAATTATTCTCTACTTCATTAGTCACTACAGGCCGCTTGCTTAATGTGCACACTTGTCATTTTCTATTTCCTAATGGGCTTTAACTTGATGATTAGTTGCTATTTGCTGACAAAATTATCAACTAAGACTTTAATTGATAAAAACCCGTTGACACATGTAAATGGACTGCCACGAGCAGACATGTTACTTCTGCTGATTAGGCCATTCTCGTCAACAGATGGGTATCTTCAGCCCCTTTGGGCGAAATCCCAATGATAGCTACATCTATTACTTTTCCATGTTCTTCCCTGACCATATCCTGTTCTCCCCCTCAGGATTTGAGTCACTTATTAAATCCTTCACCCTGGGCTTTTCCTGAGGATTCCTACATCCCCCGTACCTCACAGGGTGGATAGTCCTGCTCGTGTTGAGCTGAACCACAAGCTGACTAGCTCTAGGTGGACTCCATTCACTTGGCTTTATGGTTTGCATCAGCACAGAAGCTCAGCCGTGAAGGTTGTTGGACACTATGGTGAGGCAACTTGGGGACTGCGCTGTGAATGCCTTGTCCTCTTCCACACAGCAGCATTTTGAACAATGCATCCTACTGAACAAGACAACCACTGTGCTTTAACCTCACACTACAGAAGGGAAGGGAAGAGGAGGTAACCCTTCAGAAAGCAGCTAAAAAAACAGCTCCAGCTGAGGTGGATAGCACTCTGGCCTCCGAGTCAGTAGGTTGTAGGTTCAAGTTCTAATCCAGACACTTGAGCACAAAATCTGGGCTGACACTCCCATGCAAAACCGAGGGAATGCTGCACTGTCAGAGGTGCTGTCTTTTGGATGAGACGTTAAACCAAAGCCCAGTCTGCTCTCAGGTGGACGTAAAAGATACCATGGCACTATTCGAAGAAGAGCAGGGACATTCTCCCCAGTGTCCTGGGCTATATTTATCCCTCAGTCAACATCACTAAAAAAGAAACAAAGATTATCTGGTCATTTATCACATTGCTGTTTGTGGGAGCTTGCTGTGTGCAAATTGGCTGCGTCATTTCCTGCATTACAACAGTGTCCTTAAAAAAGTACTTCATTGGCTGTAAAGAGCATTGGCACTTCCTGAGGTTGTGAAAGGCGCTATATAAATGCAAGTCTTTTTCTTTCTTTCAGTTTGGGAGTGAATAGTCACTCAATCTGAGTGCATTCTAAATGGAGAATACAGACACACACAACACCAAGTGAAAGCGGGGTCCCAAATAACTGAAGACTGAGATTGTTTAATTCTTCTGTTCATTAGAACTGTAACAATAGGACCAAGGGCACAGGTTTAGAGGTGACAGAGCGTATTTTACATAAAAGTGTGACTAACGGCTGGAACAGGTTGCTAAGATTGGTGACCGAGGCTAGGTCACTGCAACTGTTTAAGCAACAATTAGATATCGTAATGGGGAGACAGTAGGGTCAATATTCTGATAGGATGGGACCAAATGGTCTGGGGGGTTTTCGTCATCTGAATCTACACATGTGCACTGTACTGAATGACTCTTGAAGCTATCTGATGTTTTCAGAAGGTAGGTGGGACTAGGGTTTGTAGCTCACGGTCGGTCAACGATCTCCTGGAACTTGTTTCTGATTGCCTTGGTGGGGGGGGGGGGGCGGCGGTCAGGTCGGAGAGAAACTACCCAGATGTTTTTTCCCCAAAATTGAGCTAGGATTTTGAATTTTGTTTTGCCTTGGTCAGGAAATTATGTGACTACTAGTTGGAGTGAAACCTGGGAGTCACCATGCTTTGTTGGCATAATGACTGGCTGGGACAAGCTTAATGAAACAGATGGTCTTTCCCTGTCCATCTTTTCGCATATTCGCAAAGGTAACATTGGCTTCCCTTTATTCCGTGAGAATAATACTGTCCTGTCAGACAAGATATCTCTGGACGTTATATCAAGTGGTTTAGCATTGCGCTGGTTGCAGTGTTATGTAACTCACTTGCCTCCTCTGGGAAGCCATTTCATCTTTATTTGAATATATCTTCCTTTTTGTTCATTCTTGGGATGTGGGCGTCGCTGGCAAGGCCAGCATTTATTGCCCAACCCTAACTGCCCTTGAGAAGGTGGTGATGAGCCGCCTGCTTGAACTTCTGCAGCCCGTGTGGTAAAGGTACTCTCACGGCGCTGTTAGGGAGGGAGTTCCAGGATTTTGACCCAGTGACGATGAAGGAACAGCGATATATTGTCAAGTCAGGATGGTGTGTGACCTGGAGGGGAACTTGCAGGTGATGGAGTTCCCATGCAGTTGCTGCCCTTGTCCTTCTAGGAGATCACAGGTTATAGGGGTGCTGTCGAAGAAGCCTTGACGAGTGCATCCTGTAGATAGTACACACTGCAGCCGTGGTGGAGGGAGTTGATGCTTAAGGTGGTGGATGGACTGCTGATCATGCAGACTGCTTTGTCCTTTGAGAGTTGTAGCTGCACCCATCCAGGCAAGTGGAGAGTATTCCATCACACTCCTGGCCTGTGCCTTGTAGATGGTGGAAAGACTTTGGGGATTCAGGAGGTGAGCCACTCACCACAGTATACCCAGTCTATGACCTGTACTAGTAACCACAGAATATATGTGGCTGGTCCAGTTGAGTTTCTGGTCAATGGAGACCCCCAGGATGTTGATGGTGAGGGATTTTGTGATGCTAATTGAAGGTCATAGGGAGATGGTTAGACTTTTTCTTGTTGGAGATGGTCATTGCCTGGCACTTGGTGGCATAGTGGTTAGCACTGTTGCCTCACAGCACCAGGGACCCGGGTTCGAATCCGGCCTCGGGTGACTGTCTGTGTGGAGTTTGCACATTCTCCCCGTGTTTGCATGGGTTTTCGCCGGGTGCTCCGGTTTCCTCCCACAGTCCAAAGATGTGCGGGTTAGGTTGATTGGCTATGATAAATTGACCCTTAGTGTTAGGGGGATTAAATACGGGGATAGGGTGGGATATGTGTTGGTGTAGGGGTTACAGGGATCGGGTGGGATATGTGTCGGTGCAGGCTCGATGGGCCGAAATGGCCTCTATCTGCACTGTGGGGTTTCTGTGATTCTGTGACTTGTGTGGTGCGAATGTCACTTGCCACTTATCAGCCCAAGCCTGGATGCTGTCCAGGCCTTGCTGCATGCGGGCACGGACTGCTTCATTATCTGAGGAATTGCGAATGGTACTGAACACTGTGCAATCAGCAGCAAACATCCCCACTTCAGACCTTATGATAGAGGGAAGGGATGGATGAAGCAGCGGAAGATAGTTGGGCCTAGGACACTGCCCTGAGGAATTCCTGCAGCAATGTCCTGGGAATGTACTTAAGAAACAGGAATTACTCCGAGCACTATGTTTAACAGCACCGTTTAACCTGCGCGTAATAAAATTGATCCATGTTCTACTTTAATGGGAGTAGTTAACCCTTGATTTTAAATCACCACCACTGGCTCCAAGGAATGGGTTTTCCTGTGGGGGGCATAATCAGGAAGTTACACCCATTTGTCCCCATCAATTTACCCTTAAATTTCCTGCCACACATCGGAAAGTAAAACTCGATGTAAACAAGCACAAATCAGCGCAAGCAATCCAAGCCCGAGGGAAACGCGGAACTCTCATCGCATATTCCTTCTATAAATATGAAAATTAAAAGTTAGCAACCATCTAACCATCATTCATGCATATTAAGCTCTGCGTGCTTAACAACAGGCATTCGGAGAAGCGTTTCAATTTTTAATGTGACTCATACTGAAGCCATAAATACACATTCCAAAAAACAGAAATTACAGAGCAGGTCTCAGTAAGGATAAATATTTTTTTTTTATAAACGCTGTACAAAAAAAAAATTCAATAAAACCCCAGAAAAATGACTGTCATCTAAAATGATAAGAATATAAGAACAGGAGTAGGCCATTCAGCCCCTCAAGCCTGCTCTGCCATTCAATAATTCATGGCTAATCTTCTACCTCAACTCCATTTTCCCGGCCTATCCCCATATCCCTTGATCCCCTTAGTGTCCAAAAATCTTAACGGGGCAGGAGTTTGGGGTGCCAGGGGGAAGCACTTGTCCCACCTCAGTTAAACTCTGATGTGGGTGGGTTGGAGGTGGGTTGGGGTCGGGTTTGAGACTTTCAAAGTTATAACATCTCACCCAACCCACCCTTTTTGGGGGGTTAATAATCAGCTCAAAATATTTCCTTATTCCCCATGGTAATTTCTCCTGTCTCTGCCTCTAAAGGGACCCACATTTACTGCATCTTTCAATCTAATTTCCAAATCCACCGTAGCCAACTCACCACTCATATTTGCGTAATTGACTTTGTTTAAATTTGTTAAAATTATGGCCGTAATTTTACACCTGTTTTGAACTGGCATAGTTGCAGGAAATTTGCATGGAAATTCGGACATCGTGTTAAGTGCGTGCATCACACACTTGTGCATGAGTTTGCTCATTCTTTTACACCATTATGCCAGTCTCTGGACGTAAATACACAGGAAATTCCACATCCCCCCCCCAATGCACTGCCTGCCGCATTAGCCTGTAGAGTAAAACTTAAGTAGAGCCTTGGTTAGACCATACTTGGAGCACTGTCCATAGTTCAGGTCTCCATACTGCAAATAGGATATAGAGGCACTGGAGAAGATGCAAAAAAGATTTACAAGAATGATTCCAGAATTAAGAGGTTATTACTATCAGGATAGACTGAACAGGCTGGGGCTCTTTTCTGTAGAAGAGAAGGTTGAGGGGTGACGTGATTGATGTCTTTAAAATTCTGAAGGGGTTTGATAGGTTAGACGTAGAGAAAATGGCCAGAATTTTCTTTACTTTGGCGGCTCCGGGGCAACCCCACTGCTGGCTCCATCCAGCTGTAGAAAATGAACTTACCTTAATGGGGCCTATTACTCGGCCCAATTAGATGGAGCGGGTCTGGTGGCATAGTGGTTAGCACTGTTGCCTCACAGCGCCAGGGACCCGGGTTCGAATCCAGCCTCGGGCGACTGTGTGTTGAGTTTGCACATTCTCCCCGTGTTTGCGTGGGTTTACTCCGGGTGCTCCGGTTTCCTCCCACAGTCCAAAGATGTGCGGGTTAGGTTGATTGGCTATGATAAATTGACCCTTAGTGTTAGGGGGATTAAATACGTGGGGTGGGTGGGATATGTGTTGGTGTAGTGGTTACGGGGATCGGGTGGGATATGTGTCGGTGCAGGCTCGATGGGCCGAAATGGCCTCTATCTGCACTGTGGGGTTTCTGTGATTCTGTGATCATTCATGATGCGTTTTCAGCCGGGATCCTTAAAGGGACCATGGCCACATTAAATTTTAAGTTAAATCTAACATATTGGGTGTTGCATCTTTACAATTAATATAATAAGTTATATATGAGTGACAAAGAAATATTTAAATAATTTTTTTAAGTAATATGACACCATCTACAAATACGATCAAGAACATAATTTAAAAAGTACATTAATTGGGAAGTTATTGATGCTCTAGTCACAAATCTATAGACTTTTGTGTCAGTAACTGGTACAAATAAAAGATGTGCGTGTATAGATAATATATAAAATTAAGCAAATTTTAAATGTAATTGTAAAGTGGTGGATTTACAATCTTATGCAAGTTCAAGTAGTGCTTACAATATGTTTCTGGGATTTCTGCAGCTCTTCCATTGAAGTTAACAATGGATGAGTGAGAGAATCTCTGCAGAAATTCACCCTAAAGTCTCAGACTGAAAAATTAAATTAGTCATATTCAGGATCTGAAAGCAAATTGAACCAGTGGAATGAGTGATGAGAATTAAATTGTTATGGTTGATGACTTAATTTAATGTGTAACTGGACAATCACAGTATACTATGAGAAAAACCTGACCAGAAACAACACCAATATTTATTTAAAATAGTATATGTCATTTTTTATAGTGCAGGTCAAGTCACTGCAATTACTATTGAGTTGGAAGGCAACAGCCAAGCATGACCAGTGAAAAATGTATTTCCCTCGCCATCCAAGGTAGCACTTACATCCCTTCAGGAATTTCTGAATTAACATTTATCAGTAGCTTTTCAAGTAGAACAGAATCTCCATCAATCTGTTAGTTGAGGTAATCAACATGTTTTTATTTTGGTTTGTTTTCCATGCTGTCATGTAATCAGCTGGAGCAATGGCCACGGAACTCACGCCTCAGGTTGACAGTCGTGGTTCCCGAGCTGCGTGAATCCTGTGGCCATGCAGGGAAATTTTAAAAGTAAGTGAAAAAAGGCTCTTAAGTGCCTGTCAACTACCTGATAGTGATCTCAATTGGGTCCCCCGCTGCTGCTGGTCGGATCGGCTCCACAATGACAGCGGGTTCCTGACCCACTGTCAAAAATAACAACTTTCCCACCCGGCCAGCCACCGATTGCGCCCGCTACCACCACGGGAAATTCAGCCCGATGTTTCCAGTTGTGGGGGAGATTAGAAGTAGGGGTCATAAATATAAGCTAGTCACTGATAAACCCACTGAGGAATTCAGGAGAAAGTTCTTTACCCAGAGAGTGTTCAGAATATGTAACTTGCTACCACATGGAGTGGCTGAAGAGAATAGCATAGATGCATTTATGGGGGGAACTAGATAAGTACATGAAGAAAAAATGAATATGCTTGTAGGGTTAGATAAAGTAGAGCGAGAGGAAGCTCATGTAGAGCATAAACATTGGCATGGACCAAACAGCCTGTTTCTATGCTGTAAATTTTATGTAGAGTTAAGGCACTTTGTTGGGTGAGAGAAGTAGCTTAGTCCGAATTATAATATAGTCCTTACTAACCCCTGCTTCATCATTGGAGGTCCATCTGCTCAGCCACTGCACCCCTGCCCTTTGAGGTTCTCTTCCAAACCTACTCTGTCCTGGTACCTTTCTTTCTCTGCCATAAACACTTCCTCCTCCTCCCCACCCCCAAATTTCTTCACTACGTACTTGGTATCCAACCCTTCCCTTGTAAAGTACTTGAGACCAGAGGAGAATTACAGAAATATGAGCTCTAGTTCCGAGCAATTCTCCTTATGATCACCCATTACATCAATGTAACATTTCCATTTTCGTACAATAGCTGTCATTGTGACCTCTCTGATCGAGACTGACAATCAGTTTCAAAGGACAGGCATTTTTATGTTGTAGATTAGTGTAGTGGCACAAGACAATGGACTGTGTATTGGCCAAACTTATTTCACTACATGTCTTTTAGGTATCATCTGTGGCTCAGTGGGTAGCACTCGTGCCTTCTGAGTCAGAAGGCTGTGGGTTCAAGTCCCACTCCAGATACTTGAGCACATAATCTAGGCTGACACTCCAGTACAGTGCTGAGGGAGTGCTGCAGCGTCAGAGGTGCCGTCTTTCGGATGAGACGTTAAACTGAGGTCTCGTTTACCCCTCAGGTAGACGTAAAAGATCCCATGGCACTACTTCGAAGTACAGGTGGGGTGTTATCCCTGGTGTCCTGGGCAATATTTATCCCTCAACCAACATCGCTAAAACAGATTATCTGGTCATTATCGCATTGCTGTTTGTGGGAGCTTGCTGTGCACACATTGGCTGCCGTGTTTCCTACATTACAACAGTGACTAAACTTCAAAAGTACTTCATTGGCTGCAAAGCCCTTTGAGATGTCCTGAATGCGTCAAAGGCGCTATTGAAATGCGGCTTTCTTCACAGGAGTGTTAGCTGACAAACACTGACACCGAACCAAAGAAGGAGACATTAGGACAGGTGACCAAAAGCTTGAACAAAGAGGTGGGTTTTCAGGAGCGTCTTAAAGGAGGAGAGAGATAAATAATAAAACACTGCCCCCTAACGTCCTGTTAGGGAACGGTACTACCCAGTGTAGCAATAAGTCCACAAGTCAGTTCAATCTCCTGGTATTAGCAGTTCGCTGGGCTAGCATTTTGGGATGCTAAATTTGGACCCAACACCCCTTGGGTGAGGGAGGAGACAGACGAGCCAGGGCTTCTGCTCCTGTTCGCTATCCTCTCAACCCTTGAGCACTCCGGCAACACCCAGGTAAGAACAAGATGGCGCTTATCTCCGATATAGCCTCCTTGATGGAATAGCCTCACTCTTGAAGAGTGGCTGGTGGCCAGGTGGGGAGAGGCTGGGAAGAAAATTGATAGTAAAAAAACAAAAAGAAACAAAGAATGATCCAAAGATTGTGTTCCAAGTGTTGTCTAATAAAGGGTAAGCGGTCCATTGGGGTGCAATAGAAAAGTTCACAAATATTGGGATGCGCAGAGGTGACAGAATCGTGCTTCTAAATTGCAACCTAAATCTGGTCCTTCCTCAGGCTAATTCCAGACTCCACCTCAGGACTGGCTGACTGAGACTGGAAATTCATCAATCTTAGAACTTTTTTAGGTCAGTGTTTGCAGTTGTAGGATTCTTTTTCTTCATTCTGTTTAATATCCTTCTGTTTCCACTGGTAGTAATGAACATAAAGGTGACCCATTGCATGATAACTACCTAGAAAACTCAGAGTAGACAGATTTTTTAAATTTGCTTTCACAGCAGATCAGACAGAACATGCTGTGCGCTGCAGATTAAAGGAATGGAAGGGTCCCTCTTCCAATCCCTTCTGAGGCTTGGTTTTAATGTTCGGCTAATGTATAGATTAGTGGAGTCATTGCTGGGGAGAAAAGTCATTACATTGGAGAAGTAAATGAAAGGTGGAGTGGTTGGGCATCTGGAACTCATGCCAGTCTGATGGGTTGAAAGGCTCATTCTCTGGCAATCGTCAGAACTCCAAGTGAAGTTGGCTAGGCCAGCCAGAACCTAGTTCTTATTGGATTTGAGGCCTACAACCGCCCATAGGTCGACCCTAACTGGCACAGTATGGGCAGGGTCATTCAGCAAGCCATCGCGGGCAACTGCATGCAAAGCAGAAGTGACAATCAAATGCAACAGGGAGTACTCTGAAGTTAGCGCTGGGGCATTAAGAAAGAAATACATGCATTTATATAGCACCTTTCCCAACTTCAGGATGTCCCAAAGTGCTTTATAGCCAATGAAGTAGTTTTAAAGTGATGTCACCAATATAATGTAGTAAATGCGGCAGCCAATTTGCACACAGCAAGGTCCCACAAACAGCAATGATATTATGACCAGATCATCTGTTTTAGAGATGTTGGTTGAAAGCTAAAGATTGGCCAGGACACTGGGGAGAACACCCTTGTTCTTCTTCGAATAGTGCTTTTACGTCCACCTGAGAGAGCAGACGGGCCCTCGGTTTAACCACTCATCCGAAAGACAGCATCTCCGATAGTGCAGCACTCCCTCAGTACTGCACTGGAGTGCCAGCCTAGAGTTTGTGCTCAAGTCTCTGGACTGGACCTTGAACACACAGACTCAGAGGCGAGAGTGCTACCCACGGAGTCACAGCTGGTACATGCTGTTGGGTAAGGGGGAAAAAAACATTTCACTCCGCATCTAAACCATGCTATTCCTGGAATTCCATGACATCCAGTACATAGGTGAAGAAGGGTCAATTTACCTGAAGGACTAATTGGGCCTACCTCATTTTCCTGCTGGATGCCAGTTTGTGGCCAGATGCATGGGGCACCCAGAAGTCAGCACTTTGGAGTAGCTGAGAGGGGACGACAGTAAGGCGAAGGGAGGTCGAAAAGGTTAAGTGGCATTATTTCCCCTACCACAGGTCTCCTCCGATGGATCCTAGGCTGGAGAACCATTCCTGCCGCTGAAGGCCACGCCAGCTCGCAGCAGCAGCTGGATTTGCATACTTGCTGCGCCCCCCAGCTCTGGCTGTAGGCCCGAAACCAAGGTGGGGGTGGGGGTCTGCAACTAGGGAAACCCCATGACCTGAATTCAGAATGCTCCACTTATGAAGGAAGATCAATTCATACTGGGAACATAGGAAGAGGAGTGGGCCATTCATCCCCTCCAGCCTGTTCCGCCATTCAATTAGATCACAGCTGATCTGTAACTTAACTCCATCTACCTGCCTTGGTTCCGTATCCCTTGATACCCTAGCCTAACAAAAATCTATCCATCTCAGTTTAGAAATTTTCAATTGACCTCCGGACTCAGCTTTTTGGGGAGAGAGTTCCAGATTTCCACTACCCTTTGTGTGAAGAAGTGCTTCCTGACATCACCCCTGAACGGCCTAGCTCTAATTTTCAGGTTATGCCCCCTTGTTCTGGACTCCCCCCACCAGAGGGAATAGTTTCCCTCTATCTACCCTATCAAATCTTTTAATCATCTTAAACACCTCAATTAGATAACCCTTTACTGGTGTTTTATCATTGGGTGTTCTCCACATGATCCAATGCCCAGGTGCAGGAGGGGCGGAATTTCAGGCCTTTATGCATTATTCTCTTTTTAAAATTGGGCGGGATTTTGCTAGAAAAATAATGGTGTGTTAACAACGCATGCCATTATTAATGTAAAAATTGGCCAGCAAGTTCAGGGGACGAAGAGATACACCGTGAGTTGCGAATCTCCAGAACTAACTGGTCGATTTACGTTGCTCCGTCGTTTGATAGATGCAAACGGCATTTCGGCCTCAGCCTCCCTGTTATTTTTAAGAACTTGCTGGATTTGCACATTAATTGCCCACTCAACTTGCCACAGAAAGTTAAGGCTGGTAATTAAGAGCACAAGTACATTTTTAATAAGGTGTTAATTATTAATGCAATGCCAATCAATCTCTCCGGCCCAGAAAGGGAACAATTGAAACTGTTCAATCTCATTCCTGAATGTAGTAAATTCTTAATAAAGATTTTAAAACTTTCTAATTTTAAATGTAATTTTTTTCTTGCTTTTCCTTTGCCTCTTTTTTCCTTCTCTTTATTTCTCTTTCTGTACCTGATTGGACTTTAATTCACCCTATTTCCTTCTCCACCGCTCCTCTGGTTCTTTCTCAATCCTTCAATCTCATTGGTTAAGGAGATAAACTGTTGGTCCTGTCGTTCACAGAGGTCCCAGATATCTCGTTGCCCTCACCGAGCCGTTATCAGCTCGCACTTCCAGCAAGTTACAACGCGAAAAAAAAATTGTGCTGAATGGTGCAGGGAAAAGTCTAACTAGCAGCTCATGCTGTGAGATGCCCTGCTCCAGTAAGACCTAGCCCAATATAAATGCTTACTGTTAATTCTCAATATTCTGTGTCTAAAAATGTTCTACTATTATTTGGCCACTCAACAACAGGACAAGGTATCTCTTCATGTCTTGCTACCCCTCGCTCTGTCTTGTGTCATGAAAATGGCCATCAGTTTCAGAGCACGTTCACGGCCACCAGCGGTGTCCTTCAGCGCTATTGCGGACCTTATAGTACCGTGACTGTTGGAAGTGGCAGCAAAGTGCAATTCGAGTGGAGCTACGACCTGGTTTAGTGGAGTGACTGAGCGGAGATCTGCATTTACACAGTGGCGAGTTCCCTATCTCAGTCAGGCTGCCCAGGCGAGGCGCGGAATGGAGGCCAGGTATCTTCGTGTCAGCTTCTAATGGGGAGCTCAAAGAGAAGCACTGGCACAATTCTGGGGAATGGGCTCATTTGCTCCGCCACCTTCCCCAACCATGATGCCTTGGCCAGGCAAATATGATCAAAGGCTATAAAGTCAAAATAACAAACTCACTAAACCAAAATATTTAATACCACCATGTATGGGAGAACGTTATGGACTGTAGCACAATCTTTAGAAGACAATTTTTTAAATATTGTAAACCTTTAGATAAGATTCAGAAACACTATTTTGCAGTGTGGTCATCTGGAAGAGGGGAGGAGGGGGCGGAAGGGAAGGGAAGGGAAGAGGAAGAACTTGCACTTATAAAACACTTTTCATAACCTCAGGACATTGCAAACCATTTCACAGTCAATGAAGTAGCACAATTGTCATCCAAACACAGCAATTATGTAAAACAAAGCCAGGAAAAATGCATTTTCTAAGCAGAGCTGAGCAATAAAAATCACTTGCTCTATGTATTACATCACCTGAAATACTGGATTGTGTTACAGCCTAAAAGCTACACACCAGGCCAGCACACTGAGGTTTCCGCACTCACAGCCCCTAAGGGACCATCAAGTTCCACACACTGTTTGATTAATTCTATCTAGTCATTATCCTTATAACCTACCTCATTTCCAAACCCGCTATTCATCCAGCTCTTTCTATTAAAGGTGCTAATTGACATTTGGCTTTAGCTGCTCCTTCTATTCCCACATACCCACAACTCTGTGGGGAAACAAAAGTTCTCTTGAATCTATCTTAAATCTTGGTCATTTTACTTTCACCTTGCTTTGGTCACGGTTCACGTAACCTGCTTGCTTCAACATAAAGAAAGACAGACTTGCATTTATATAGCGCCTTTCATGGCCTCAGGATATCCTGAAGCTCTTTGCAGCCAATTAAGTACTTTTTAACAAAGGACTCAACATTGAGTTCAACAATTTCAGATCCTAACCTCTGCCCCCATTTTTTCCAGATGGCAGCTGCTGAAGATTCTGCCATTTCCATTTACACCTCCTCTAGATTCATCTTTTATTTCTTTACTTGTCCCATTACCATCTCCTTTTGCCTTGCACCATCATACCTTTTGTTATTCAATCTCTCCTGCCTTCCACCCTATCACAGACCTTCCCTTTTGTTCTTTCCTCATCTCCCCCCCCCCCTTTCCCTGCCTCTGCACTTACTTAAAACCTTTTATATCTCTAACTTTTTCCAGTTCTGACGAAGGGTCATCGACCTGACATTAACTCTGTTTCTCTCCCCACAGATGCTGCCTGACCTGCTGAGTGTTTCCAGCATTTTCTGTTTTTATTTCAGATTTCCAGCATCCGCAGTACTTTGCTATTGTACTGTTGAAATACTTTTAAACCCCCTGCACTAATCAGATTTCCAAAGCCACCTTTGTGAGGTACAAGAATAGCAGTTCTACAATTTAAAAAATCTCCGGTCGGAACCTCACATAACCCATAGCTACTCAAAGTCATTGGTATTCTTCGAGGCTGTTGAAAAAAAAAGCCTTTAACTAAACCCACTGCATCCCAGACCATGTCTGTGTGGGATCGGTACTTACTGGTTCAGTGTAATATCTAGGATAAAGGTGGACCCAAAGGCCTCGATCTGGAAGCTTGCGTGAGTAAGGTGTACAGCCTGTGGGAGTAAGTCAGAGAGACAAGTGTTAATAATGCTAAACAGTTATGCTAAACTTTTATAAATCACTGGTTAGGCTTCAACTGGAGTCTTGTCTCTAATTCTGGGCACCACACTTCAGGAAGGATGTCAAGGCCTTGAAGAGGGTGCAGAGGAGATTTACCAGAATGATACTAGAGAAGCTGGGGTTGTTTTCCTTAAAGCAGGGAAGGTTAAGGGGAGATTTAACAGAGAGAGGTGTTCAATTTTATGAAGAGTAAATAAGGAGAAACTGTTTCCAGTGGCAGGAGGGTCGATAAACAGTGATATAGATTTAAGATCATTGGCAAAAAAGCCAGGGGGAGATGAGGACATTTTTTTTTTATGCAGCAAGCTGTTGTGACCTGGAATACACTCCCTGAAATGCTGGCGGAAGCAGATTCAATAGTAAATTTCAAAAGGGAATTGGATAAATATGTGAAAAGGAAAAATCTGCGGGGCTATGGGAAAAGGGCGGGCAGAGTGGGACTAATTGGATAGCTCATTCAAAGAGCCAGCACAGGCACGACGGGCCGAATGGCCTCCTCCTGTGCTGTATGATTCTATGAACGCAGCTCGTGGCAGGAACAGATTCGATGGGCCAACTGGCCTTCTCCCATTTTGAATTTTATGATGAGCTGAGATCCAAGAGTTACACTCGGCCTCTCAGCACGGTGAGTAATTTCATCCGTGTGGTCTATTTATCCCACAGCATGGTGATACGTGTTGTAATTTCACCAATGCTAATAATGAACGTGTTAATGCGTTCGTATGAAATACCTCTGTTCATTATTTTAACAAATGCATTTAAAAATCACAGAAGAATTTCATACAGATGTGTTAATTTAGTCATTACTAATCAGGCACAGTGCAATCCCAACCCAGCAGTGGGTGTGTGACTTTGCCTGTCAACTAAATGTAACACATGGAGGAATTAGTAGCCAATAGTTAACTAGCTCAACCAGAAGTCAGGAGCTATTTTAGAAAGTTACAAAAACAAGTTGTTGACGGTGATATCCTTTTTGTTCCTGCATGGAAAGGTAGAACTTGCATTTATATAGCGCTAATTTGCACACAGCAAGATCTCACCAACAGCAATGTGATAAAGCCCAGATAATCTGTTTTTCCAGTGATGTTGGTTGAGGGATACATATTGGCCAGGGCCCCGAGGAGAACTCCCCTGCTCTTCTTTTATGGGGACTGGATGATGCAGTGTGTTAGACACGGACCTGGCTTCAAATCCAGCTCCGACTGATCTCCTCTGGCTGTAAAGGTCATATATGGAGACTCAGGGAAGTGTCCATCCAGTTCATGGTGAGGTTGAGACGCAAGCACAGAACCATTCAGCACTAATTGGCAAAGTGACTCAGACATGCCCAAGGATGGTTGGCATGAAAAATAGAAAAATGTCGTACTGGTGCAGTCAGGGGTGTTCTGAGATTAGGGTTGGGGGCACTGTTGGTAGAGCTACGCTACATCTTACCTGGGGGGTGCCTGATGCTAACACGAAGGCCCCGATTTTTTAAGGGGGACGGGTACGGAGCGCGCGAACCCCTAAGTGGGTGTCGATACCCGGGGAGCTTGCAGACGTGGGGGCCCGGCCCATCTTAACAGCCGGGCCCTATTTCCATAAATTTTCTCGGGTGACCCGCCTACACCTGGCCAGATCCATCACCCGAGTTAAAATCGGGCTCTCAGTGCCGGACGTGTCCTCTCAGGTGGACGTTAAAGAAGCCATGGCACCATTTCGAAGAGGAGCAGGGGAGTTCTCCCCGATACTTATCTCTCAACCAACATCACTAAAAACCAGATTATCTGGTCATTATCACATTGCTGTTTGTGGGACCTTGCTGTGTGCAAATTTGCTGCTGTGTTTCCTACATTACAACAGTGACCACACTTCAAAAGTACTTCATTGGCTGTAAAGGATTTTGGAATGTCCTGAGGTCAGGAAAGGTGCTATAGAAATGCAAGTCTTTCTTTTTGTTCAATTCCCCACCATTGATATCCCTCAGATTTATAAGTACAAAAAAATTTAAACTGAAATTGGAAGCCATATTTACAGCAAGCTGCCCTTTAAAGGAATAGGAACCATTTTGAGTGAAGACGTTGAAAGAAAACAAGTTTGTTTGTGTGCATGTGATGGGGTCACATAGAAGTAACAACAATTTTTCTTGAAGCAAAGATGTCAGCATAAATTGTAATTTCACAGCGACCACTTACAAAAAAATCAAAAAGGCTTTGCTAACCAATTCTGTGGCAGGATAATGGCCTTTTAAAGTGCAGCAATCTGAATTTTAATTAAGGGTTGGAAAGCATAACCTCTTGCGGGCAAAATATGGATTTAATTTCAGTCAGGAAGGTGTCATCCACTTACACTCCAATTGGGCGTCATCACAGATTCGCTTTTATTGTACCCTGTCTATATTAACTTTAATTAAGCCTGCAGTCTGTGACATATATATATATGGCTGCACATCACCTTTACAGAGGACAAGGGCAGTGTTAATGGAGCATTCCTGTGCCGCTAATAAGCTGCCATCTGTTTGTGAGAGCAGAGGTTCCCTAAAAAAGAACAAAGACTTCATTTTGATTCTCGTGCGATAACGTAAATCGAGAATTGGCAGCCCGTTTATACACTTCTCCCGATTTTAGGATCATAGAATGGTTACAGCACGGAAGGCGGCCATTTGGCCCGTCGAGCCCGTGCCGACTCTCAGATCGTCCCACTCCCCTAGCCCTTTCCTCATAGCCCTGCAATTTTTTTTCCCTTCAGATACTTATCGAAGTCCCTTTGAAAGATAAAATTGAGTCTGCCTCCATGCCCCACTTTCAGGCAGTGCATTCCAGATCTTAAACACTCGCTGTGTAAAAAAGTTTTCTCTTACGTCGCCTTTGGTTCTTTTGCCAATCACCTTAAATCTGTGTCCTCTGGTTCTCGACCCTTCCGCCAATGGGAACAGTTTCTCTCTATCTACCCTGTCCAGACCGTTCATGATTTTGAACACCCCTATCAAATCTCCTCTCCATCTTCTCTGTTCCAAGGCGATCAACCTCAGCTTCTCCAGTCTATCAACGTAACTGAAGTCCCTCATCCCTGGAATCATTCTCGTAAATCTTTTCTGCACCCTCTCTAAGGCCTTCACATCCTTCCTAAAGTGTGGTGCCCAGATTTGGACACAGTACTCCAGTTGGGGCCGAACCAATGTTTTATAAAGGTTCATCATAACTTCCACATTTTTGTACTCTATACCTCTACTTATGAAGCCCAGGATCCCGTAAGCTTTTTAACCGCTTTCTCAACCTGCTCTGCCACCTTCAATGATTTGTGCACACATACCCCCAGGTCTCTCTGTTCGTGCACCTCCTTTAGGCTTGTACCCTTTAATTTATATTTCCTCTCCTCATTCTTTCTACCAAAATGCATCACTTCGCACTTTTCTGCATTAAATTTCATGCCACATGTCCGCCCATTCCACTAGCCTGTCTATGTCTTCTTGAAGTCTATCACTATCCTCCTCACTGTTCACTATACTTCCAAATTTTGTCATCTGCAAATTTTGAAATTGTGCCCTGTACAGCCATGTCCAAGTCATTAATATATATGATCTAATCAAGATGTTTACAATCTTAAAGGGATTTGATAAGATAGATATAATCTAACTAACTGACATAAGAAATAGGAGCAGGTGTAGGCCATTTGGCCATTCAATAAGATCATGGCTGATCTTCTGCCTCATCTCCACTTTCCTGCACTATTCCCATGTCCCTTGATTCCCTTAATATTCAAAAATCTATCGATCTCTGTCTTAAAACATATTCAACGACTGAGCCCCCACAGCCCTCTGGGGTAGAGAATTCCAAAGATTCACCAACATCTGAGTGAAGAAATTTCTCCTCATCTCAGTCCTAAATGGCCGACCCCTTATTCTGAAACTGAGACCCCCTGGTTCTAGACTCCCCAGCCAGGGGAAACATCCTCCCAGCATCTGCCTTGTCAAGCCCTGTAAGAATTTTGCATGTTTCAATGAGATCACCTCTCATTCTTCTAAACTCTAGAGAATATAGGCCTAGTCTGTCCTTATAGGACAATCCCCCCATCCCAGGAATCAGTCTGGTGAACCTTCGTTGCAGTCTCTCTATGGCAAGTATATCCTTCCTTAGGTAAGGAGACCAAACTGTACACAATACTCCAGGTGTGGTCTCACCAGGGCCCTATATAATTGCAGTAAGACGTCTTTACTCTTATACTCAAATCCTCTTGTAATAAAGACCAACATACCATTTGTTTTCCTAATTGCTTGCTGTACCTGCATGTTAACTTTCAGTGATTCGTGTACAAGGACACCCAGGTCCCTCTGAACACCAACATTTCCCAATCTCTCACCATTTAAAAAATACTCTGCTTTTCTATTTTTCCTACCAATGTGGATAACTCATTTCTCCACATTATATTCCATTTGCCATGTTCTTGCCCACTCACTTAGCCTGTCTATATCCCCTTGAAGCCTCCTTGCATCTTCCTCACAACTTACATTCCCACCCAGCTTTGTATCATCAGCAAAAAGATATATTACATTTGGTCCCCTCATCCAAATCATTGATGTAGATTGTGAATAGCTGAGGCCCAAGCACTGATCCTTGCGGTACCCCACCAGTTACAGCCTGCCAACCCAAAAATGACCCGTTTATTCCTACTCTGTTTTCTGTCCGTTAACCAATCCTCAATCCATGCTCATATATGACCCCCAATCCCGTGAGCCTTAATTTTGTTTAATAACATCTTGTGTGGCACCTTATCCGATGCCTTCTGAAAATCCCAATATACCACATCCGCTGGTTCCCCCTTATCTATTCTGCTAGTTACAACCTCAAAAAACCTCTAACGGATTCGTAAAACACGATTTCCCTTTCATAAACCCTATTATTATTTTCTAAGTGCCCTGTTACCACGTCCTTAATAATAGATTCTAGCATTTTCCCTACTACTGATGTCAAGCTAACTGGTCTGTAGTTCTCAGTTTTCTCTCTCCCTCCTTTCTTAAATAGTGGGGTTACATTTGCTACCTTCGAATCTGTGGGAACTGTTCTAGAATCTATGGAATTTTGGAAAATGACAACAAATGCATCCACTATCTCTATAGCCACCTCTTTAAAAACCCTAGGATGTAGGCCATCAGGTTCAGGGGATTTATCGGTTTTCAGTCCCATTAATTTCTCCAGTACTTTTTTTTAACAAAAACTAATTTCTTTCAGTTCCTCATTCTCACTAGAGCTATGGTTCTCCACTATTTTCGGGAAGTTTTTTGCGTCTTCTTCCATGAAGACAGACACAAAGGCCGCGATTTTCACATCGGTGTCAGGATGGGGGCGGGTCAGCTGGTTTCCAGGTTCCAGTCCTGCCCTCAGCTGCCTCCGCTCTACAGACGTGATTTTCCCTTGATTGGCCACCAGCCAATTAACAGGAAGCGGGTCTGATGACGTCATTTGAGGACGCGTAATGTGCCGGTTTCCTTAAAGGGACCATGTACCATTTTATTTTGACAGTTGATTTTTCAGTGTTTGTCAGCATCAAGGTGCTGAAAACACTGACAATCACTGCACAAAGGTGAACTCTTGCACCCAGACTCTCCAATGACTCCCTCCAAATGCTTATGGAGGGAGTCACAATACGCAGGGAGGTTCTCTTCCCTTCCAAGGGAAGAGACCTCCCCAGGACACCAACTTACCTTGCACCTCCACCCAACCCTCCCTATCTACTTTATCACTTCCCCATCTCACAAGCCACCCCTCACACTCACCCTCATTCTACTGCAAGCATACCAACTAACAACAGACAAGGGTGGGCACTTGAGAGGTTTAGCCAATGTCCATGTGAAGTTTCTGGTAATTTGTTGTCATACAGTGAAATCTCTTTTTCAAAAGGTGCCCCCTTATTGGGCAGATCTGAGCACACATTGAGAAGTGTTCAGTCATAACTCCGCACCCCCCCCACCCCCCCGCTATAGTGGTGTGTGTGCATGGAATGACTTGGACATTAAAGGGATGCTTCATGGTGCTGGTGTGGGATGGTGTCAACCTGGCACATCATGTGGTAGCCAGGGTTTACAGCATCAAGTGAAGAAAGTCTGCCCATGGCGATGCCATTGCTGGCCTCCCAGCGAGCAATTTTGTCAGCAGCTGATGCCCTGTGTCCATCAGGTGATGGCGGCGAAGGATGGTGATGTTGGTGTTGGGGATGATTGTGGAAGGATTCGGAGGACCAAGGTCTGATTGTTTCATTGGCTCTGATGTTGCTGGAATATTTGGCAGCTACAGGTGAGATGACAGGTGAGAGAGGTACTCCCAATGAGGTGGCACTGGACATACAGTTGGATTTAAAAACTTGTAAGCTAAAGAAATCTGTATATGTATTAAAAATGCAGTAACCAACATTTTCTTTGCTCTGAAACTCACCATGTGCAACATGACATCCTTCACACCACTTCTGCAACTGTCATCTTTTCACAAACATCAGACCAGACTCTCAACATGCCAGCGAGTATCCAGTGGGGGAGAAGGTAAAATTACAAGTAAGCCTCAAAAGACTCTTAAATTGGCTCTTAACAAGCCATTTAAGTACCAGAATTGTCTCCCCCGCCGCTTGGTGTCGGATTAGTTCTCCGCTGACAGACCCGACACCTGGGAGACTCGCATGGAGGCAGGTTGACAGCGGGTTTCCTACCCACTGTCAATCTTTGCAATTTTGACAGCGGTCCCGCCTCCAAACCCGCAAACTGAGCGCCGGCAAAATTCCGGCCAAAGTATTTGTTTAATTTCTCTGCCATTTCCTTATTCCCCATTAAAATTTCTCCTGCCTCAGCCTGTAAGGGACCCACATTTACTTTTGCTAATCTTTTCCTTTTTATATACCCATCCTTTTCACAGTCTGTTTTTATGTCTCTCGCTCGTTTACTTTCATATTCTATTTTCCCTTTCTTTATCAATTTCTTGGCCCTCCTTTGCTGAATTCTAAAATCCTCCCAATTCTCAGGCTTACTACTCTTTCTGGCAACATTATAAGCCTCTTCCTTTGATCTAACACTATCTTTAACTTCTCGTTAGCCACGGTTGGACCACTTTTCCTGTGGAGTTTTTGTGCCTTAAAGGAATGTATATTTGTTGTAAATTATGTATTAATTCTTTAAATGCTAGCCATTGCTTGTCTACCGTCATACCTTTTAATGTAGTTTCCCAATCTACCTTAGCCAACTCACCCCTCATATCTACGTAGTTTGCTTTATTTAGATTGAAGACCCTAGTTTCGGATTTAACTAAATCACTTTCAAACTCAATATAAAATTCTATCATATTATGGTCACTCTTCCCTAAAGGCCTCTTTACTACAAGGTTATTTATTAACCCTTTCTCATTGCACAATACTAGATCTAAAATAGCCTGTTCCCGAGTTGGTTCCTCAACATACTAATCTAGAAAACTATCTTGCAAACATTCCATGAATTTGTCCTCCACACTATTACTGCAAATTTGGTTTGCCCAATCTATATGTAGATTGAAGTTCCCCCATGATTACTGTATTACCCTTGACAGAACAGGCTAGAGGGGCTGAATGGCCTACTCCTATTCCTCCTTAATCGAACGTTTGGTCACCCCCATAATATCTCTGCCATTGGATCCCTGTCCAATATTATGCATCTGTGAAGCGCCTGGAGACATTTTTCTACACTGAAGACGCTACAGCAATGCAAGTTGTTGTTATACATTGAATAAACGGGAGGAGGTGGGGTGTATATAGTACCACGGTCCCTACCCCTCTTGTTTGCTTCACATTCTAGAAAGTTCCCAGCCGTTCGCCCACGCCAGAGGCTCTGCGCCCATTTCCTGTCTCTCGCCCCCAGTATCCCGCTGGAATCAGGGGCCAAATCTGCAGCCAGTGGCCCCAGGCCTAGATGCAGAGGTGATGCAAGGCCTCAGGGCCCATTGCTCGGGCTCAACCGGCCTGCCTGCCTGCCTCCTCCCTCTCCCGGGCCGGTTGCCAGTGTGCGGCCTCCCTCTGTACCTGTTAATGACCGAGCTGAAGAGCCGAGAGATGTCCCGTTGCTCGAAGGCAGAGCAGGAGGCGGTGAGGAGCGGGCAGACAGCAGCACTCCAGTCAGGCTCAGGCTCCGAGGCCGAGGCCAAGTTCACTTTCACTCTCACGCAAAGTAAAAACCGACCACCAAATCTTGCATTTTTAATTTATTCATTCTTGGGATGTGGGTGTCGCCGAGAAGGTGGTGGTGAGCCGCCTTCTTGAACCGCTGCAGTCAGTGAGGTGAAGGTACTCCCACAGTGCTGTTAGGGAGGGAGTTCCTGGATTTTGACCCAGCGATGATGAAGGATCAGTGATGTATGTCCAAGTCGGAAAGGTGTGTGACTTGGAGGGGAACTTGGAGGTGGTGGTGTTCCCATGCGCCTGCTGCCCTTGTCCTTCTAGCTGGAAGAGGTCGTGGGTTTGGGAGGTGCTGCCGAAGAAGCCTTGGCGAGTTTCTGCAGTGCATCTTGTAGATGGTACACACTGCAGCCACGGTACGCCGGTGGTGGAGGGAGTGAATGTTTAAGGTGGTGGACAGGGTGCCAATCAAGCGGACTGGATGGTGTCGAGCTTCTTGAGTGTTGTTGGAGCTGCACTCATCCAGGCAAGTGGGGAGTATTCCATTACTCTCCCGATTTGTGCCTTGTAGGTGGTGAAAGGCTTTGGGGAGTCAGGAGGTGAGACACTCGCCACAGAATACCCAGCCTCTGACCTGCTCCTGTAGCCACAGTATTTATGTGGCTGGTCCAGTTAAGTTTCTGGTTAATGGTGACCTCCAGGATGTTGATGGTGGGAGATTCGATGATGGTAATGCCATTGAATGGCAAGACAAGGTGGTCAGACTCTCGCTTGTTGGACATGGTCACTGCCTGGCACTTGTGTGGCGCGAATGTTACGTCCCACTTATCCAATCCAAGCCTGGTCCAGGTCTTGCCACATGCGGGCACGGACTGCTTCATTACCTGAGGAATTGAACACTCGGTCAAATGCTGCCTTGATGTCAAGGACAGTCACTCACCTCACCTCTGAATTCAGTTCTTGGTTCATGTTTGGACCAAGGCTGTAATGAGGTCTGGAGCCAAGTGGTCCTGGTGAAACCCAAACTGAGCATCAGTGAGCAGTTTATTGGTAAGTGCTGCTTGATAGCATTTTCAACGACACCTTCCATCACTTTGCCGATGATTGAGAGTAGACTGATGGGGCGGTAATTGGCTGGATTGAATTTCTGCTGCTTTTTAGGGATAGGACATACCTGAGCAATTTTCCACTTTGTCAGGTAGATGCCAGTGTTGTAGCTGTACTGGAACAGCTTGGCTAGCGGTGTGGCTAGTTCTGGAGCACAGGTCTTCAGCACTACAGCCGGGATGTTGTCAGGACCCACAGCCTTTGCTGTATTCAGTGCGCTCAGCCGTTTCTTGATATCATGTGGAGTGAATCGATTTGGCCGATGATTGGCTCCTGTGATGGTGGGGACCTCAGGAGGAGGCTGAGATGGATCATGCACTCGTCACTTCTGGCTGAAGATGGTTGCAAATGCTTCAGCCTTGTCTTTTGTTCTGGGCTCTGCCATCGTTGAGGATGGAGATGTTTACGCCTAATCACATCAGCAAGGTGCTTCTTCCAATTAATTGCTTCCGAAGTCGAGCGGCGGTTGTGTAGACAACTGGCATCAAATTTGGCTCCAATTTTAACTCTAGGCCGGGGGTGTGGGGGTACAGTTAAAATGAGACTAGTTACTTACCCCCTCTGACTTCCTATCATATCCCACTTTTATCCTGCTCTTTTGAGCAGGCGAGTGGCTCACCCGCAGGAAGGCAGCGGGGTCCTTCTTTAAATATGCAGATCGGGGCCTAATGATGTCATCAGGACACAATCTGCAATTTCTGTCGGAGGCCTGAGCGGTGGGAGTAGTGACAGCTCCCCCCCCCCCCCCCCACAACATTACGGGGAAAGAGGCCCAGGCAGGTATGTGTTAAAATTTATATTTTAGAAAACAGGAGTAGGCAATGTTCCCTGTAATTTTTTGGGGGGCCACCCAGCCCTTTTAACGGGCCCATTCAAAATTCCGCACGTGCCATTTTTTCAATTTAAAAGCCGGCTCACCGGCTCTGCAGGAGCTCAAGAGCGCAGCGCAGCCACTTAAAGGGAACATTGGGAGGAGGCCATTCAGCCCCTCAGGCCTGTTCCCCCATTCTAATAGATCATAGCTGATCTGTACCTTAACTCCATTTATCCACCTTGGTTCCGTATCCCAGAATTCCCTTGCCTAACAAAAAACTATCAAGCTCAGTTTAGAAATTTTCAATTGACCCCCCGGCCTCAACAGCTTTTTGGGGAAGAGATTTTCTTTTGTGTGAAGAAGTGCTTCCAGACATCACCCCTGAATGGTCTAGCTTTAATTTTAAGGTTATTCCCCTTGTCTGGAGTCCCCTACTAGAGGAAATCGTTTTTCTCTATCTACCCTATCAAGTGCTTTAATCATCATAAACCCCTTAATCTTTTATACTCAAGGGAATACAAGCCTACTCTGTGCAACTATCCTCATAAATTAACTCTTTAGCCCCATAGGGCTAAATTGGTGCCATCAACGACAGTCTGCACTTTTGGGAAGCCTGCCAATTGAGAAAAATATCCTCGGTCTTCCTCCTGTTGTTCTCTGGTGTCTATGGGGAGAGTGAGGTAATTGCTGACACTTGCAAACAAGGCATCGGTCATCTGCTTGATGCAGCGATGAACTACAGATTGACTCATGTTATTGATGGCCTCAACAGCACCCTAGAAAGAGCCGGAGGCAAATAACTTCCAGGCGGCTGGCAGTGTGTTGCACTGCCCTGTCACAGCCTCCCTTGTGAATTTGTGGCTTTGAGCTATGCATGAATGAAGCTAGTCTATGTTGGTTTTTTTCCACTCTCATGATGCCAGAACAACTGATGCACGACTCAACAAGGAGCCGTCGTGGCATTGGAGGGCCATGGGTGGGAGTCAAAACAGACAAAGAAAGACTTGCATTTCTATAGCGCCTTTCGACCTCCGGATGTTCCAAAGCACTTTACAGCCAATGAAGTATTTTTTAGAGTGTAGTCACTTATGTCAGAAATGCGGCAGCCAATTTGCACACAGCAAGGTCCCACAACCAGCAATGAGATAATGATCAGATAATGTGTTTGGTGATGTTGATTGAGGGATAAATATTGGCCAGAACATCAGGGATAACTCTCCTGCTGTTCTTCAAATTAGTGCCATGGGACCTTTTACGTCCACCTGAGAGGACGGACGGGGCCTCGGTTTACTGTCTCAACCGAAAGACTGCGCTTCCGACAGTGCAGCACTGAGATTAGATTATGTGCTCAAGTCTCTAGGGCTTGAAACCACAACCTTCAGAAGCAAGAGTGCTACCAACTGAGCCAAAGCTGATACCGAGACGACAACAACAACAACAACTAGTATTTATATAGCGCCTTTAAAATAGTAAAACGCCCCAAGATGCTTCACAGGAGCAATTATCAAACTAAATTTGACACCAGGCCACATAAGGAAATATTAGAGATATTAGGGCAGGTGACCAAAAACTTGGACAAAGAGGTAGGTTTTAAGGAGCTTCTTAAAGGAGGAAAGAGAGGTAGTGAGGCGGAGAGGTTTAGGGAGGAAATTCCAGAGCTCAGGGCCCAGGCAGCTGAAGGCACGGCCACCAATGATGGAACGATTATAAATAGGGATGCGCAAGAGGCCAGAATTGGAGGAGCGCAGAGATCTCAGCGGGTTGTGGGGCTGGAGGAGGTTACAGAGATGGGTAGGGGTGAGGCCATGGAAAGATTTGAAAACAAGGATGAGAATTTTTTTTAATCCGAGGCGTTGCTGGACTGGGAGCCAATGTAGGTCAGCGAGCACTGGGGTGATGGGTGAACGGGACTTGGTGTGAGTTATAATACAGGCAGCAGAGTTTTGGATGACCTCAAGTTTATGGAGGTTGGAAGATGGGAGGCCGGCCAGGAGTGCGTTGGAATAGTCAAGTCTAGAGGTAACAAAGGCATGGGTGAGGGTTTCAGCAGCAGATGAGCTGAGGCAGGGGGCAGAGTCGGATGATGTTACAGAGGTGGAAGTCTGGTTCAGCCTCAGGCAGTTGCCAGGGAGAGGGACGGAGTTTGTACAAGGGGGTAAATAGGCTGATATGGAGCATCAGGGGGCCAGAGGCAGAGCTATGCAGGAAGGACACAGAGATGAAGACAACAGACAAAGAATGGCAGGGCTTAAGTCTCAAGAGTTGTCCAAAATATCAGCCTATCTCTGGCAACAGCTGATTCATGGCACATATCAAAACACTGCAAAAGGTCAACAGGCTTCAATTAGAATGACTGAACATCAATAATCGCACAGACCCTACCAGCGCTACTGTCCTGTACGTTAAAAGGTTGCTGGCTCAGTCAGGTGTTTTTCGGTTCAAGCCTTAGCAGCAAACCGACATCACTAAACAGATGGGGCTGTATTTTGCGGCCCTTACAGGTGCGTAAGAGGCGCGTACGCGCCCGTCGGGGCTGCGCAAGTTGCGGGTTTAGGCGCGCGAAACACATGCGCAAAAAACCTTCGAGAATCTCCTTGACAGATCATCCGCATCCCCAGGAAAAGGGCATCCGCGGGCGGAGAGTTGGGCTCTGCCCAGCGAATGTCTGTGAAATTCTTATGCCTGGTAAAAGCACACAAGGCCTGCTTTTACCAGCGTAAGAGTTTTAAAAAAACATTAAAATAACATTTTATCAATAATTTATACATTTAAAAATTTGTTAAATAAGGCAAGTTTATTTTTAGCCCCTTTAAAACACGTACATTTATTTTTCAAAAAATTAATTTTGTTTTAAATATTTAATTAAATGTAATTTTAATTCATTTTAAATATGTAATTTTTTTTAATGTATTTGATGTGTCAATGTATTTTTGGGGGTATTCCCATTCAAGCTCATGGGGTTTCCGTACATACGGAATCCCCATAAGCATGAATGGGGATCCCCTTCTTTATTGGTTGGTCCGGCCCACGTGATTCCAGGGGTGCTTGCGAACCGCGTGCACCCCTGGGATACGTGGGCCTCTACCCGCGGGTACTCGGAGAGGCCCAGGACTGAGAGTCTCCGTACCTCCCGGACCACCAGGTACGCAGGCATTTTTTTTGCGGATCGGAGGCATTTCCCTGCGGGAAGCCTTCGACAGCAAATTCAGGGCCATGATCTTGTCATTCATCTCACTGCTGTTTGTGGGAGCTTGCTGTGCACAAATTGGCTGTCGCATTTTCTACATTACAACAGTGATTACACTTCAGAAAAAGTGCTTAATTGGCTGTAAAGCACTTTGTGATGTCCTGAGGTCATGAAAGGTGCGAGAGAAATGCAAGTCTTCCTTTCTCAGCAAGGTACTACCTCTCAGGAACAGGGGGAGGCCATTCAGCCCCTCGAGCCTATTCCACCATTCAATTAGCTCATGGCTGATCTGTATCTCAACCCCATCTACCTGAATTAGTTCCATAAGCCTCAACAGCTTTTTGGGGGAGAGAGTTCCAGACTTCCACTACCCTTTCTGTGAAGAAGTGCTTCCTGACATCACCCCTGAACGGCCTGGCTCTCATTTTAAGGTTATGCCTTCTTGTTCTGGACTCCCCCCACCAGAGGAAATAGTTTCTCTCTCTCTACCCTATCAAATCCTTTAATCATCTTAAACACCTCGATCAGATCACCCCTTAATCTTCTATATTCAAGAGAATACAAGCCTAGTCTATGTGACCTGTCCTCATAATTTAACCCCTTAAGCCCTGGTATCATTCTGGTGAATCTGCGCTGCACCCCCTGCCAGGCCAGTATATCCTTCCTGAGGTGCAGTGCCCCGAACTATCAACTGTCTGAGGTGGTTAACATGAGTATCATGTCTGAGGGTGTGGGGCTAAAACAGGTGAGTGTGTGCAGTACTTGCATGCAGTGTGTAGTGTGTCCGGGTTATTTGGCATTAGTAAAGGAGTTTAATACCCAAGAGGCCTGGTGGAGCCCAACCTCCAAAGGCAATTGTTCTCTTTTGTACTCTGATCTTCTTTGTGTCTATTCTCCCGCAATCAGTGCCTCCCGTAAACTCACTCAGTGTCTCCTTCAGCCCCCACGATCGATGCTTCTCATGGTCCCTGGGATCAATACCTCCCAAGAATACTTTGTTATTGATCGATGCTTCCCTCAAATCCATTTTCAATCCCTCTGCCCCCACAATCGATACTTCTCGTGGCCCTCTGGGACCAATGCTTCCCGAAAGCACCTTGAATGAATCAGTATCTCCCTCGGCCACAAGATCAGTCAATGCCTCCCTTGGCCCCACAATCAATGTCTCTCCCTCAGCCCCCACGGTCCATACCACCCAGAGCCTCCCCGAATCAATGCTCCACCCCTTCTCCCTCTTCAACTCAAAGATATCCTTAAGATGTTCTACATTAAGGTAAATGCACTGAATTGATTTAGTGGTAGAATTTGTATGCCTCGAATTGCTACTTTTTCTTTCCATGTTTCTAACTATGATTTGCTGGAAATATTTTGAGAAAGCGAAGCTCTTACAGATTGGATCAGTACGGTTGGATGAGGTAAAATATAAGCTTTGACAGAAATAATTTTGCTCTGTATAAATCAAATGATCACAAAATTACATTTACTACGCGCACACAATCTGTCCTTGCTTTGATTGAAGGTGGAATGTAATCCTTTTATTTAAGAAATAGCGAAAATGTTAGATTTTCAAAATTAAATTATTCTGCCAAATAAAACAAAATTAAAAAGCATATGGCTGGGTTTAACAATAAGATTAAAAACAAGTGGCTGCATTTGAGAAAAAGGGAAAAGGGGTTTAATGAGTTGGAGGAAAATCTACGTTGCTGTGATATAGAAATGCTCACATTCAGCACTGCGCGCTTGTCTTAGCTAGTTAAGTAATGCAATGCGTTTGTATATTATACTGCACACTTGATTTACACGGTTGACCACACCTCTCCTCCTTTGTCTAGATGAGTGGGACTGCCCTCGACTGGTTCCACTCTTACATACCCAGTTGCAGCCAGAGAATCTCCTGCAACAGCTTCCCGCCTCCACTCTGTTACCCATGGAGCCCCCCAAGGATCGATCCTTGGCTCCCTCCTATTTCTAATCTACATGCTGTCTCTTGGTGACATAATCCGAAAACATGTCAGGTTCCACATGAACGCTGACGACACTCAGCTCTACTTCACCACCGCCTCTCGCAACCCCTCCATTGCCTCGGATTTGCCACACTGCTTGTCCGATATCCAGTCCTGGATGAGCCAAAATTTCCTCCAATTAAACATTGGGAAGACTGAAGCCATTGCCTTCAGTCCTCGCCACAAACTCTGTTCCCTCGTTCCCTCCCTGGCCACTGTCTCAGGCTGAACCAGACTGTTTGCAACCTTGGCGTCATATTTGACCCCGAGTTGAGCTTCCGACCACATAGCCGCTCCATTACCTGGACCACCTACTTCCACCTCTAATATTGCCTGTCTCTGCCCCTGCCCCAGCTCATGTGCTGCTGCAACCCTCATCCATGTCTTTGGTTACCTCCAGCCTCTACTATTCCAAAGCTCTCCTGGCCGGTCCCCCGTATTCCATCCTCCATAAACTTAAGTTCTTGCAAAATTTTGCTGCCCATATCATAACTCGCGCCAAGTCCCATTCACCCATCACCCCTGTGCTCACTGACCTACATTGGCTTCCCATCTGGCAATGCCTCGAATTTAAAATTCTCATCCTGGTTTTCAAATCCCTCCATAGCCTCACCCCTTCCTGTTTCTGTAACCTCCTCCAGCACTACAACCCTCCGAGATCTCTGCACTCCTCCACTTCTGGCCTCTAGGGCATCCCCAATTCCCTTTGCCCCACCATTGGCAGCCTTCAGCTGTCTAGGCCCTAAACTCTGGAATTCCCTCCCTAAACCGCTTCGCCTCTCTCTCCTCCTTTAAGACACTCCTTAAAGCCTAACTCGTTGACCAAGCTTATGGCCACCTGTCCTAATGTCTCCTTCTTTGGCTCGGTGTTAAATTTTTTATCTGATTACGCTCCTGCGAAGTGCCTTGCAGTGTTCGCCAACATCTAGCGTCGCTGATGAGATGCAGAAAGGGCTACAAGCAGGATAAATGTTCATCCATATTCTCCTGCCAACATACCTTAATCCCAATCTCAAGAAAAACACCCTTCAGTGTGGCACATGCATGCCCCACATCAGCCTTCCTTGTGACCTCTCCAAGTGAGATTGCCAATTTGGAGCTGTGGATTTATGCCCTCCATCACCAGGATCCAGATTGAAACTGCCCAAACTCAATTCATCAGTCGCCTTACAGCCAGAGATATAGAGAGCTTCAGTTGGGTTTGAAGTGAAGTCACAGATGTAAAATAACAGTCAGCTAAGTTACGCTTTCCCTTGTGTAAGTGATATCTTGAGCGAGTGTACTTTCTACACTTAGTTAAATTGTGTGTGAAACTGAAATTCTGCAACTGAAGAAATGAATTACATATTTAATCATTCAGATATCTCCTGTTATAACAATTATCATTTAAGAACGCTTGCTGCTGACTTCTGATGTAATTTTTCTAACGCGGGGAGGCCATGTTCTTGAACCCAAATAACTTGTTATTCACACCACATAGAATTCGTAAACTGGGAGGCCACTCTGACTCCAATGTCACAGAAGTCTCATTTTAGATTTGCACGGCAAAAGTTGAAAATAAGGTCTAATGCAGATTTTACTAAATGTGCTTGTGACATCTAATGGCAGAACAGTGCTACTGCATCAATCTGTTCTTCCCCCATTGATGAACTATCCAATTTGGTACACCTTTGACCCATAAATGTCAACTGTCCACTGAACACACAGGGCTAGAAACCAGATGAAAGGTTCTACTTTTACTTTCAACTCATGATGGACCATTTACATTCTTCCATTGGAACACTCTGTGAATCTAATAAATGGGAATTTATTTACCTGAAGTGTCCATAATCATGTTATAACAGGAGATATCTGAAACACTCCCACCATCTCTCAGTCGCCCTTTGTATGCGTTTTATGCTTTAAAATGGCTGCCTGGTGGAAGGCCGAAAACAGCGAACACTTCTGGGTGTGACATCAGAACGGCTCACTCCAATGACATCACCACCATGGGCCATACTTCTTGCCTGTCCTATTTTGATTGGTCATTTCGATTCAGTGCTACAGTGGAAGCCATTTAAGTGAGACTCTTCAAGTAGAGAACAAATCATCCTGATTACAGATTGCCCTCTCCCCCAGCCCCCCAGCCCCCCCCCGCCCCCCACCTCCACAACAGCTAAGACTGTTCGCTGCCTGCGCACCGGTGGAAAGCGGAGTCTCACAGCTGACTGTTCAGTCTGTCACCTCCCCAGCACACCGGCATTTCACTCAACTACTTCAATCCCCCCATCAGCTAACAAAACAAAAAGGGACTTGGGCCAATATTTATCCCTCAGCCAAAACAAAAACAGATTATCTGGTCATTATCACACTGCTGTTTGTGGGACCTTGCTGTGCGCATATTTGCTGCACGTTTTCCACAGTGACCACACTTCAAAAGTACTTCATTGGCTGTAAAGCGCTTTGAGTCGTCCGGTGGTCGTGAAAGGCACTATATAAATGCAAGTCTTTCTTTTTCTTTAAACCAGAAATTTGGTCCATAGGAAATCATTACAGAAAATAGTTATATAAAAAGAAAGAACTTGCATTTATTTAGCACCTTTCACGGTCTCAGGACATCCCACCTTACAACCACTTTTGAAGTGTCGCCACTGCTGTAATATAGAAAACACGGCAGCCAATTTGCACTCAGCAAGGTCCCACAAACAGCAATAAGATAACGACCAGACAATATGTTTTTTTAATGGTGTTGGTTGAGGGATGAATATTGGACAGGACGCCAGGAAGAACGCTCCTGCTCTTTGTCAAAAAAGAGGGCCATGGGAACCACAGTTTAATATCCCATCTGATTTACAGCACCTCCAACAGTGCAGCACTCCCTCAGTACTGTACTGGGAACGTCAGCCTTGATTTATGTGCTCAAGTGGGACTTGAACGCACAATGGTCTAACTCTGAGCACGAGAGTGCTACCCACTGAGCCACGGCTCACACCTGCTCTGAGCAGTGCCTTTACCCAATAGAGCACCAGGGGAGCTTTTATTGTATACTTATTATTAAACCATCCAGGCAGTCTGCCCCACCTGGACTCTCTCACTTACTTTGCCATGAGCAAGTTGGCCAATACAGTGGTGTAGATCGATTGCTGCTGTCTGCCAATTTATATTGGTCCTACCGGCCTGATAACTGTACACCAGGGTCACTCTATACAGCTTAGTAAACACTTGACTAATTTACTAATATCTTTCGGATGAGACGTTAAACCGAGGCCTCATCTGCCCTTTCAGGTGGGCCTAAAAGATCCCACGGCACTTCTCCGAAAAGCAGAGGAGTTCTCTCCATGTTCTGGTCAATATTTATCCCTCAACCAACATCACTAAAAAACAGATGATCTGGTCATTATCTCATTGTTGTTTGTGGGACCTTGCTGTGCACAAATTGGCTGATGCATTTCCTACATTACAACAGTGACTACACTTCTTTGGCTGAAAAGCACTTTGGGACATCCTGAGGTCCTGAAAAGAGCTATAGAAATGCAAATTTTTCTTTGACTAAAGTCCAGAATTTCTATAACCTGTTGGCAATACTCAGTTCCAAATCTTTTGCACCATTACTCATGCCACAACATATTCAGCAATTCATTCAAAACACAGGGAACAATTTTTAAGTTCCACCTTGCCCCCCAGTTTTCCCTCCTGCTTGAAATTGCTGGCTCACACGGTTGCACGGCAGCTCTCCAGTGGCCATTCGTCAAAGAGCGAGCACAGAGAGCAAGTGCAGGAAAGCTATTCAACCATGAGACTGTCACAACCAAGCCTGATTCTGTCCCCACCCGACATTCACACTTTCCAGCACAAGACGTGGGTATGGTTCTTAATGAATATTTTGTGTCTGTCTTCACAAAAGAGAGGGACGGTGCAGACATTGTAGTTAAGGAGAAGTGTGAAATATTAGATGAGATAAACATATAGTGAGATAGGAAATATTAAGGGATTTAGCATCTTTCAAAGTAGATAAATCGCCAGGCCCAGATGAAGTGTATCCCAGGCTGTAACGAGAAGCAAGGGAGGAAATAGCGGAGGCTCTGACCATCATCTTTCAATCCTCTCTGGCTACAGACATGGTGCCGGAGGACCAGAGGACTGCTACCATTGTACCGTTGTTTAAAAAGGGAGAAAGGGATAGACCAAGTAATTAGAGGCCAGTCAGCCTAACATCGGTGGTGGGTAAATTATTGAAAACATTCTGAGAGACAGTATTAATCGTCATTTAGAAAGGCAAGGATTAATCAAGGACAGTCAGCATGGATTTGTTAAGGGAAGGTCATGTCTGATTAACTTGATCGATTTTTTTGAGGAGGTAACAAGGAGGGTCAATGAGGGTAGCATATTTGATGTAGTCTATATGGATTTTAGCAAAGCTTTTGACAAGGTCCACATGGCAGACTGGTCAGAAAAGTAAAAGCCCATGGGATCCAATAGAAAGTGTTTTTGTGACTGGAAGGCTATTTCCAGTGGGGTTCCACATGGCTCAGTACTGGGTCCTTTGCTTTTTGTGGTATATATCAATGATTTAGACTTCAATGTAATGGGCATGATTGAACATAGAAATATAGAAGATAGGAGCAGGAGTAGGCCATTCAGCCCCTCGAGCCTGCTCCACCATTCAATGAGATCATGGCTGATCATCCAAATTCAGTACCCTGTCCCTGCCTTCTCTCCATATCCCTTGATCCCTTTAGCCTTAAGAAATATATCCAACTCTTTCTTGAATATATTTAATGAATTGGCCTCTACTGCCTTCTGTGGTAGAGAATTGCACAGGTTCACCACTCTCTGGGTGAAGAAATTCCTCCTCATCTCAGTCCTAAATGGCTTACCCCTTATCCTTAGACTGTGACCCCTGGTTCTGGACTCCACGGCCATCGGGAACATCCTTCCTGCATCTAGTCTGTCGAGTCCTTTTAGAATTTTTAAAGTTTCAATGAGATCCTCTCTCATTCTTCTAAACTCCAGCGAGTATAAGCCCAATCGACCCAATCTCTCCTCATACGTCATTCCTGCCATCCCAGGTATCAGCCTTGTGAATCTTCGCTGCACTCCCTCCATGGCAAGAACATCCTTCCTCAGGTAAGGCAACCAAAACTGCACACAATACTCAAGATGTGGTCTCACCAAGGCCCTGTACAACTGCAGCAAGACATCCTTGTTCCTGTACTCAAACCCTCTCGCTACGAAGGCCAACATACCATTTGCATTCTTAACCGCCTGCTGCACCTGCATGCTTACCTTCAGCGACTGGTGCACAAGGACACCCAGGTCTCGTTGCACTTCCCTTTCTCCCAAACTAGTGCCATTCAGATAATAATCTGCCTTCCTGTTTTTGACACCAAAGTGGATAACCTTACATTTATCCACATTATACTGTGTCTGCCATGCTTCTGCCCAATCACCCAACCTGTCCAAATCATATTGGAGTTTCACGGCATCCTCCTGACAGCACACACGCCCACCCAGCTTTGTGTCGTCTGCAAACTTGGAGATATTACATCTAGTTCCCTTGTCTAGATCATTAATATATATTGTGAATAGCTGGGGTCCTAGGACCGATCCCTGCGGTACCCCACTAGTCACTGCCTGCCACTCGGAAAAAGAGCCGTTTATTCCAACTCTTTGCTTTCTGTCTGCCAACCAGTTCTCTATCCAAGTCAATACCTTGCCCCCAATCCCATGTGCCTTAACTTTACACGCTAATCTCTTATGCGGGACCTTATCAAAAGCCTTCTGAAAGTCCAAATACACCACATCCACTGGTTCTCCCTTATCTATTTTACCAGTTACATCCTCAAAAAATTCCAGTAGGTTAGTCAAGCACGATTTATCTTTTGTAAATCCATGTTGACTTTGTCCGATCCTGTCACTGTTTTCAAAGTGTTCTGCTATTACATCTTTTATAATGGACTCTAGTATTTTCCCCACTACCGATGTCAGGCTTACCAGTCTATAATTCCCCATTTTCTCTCTACCATCCTTTTTTGAATAGTGGGGTAAACATTAGCTACCCTCCAATCCATGGGTACTGTTCCAGAGTCTATCGAATTTTGGAAGATGACCAGCAATGCATCTACTATTTCTAGAGCCACTTCCTTAAGTACCCTAGGATGTAGATCATCAGGCCCTGGGGATTTATCGGCCTTCAATCCCGTCAATTTCCCTAACACCAGTTCCCTACAAATACTGATTTCTTTCAGTACCTCCCTCTCATTAGACCCTATGTTCCCCGACATCTCTGGGAGGTTATTTGTGACCTCCTTTGTGAAGACAGAACCAAAGTATGTATTTAATTGGCCTGCCACTTCTTTGTTCCCAATTATAAATTCCCCTGATTCTGACTGCAAGGGACCTACGCTTGACTTCACCAATCTTTTTCTCTTCACATATCTATAAAAGCTTTTACAGTCAGTTTTTATGTCCCCTGAAAGCTTACTCTCATACTCTATTTTCCCCTTCTTAATTAATCCCTTTGTCCTCCTTTGTTGAATCCTAAACCGCTCCCAATCCTCAGGTTTACTGCTTTTTCTGGCCAATTTATATGTCCTCTCCTTGGATCTTATGCTATCCCTAATTTCCCTTGTTAGCCACAGATGAGTCACCTTTTTTGTTTTATTTTTATGCCAAACTGGGATGAACAAATTCTGTAGTTCATCAATGCGATCTTTGAATGTTTGCCATTGCCTATCCACCGTCAACCCTTTGAGTGACATTCCCCAATCAATCCTACCCAACTCGCGCCTCATACCATCATAGTTTCCTTTATTTAAATTCAGGACCCTAGTCTCTGAGTCAACTACTTCACTCTCCATCTTAATGAAGAATTCTACTATATGATGATCGCTCTGCCCCAAGGGGCCTCGCACAACAAGATTGCTAATTAATCCTTTCTCATTACATAATACCCAGTCTAAGATGGCCTGATCTCTAGTTGGTTCCTCGACATATTGGTCCAGGAAACCATCCCGTATACACTCCAGGAATTCCTCCTCCACAGTATTGTTACTAATTTGGTTAGCCCAATCTATATGTAGATTAAAGTCACCCATGATAACTGCTGTGCCCTTATTGCACGCGTCTCTAATTTCCCTTTTAATGCCATCCCCAACCTCCGCATTACTGTTTGGGGGTCTATATACCACTCCCACTAACGTTTTCTGCCCCTTGGTATTTCTTAGTTCTACCCATACAGATTCCACATCATCAGAGCTAATATCCTTCCTTACAATTGTGTTAATCCCCTCTTTAACCAGCAATGCTACCCCACCTTCTTTTCCTTTCTGCCTATCTTTCCTGAATATTGAATACCCCTGGATGTTGAGTTCCCAGCCTTGGCCACCCTGGAGCCATGTTTCCGTAATCACAATCATATCATATTCATTTACCACTATTTGCGCAGCTAATTCATCCACCTTATTACGAATGCTCCTCACTTTAAGACACAAAGCCTTCAGGCTTGTTTTTTTAATGCTCTTAGACCTTTTAGAATTATTATTTACTGTGGCCATGTTTGATTTAAACCCTTTACTTCTCTGACTGCCACCTTTGTTTTTCTCCTACCTGTCTTTTGCAGATGATACAAAAATTGGCCGTGTGGTTGATAGTGAGGACGAAAGCTGTAGACTGCAGGAAGAGATCAATGGACTGGTCAGGTGGGCAGAAAAGTGGCAAATGGATGTCAATCCGGAGAAGTGTGAGGTAATGCATTTGGGGAGGGCAAACAAGGCAAGGGAATATATACAATAAATGGTAAGATACTGAGAAGTGTAAAGGAACAGAGGGACCTTGGAGTGCATGTCCACAGATCCCTGAAGGTAGCAGGACAGGTAGATAAGGTGGTTAAGAAGGCATACGGGATACTTTCCTTTACAGACCGAGGAATAGAATATAAGAGCAAGGAGGTTATGCTTGAACTGTATAAAACACTAGTTAGGCCGGAGCTAACTGCATGCAGTTCTGGTCACATTACAGGAAAGATATGATTGCACTAGAGAGGGTACAGAGGAGATTTACGAGGATGTTGCCTGGGCTGGGGAATTTTAGCTATGAGGAAAGATTGGATAGGCTAGGGTTGTTTTCTTTGGAACGAGTAGGCTGAGGGAAGACTTAATTGAAGTGTATAAAACTATGAGGGGCCTAGATAGAGTGGATAGGAAGGCCCTATTTCCCTTAGCAGAGAGGTCAATAACCAGGGGGCATAGATTTAAAGTAATTGGTAGAAGGATTAGAGGGGAGTTGGAGAAGAACTGCTCTTTCACCCAGAGGGTGGTGGGGGTCTGGAACTCACTGCTTGAAAGAGTGGTAAAGGCAGAAACCCTCATCACATTTAAAAAGTACTTGGAGATGCACTTAAAGTGCCGTAACCTACAGGGCTACGGACCAAGAGCCGGAAAGTGGGATTAGACTGGATAGCTCTTTTTTGGCCGGCACAGACACGATGGGCCGAATAGCCTCCTTCTGTGCCGTAAATTTCTCTGTTTCAGTACAAAGCAACCAGCACCAGGAGCCAGGGGACAATTATCTCCCTTCCTAGCTCAAGGTAATGAGGTAATGCTGAGGTGAACTGGAGCAATCCTACGCCCTGCCCTGGATGAGATTAGCTAGCTCAACATGGATGAGGGATCAAACCTGCTGGTTTCCTGGCTTGTATGGCTCATTGTTACACCATACTGTTGGCTGACTATGTTTACTCTACTAGTTATGCTGAACCTTTATAAATCACTGGTTAAGCCTCAGCTGGAGAACTGTGTTCCATTCTGAGCACCACACTTTAGGAAGGATGTCAAGGCCTTGCAGAGAGTGCAGAAGAGATTTATTAGAATGATACCAGGGAGGAGGGACTTCAGTCGTGTGGAGGGACTGGAGAACCTGGCATTGTTCTCCTTAGAGCAGAGAAGGTTAAGGGGAAATTTGATAGAGGTGTTCAAAATCATGAGGGGTTTTGAGGAGAAACTGTTTCCACTGGCAGGAGGGTTGGTAACCAGAGGACACAGATTTAAGGTAATTGACAAAAAAAGTGATGATTAGGAGAATTTTTTTTCCACAGCGAGTTATGATGATCTGGAATGCACTGCCTGAAAGGGTGGTGGAAGCAGATTCAATAATGTTCAAAAGGGAATTGGATAAATACTTGAAAATGAGAAATGTTCAGGGCTATGGGGAAAGATCAGGGGAGTGGGACTAATTGGATAGTTCTTTCAAAGAGCCGGCACAGGCCCGATGGGCCGATTCTGTACTATCAAAAAACAAAATGAAGTGTTTGGGAAACATTTTATTCTATGATCAGGATTTTGTTTTGTTTGATTGCTCAACTGGGGAATCAGTCCTATAATTCATTCATCAAATTTCTAAGCAATCGTACGAATGGGAAGTGGATTGATTCACTGGTTTCTGCACCGTGGGAATACCAGAGATATGATTTCACTCGTCAGCATTCTATACAATGGGAGCAAGTGAGACTTGGCTTGGTCCTTGGGACTGAATACAATTGAGAGTAAAAGGGAACTGGTTTGATCCATTGGAATACAATACAGTGGCAAGTAAAGGGAGCAGATTTCAGTCCACTGACACTCTACACAACAGGAATGATGGGAAGCAGTTCAGTCAGCAGTGGGGTTGAACAGAATTGTGCATATTTGAAATTTTAAGAGGTTTGAAAATGGTCACTCACATATTGCAAGCAAAGAAATAATAATTTGTCAATAAAATAGAACTAATTTACATGAACATTTCATAAATAGTATTATACCTAGAATTATAAAAATGATAATCCTGCAACATAGGGTACAAATACACCAACTGCACTATTGCAGTAAACTATTGATATGACTGAAAGCGTAATGTGCAATGGGCATGATGGACAGAGCTGAAGGTTGCAGTCATGACTTGCCAGCTTACTTTCATGATCCAAAAGGCAATGGGTTATAGGAACAGGAGGAGGCCATTCAGCCCCTCGAGCCTGTTCCACCATTTAAATAGATCATGGCTGACCTGTATCTTAACTCCATCTACCCGCCTTGGTTCCATAACCCTGAATACAATTGCCCAACAAAAATCTATCAATCATAAATATGGAAAGCCACAATCAATATTCAGACTCATGTTTGCACAAAACTCTGATTTGCAATCTTCTTCCCAGTTGCCTCTTGACCTCTCTTGCAAAGGGAATTGGCCAGTGTTGGCAGCTAGTGCGCAGAAATGGTCAAGCAAATGACCATGAGGGGTTTTGATAGACCGAATAGGGAGAAACTGTTTCCACTGGCAGGCAGGTCGGGTAACCAGAGGACAGAGATTTAACATAATTGGCAAAAGAATCAGAGGGGAGTTGAGGATACTTTTTTTTTTTTTACACAGCGAGTCGTTATGATCTGGAATGTACTGCCTCAAAGGCTGGTAGAAGCAGATTCAATAATAACTTTCAAAAGGGAATTGGATAAAAACTTGAAAAGGAAACATTTCCATGGCTATGGAGAAAGAGCAGGGGAGTGGGAGTAATTGGATAGCTCTTTCAAAGAGCCGGCACGGGCACGATGGGCTGAATGGCCTCCTTCTGTGCCGCAAGATTCTATGATTCTATGTTGTGAGGTCTCCTCAGCCAATCAGATAAGTTTACATTTAGATCAAAGTGTCACAACAGCAATTTTCCTCAGGGTTCTCCCCCTCCTGTCCAGAAGGTGGTGATTGACATACACACATTCTTCCAAGGCTACCAGCAGCTCTCCAGTACCCGCAGGGATCCAATCGAAATCCACAGTCTTAACAGTGGACGTCAGCCGTGCCGAGTGGGTAGCACTCTCGTCTCTCGAGTCACAAGGTCATGGGTTCAAGTCCCACTCCAGAGACTTAAGCACAAAATCCAGGCTGAGACTCCAGTGCAGTACCGAGGGAGCGCGGCACTGCTGGAAGTGCTGTTTATCGGATGAGACGTTAAACCAAGGCCCCGTCTGCCCTCCCAGGTGTATGTAAAAGATCCCGTGACATTATTCAAAGAACAGCAGGGGAGTTTTCCCCAGTGTCCTGGGCCAATATTTTTCCCTGAACCAACATCACTAAAAACAGATGATCTAATCATCATCACGTCTGCTGCGTTTCCTACATTACAGCAGTGGCTACACTTCAAAAGTACTTAATTGGCTGTAAAGCGCTTTGGGACGTCCTGAAAAGCCGCATTTAAATGCTAGTCTCTATCACAACCAAACCTGGTGATGCCTTCACCTGAAGTCTACCCACGCCCACTTTCCAGGAAGGTCATTGGCTAGCAATCAGGAGCAGGAACCTTAGCTGATTCCTCGTCTCCCTATCCCGTCGATACGACAGCGTCCCAATGGCCACCCCTTTTTGGCCGATTTCAACCAGAATTCAATGTGGGTCATTCCTGGTCTGGATCATGCCACACGACCCATTTACCTCGCCAAGTCCTGTTCACCCATCACCAATGTCCCCTGTAAGCTGTGTGGCCGTGCAGTGTCCGGGGAACCTGCGCAGCCGGCTTTTCAAAACAAAAACCACACGTGTGGTATTCGGAATGGCCCAAGCGGCTCCTTAAAGGGGCCGCGCGGCGCCAAACAAAATGAGAGAGAACATTGCCCATCACCCCTGTGCTCGCTGACCTGCACTGGCTCCCGGCCCGGCAACACCTTAATTTTAAAATTCTCATCCTGGTTTTCAAATCCCTCCATGGCCTCACCCCTCCCTCTCTCTATAGCCTCCTCCAGCCCCACAACCAATGTTTCCTTTAAACTGCACAGCACTCTGCACCTACTGTGCAGCCAGCTCGCCGGCTTTTCAATGGGGAAAACTATGCATATTTTGAATGTGCTGCACAGCCCTTTAAGGCGCCGCACATCCAAAAAAAAAACTAACAGGAACATTGCCTACAACCCTCTGCTCTTCTCCAATTCTGGCCTTTTGTGCATCCCCGATTCACTTCACCAGTGACGGCCGTGCCTTCAGCTGTTTAGGCCTTAAGCTCTAGAATTCTCTCCCTAAACCTCTCCATGTTTCTCTCCTCCTTTAAAACGCTCCATAAAACCTACCTCTGTCCCACTATCTCATTATGTGGCTCATTGTAAAACGCCTTGAGCCATTATACTACGTTAAAGGCGCTATATAAATTCAAGTTGTTGTTTACCGACCCAACACTTCAATAAGCCCATGTTTATATTTCTACATTACTTTCTGGGTGCAAGAATGAAACGGAAGTTCTCAAGTGAGTCAACATTGGAATTAATATATTTCTGGTGCAGGATTTAAACACAGTCAAAGCATGGTATTGGCAACAACAACAAAAATCAGCACAAAATAATAATCTCTCATGCCAGGGGCTCAATAAATAACCCCCCGAATTGCAGACAGAATTGGAGTACAGCTGCACTGACATGGGGTTGGGGGTAATGATATTTGAGGGCTCCTATTCTCACCGCACTTTAATTCTATGCACACCCTTCAGGATGGTTGCAGCCATGAGCTGGGATTCGAATTGTGGGTTCTGAGTGTGCATGGGATGAATCGAAAATATTACAGGGGAAATGGGAAAATCGGACGGTTTGCTCGTTCGTGCCTCCTTACCTGATCGTCCTTTTGCTGGTTCCTGGCTTTGGTGTCCAGGATGTGATAAGTGCTCTCATTGTCATCGTGAACGTAATAGATTAAGCGTAAAGGCCACGTTACTTCTTGCTGAGTCGTATTACTGCTGTGGTTTAGTGCTGCACCAGCATCTGCTGCCAATGGCTCTCCATTAGCACCGTTCAATTGCAGAACTGCTTATAACAACCAGGAGAGAAAGAAAGAAAAGGCGTTTTCATATTGCATTTTCACGCGTTTGCAGAATAGGCATGCAACACATCAATTAACCATATGTATGTGCATTTCCAAATAAAAAGATCACTTGTCAGTTGCAACGCAAAAAAAAACCTCAGATGTTTACAGCTCATTTTGAGAGCTTGTTGCTAAGGGGACGAATTCCCCCCCCCCCTTGTTTTTGAATCCACTGCAAAGCTGTGTCTCAAATGATTCAATCCCCACCAGTCGCGTCTCCAATAAACCCAAACCCTGCACACAAATATAAACATTTGCACTAAAGAAAAAAAAATCGCATTTTTTTTTTAAAAAGCACTTCTCCAGACACGTTCTGCGTCTTAGCAATGCTCTGGCTATCTGCAATGCTATAGTATTCATGCAGTGCAACACTGACCCTGCGCTGCACAGAGCCCCCACGCCAGTCAATCTGCATTGCATTTCACTACTACTATCCTGGACATTTTTAGGTTTTTAAATAAATTTACACAAGATTTCGCCCCCCGCCCCCTCTCCCCTCCTTACATACCCGTTGCACCAAAAGGCTGGAGACTGGAGCACAGGAGCACAGCCAAAAAACAGCAGCACCCGGGAAGATTCATGATTCATATTTGTCTGTCTTTCCTTTTTTTTGGTTCTCGCTGGTTAATTCCTTCCTTCTCCGTCTGCTTCCTTTATTCTCTACTCAAAAAGGTGTCGGTGTGCGGTGTTGACTCCCATCTTGTTCGCTATTTCCCTTCCTTCCTCTCTCTCTCTGTCTCTCTGTCTCTGTCTCACGGATGCCTGACTGTGAACATCTTGACTGGTGCTGCTGAAGCAGGTGCCGCACCTGCGCACTCGGGGTCCCTCCCTCTCCCCACCAGTCAAGCCACTCAATCCTGGGCTCTACCAATGCAACACATAAACCCTGCTTGTCATTTTTATGCTGAATTGTCACTGAACGAATCAAGCTAATTTGCTTATTTATAATTGATTGCAGAAAATAATATCGGGCAGTATGCATTATTAAGACTTAAATAATGCTACATGCCTTTGGAGGGTTACATATTCATGGCATGCATTAAAAAGCAAGGACATGCATTTCTACAGCGCCTTTCACGACCTAAGAACATCCCAAAGCCTTTACAGCCAATCAAGTACTATTGAAGTGCAGTCAAAAGTGGAGTTTTCAGTCAATTCAATGTGTCTGGAGCATGCGGCGTGTCGGTCATATATTATTTATATATTGGTCTATACCCCAATAGCAGAATGGTTCCTTGTTGGCCATGGGGTAACACTGTCCCAGATATTTTTTAATTAATTTTCGGGTTGTGGGCGTCGCTGGCAAGGCCGGCATTTATTGCCCATCCCTAATTGCCCTTGAGAAGGTGGTGGTGAGGTTCTTCTTGAACCACCGCAGTCCGTGTGGTGAAGGTGCTCCCACAGTGCTATTAGGGAGGGAGTTCCAGGATTTTGACCCAACGACGATGGAGGAACGGCACTATGTTTCCAAGCCAGGATGGTGTGTGACTTGCAGGAGGATTTGGACATGATGGTATTCCCATACACCTGCTGCCCTTGTACTTCTAGGTGGTGGTGGTCGCAGGTTTGGGAGGTGATGTCAAAGAAGCCTCGGCAAGTTGCCGCAGTGCATCCTGTAGATAGTATACACTGCAGACACGGTGCATCAATTGTGGAGGTAGTAGCTATTTAACCCAGTGCTGATCAAGCGGACTGCTTTGTCCTAGATAGTTTCTTTGCAGCTGCACCCATCCAGGCAAGTGGAGAGTATTCCATCACACTCCTGACTTGTAGATGGTGGAAAGGCTTTAAGGAGTCAGGAGGTGAGTCACTCACCGCAGAATACCCAGCCTCTGATCTACTCTTGTAGCCACGGCATTTATGTGGCTGGACCAGTCCAGTTTCTGATCACCGCCCCCCCCCCCAGGATGTTGATGGTGGGGGGCTCAGCGGTGGTAATGCCACTTAATGCCAAGGGTTATGCTCTCTCTTGTTGGAAATGGTCATTGCCTTGACTCTTCCGAATGTTACTTAATACACAATGTAAAGTTTTGCTGTACTGATTTAGCAATGTAGCTCAGTATTCTGTTTGTTTTGTTATTCGCAGCCCTGCAATTGCTCGACATAATAAATTCTGAGTTTGCTATCCCCACTTTTCAGCCTATCCTTTAACAAGTTCACCACCAATTCATTATGTAAGAATGTCCTCATTATGTTATTCCAATATGAAACACTTTGGACTTACCTCTTCTGAAGTTCATCGGCTATAATACTGCCCACTTGCAAGTCCTTCTGTAGTTCCTTGGCTGCTTCATAAGACTCAACTGCTCCCCTTCCCTCCCCCCCCCCCCCCCAATTTAGTAGCACCTGCAAATTTCAGCAATTTGCATTGCTTTTATGAATGCAGGTTGTTCGTGTAGATTAAAATCAACAGGGGCCCCAGCACCAATCACTTAGTGTGTCTCCAAACCCGGTATCACTCCCCTAACTAGTACCCGCTGCTTCTTCTCCTTCAAGCAATTCCTTACCCACCTTTACATGTGTGAGGCTCAGTGGGTAGCACCCTCGCCTCTGAGTCAGAAGGTTGTGGGTTCAGGACCCACTCCAGAGACTTGAGCACATAATCTAGGTTGACACTCCCAGTGCAGTGCTGAGGGAGTGCTGCACTGTCTGAGGTGCCGTCTTTCGGATAAGATGTTAAATCGATGTCCCATCTACCCTCTCAGGTAGATTTAAAAGATCCCATGGCACTATACAAAAAAAACCAGGGGACTTCTCCCAGTGTGCTGGGCAATATTTATCCCTCAACCGACATCACTCAAAAACAGATGATCTGGTCATTATCTCATTGATGTTTGTGGGAACTTGCTGTGCACAAATTGGCTGCTGAGTTTTTCACATTGTAACAGTGCCTACATTTCAAAAATTAATTAATTGGCTGTAAAGTGCTTTCGGACGTCCTGAGGTCATGAAAGGCGCTATATAAATTTAAGTTCTTTTTTCTTTCTTTCTTTCTAAGTTTCTTTCTTTTCTTTTGTTTTCTTTTCTTGCTTTCACACTTTCTGGAAGTCCAGGTACATTGCATCTCAAGGCTTTTGAATATCTACTTGGGATGTCCCACCTTCAAAAAAGTCAAGGATTGGTCAGGGGTTAGTTCACCCTGTCTGAAGCTATATTCCCCATCATTTACTTGGTTAATTTTGTAATTTTGTTACGCTTGTTCCTAATGATCGAGTTGATTATTTTGCCAGTTATGTTTTTTTTAAAGGTATCATGTCAGAGCGGAGAGAGCGAACCTGAGGGGAAACCATGCAAGAGGACAACAGATAAAAGCAGGAGAACCGGCGGCAGAGTGTCAGTGAGAGCGCGGAAATCTGAGAAAGAAATTCAAAAGCGACATCACTGCCATGGAGCAAGCGGATTGGTGGCAAACTAACAGGCAAGTGTTAGTTTGTTAGTTTGTTTTATTAAATTGTTCCTTTTTCACTGTTGAAATTCACTTGATGGAAGTTTCCATTGTGTTTTAGATTTACAGATATAATTTCCAGTGACTTTAGTTAACTTTTTACTATTTTAGTATCTCAATCCTTCAGTGGTCTGTTTCTTAGAATTTTATAGGTCAGTGTCTGTGGCCGCGATTTTCTCGATCGATGTGGCTTAGGAGCAGGTCAGGTGGCTTCCGGGCTCCAGTCCCGCGCCGCCAACTACATCCGGTTACATTAATTGGCCTTGTTAAGACCGCCCTGCAGGCTTGCCGGCCAATTAAGATGAAGCCGGTCAGATTACTTCATTTGATGACGCGTCATGTGCCGGTTTTCTTAAAGGGACCACACACAATTTTTTTTTGACAGCTGATTTCTCAGTGTTTGACAGCATTGAGGTGCTGTAAACATTGACAACCACTGTACCAAGGTAAGCTCTTGCACCCAGGCTCTCCAGTGACTCCCTCCTTAGATTAGAACAGATGGTAGCTGCAGGTGAGGTTACAAAAGCGATCTGTCACTGGTGAGAGAGGTTCTCCCAATGAGGTGGGACTAGACAGCCAATTCAAAACTTGTTACCTACAGAAAAGTCTAAATGCATTAAAAATAAATTTCCCAACATTTTCTTACCTCTGAAACTCACCAGTGCACCATTGGATCCTTCACACCACTTCTGCAACTGTCATCAATGCAGAAACATTACAGCAGACTCATAACACACCACACTTACCCTGGCATGGTGTCCGGATGTCAGGAAGCCCAAAGTAGAAGTGTTAAAATTGAAAAAGAGCCTGTTAACAACCTTTAACAGGCAGTTAAGTGGCTATAATCCTTTTCTCGCTGTTAGGTGTCGGGTCCGTGCGCAAATCGGGGACCCGACACTTGGGAAGATTGATTGGAGGCGGGTTGACAGCGGGTTTCCTGCCCGCCATCAATCTTTGCGGTTTTGCCGGAGGTCTCGCCTGCAAACCCGTCCCCTAAGCTTTGGCAAAATTCCGGCCTCGATGTCTTAGACATCAGTTTCTTAGATTTTTAGAGTTCAGCATTAAGTATTTTAGTGGTCAGGGTCTCAGTGATTTAGAGGTCAGTGGATTGACTACCAGGGCAGGCCAGCTGGGACCCATTGCATGCGAATCCTGTTCTATGTGGGGACGCCAGGATACTTGATGTGTCCTGGATAACCACGTGTGCAGGAAGTGCCGCCAGTTGCTCGAGTTCAAGCTCTGAGTATTGGAGCTTGAGGAGCGGCTGGAGTCGCTGCGGTGCATCCGGGAATCTGAGAGTTTCCTCCAACGTATAGTCTAGGATGTGGTCACCCCACAGCTACAGAAGGTGCAGGAGGCGAGGAGAATGGGTGACCAGTGGACAGGATAGGAGGTTGACACAGGTAGTGCAGGAATCCCCAAGACAGTGGCAGTCAGTTTTGAATACCGGGGAGGGTGACTACTCCTTGGAGGGATGCAGTAATAATCAAACCCCGGCACCACAGGAGATTTGACTGCACACAGGAAAAAAAGAAAGAATAGAAATGCAGTAGTCATAGGAGATTCGATAGTTAGGGGCATAGACAGGCGTTGTTGTAACCGAAAATGTGATTCCCAAATGGTATGTTGCCTCCCTGGTGCCAGGGTAAAGGATATCACCGAGCGGGTGCAAGATATTCTGCGAGGAGAAGGGGAACAAGCCAGAAGTCGTGGTCCATATTGGAACCAATGACATAGGTAGAAAAAGCATTGAGTTCCTTCAGGCAGAGTTCCAGGAGCTAAGAACATTTTTTTAAAGGACCTCAAAGGTAGTGATCTCAGGCTTACTCCTAGTGTCACATGCCGGTGAGTATAGAAACAGGACGATGGTGCAGGTCAATCTGTGGCTGGAGAAGTTGCACAGGAGGGAGGGTTTCAGATTCTTGGAGCATTGGGACCGGTTCTGGGGGAAGGGGCACCTGTACAGGATAGAAGAGTTGCACCTGAACAAATCCGGAACCAATGTTCTCGCCGAGAGGTTAACTAGTACTGTTGGGGAGGGTTTAAACTAACTTGGCAAGGGGAGGGAACCAGAAACTAGCAGAGAGAAGCAGAAATGAGATCAGAGGACAGAGAGATATAAACAGCAGTAAAATTAGAAATATACCAAAAATTGCAGGAACCAGATTCAGGAAAATAGCAAAAGTGACGAAGTGATCATAGTGTAACTAATAAAGTTGGTGAGCTGCAGGCACAAATTGCTACATGGGATTATAATCTGGCTGCAATAACAGAGACATGGCTCAAGCAAGGCCAGGAATGGATTCTTAATATTCCTGGTATTCAGGAATGATAGAGAAGGAAAAAGAGGAGGGGTGGCAGAATTGATTAAGGATGATGTAACAGTTCTAAATAGAAAGGATTTACTAAATGGTTTTACCCTTTATGTTAATTACTTTGATTGATGGCTTGATGTCATCACCAATTATAAAGGTAGCACGTGTCCCCTTCTTAAAGGAGCACTACCCATAAACTGTAAATTAAATAAAAGTTTAAATGAAGCTTAACAAATCAAGTTAAAATTTTGTGCCGGGGGGGTGATGAAGCACTCCAGCCTCTCCAGTGCCCACCAGTCACGGAAGATCTCAAGCCGCTGGTGGACACCGCATGCTCCATCTTCAGGGTGCGAACATAGCCGTGGAAGAGAGGCAAGCAGTCGGGCCAAACGACCCCCTCGACCGCCCACTGCCTGGACCTGTTGATGGACTAGATCGGGGGTTCTCAACCGAGGTCCGCGACAATATTTCAAGGGGTCCGCAATAGTGTGGGGTGGGGTGGAAGAGGGAGAGAAACATAGAAACATAGAAAATAGGAGCAGGAGTAGGCCATTCGGCCCTTCGAGCCTGCTCCGCCATTCAATGTGACCATGGCTGATCATCCAAATTCAGTACCCTGTCCCTACCTTTTCCCCATATCCCTTGATCCCTTTAGCCTCAAGAAATATATCCAACTCTTTCTTGAATATATTTAATGAACTGGCCTCCACCGCCCTCTGTGGCAGAGAATTCCACAGGTTCACCACTCTCTGGGTGAAGAAATTCCTCCTCATTTCAGTCCTAAATGGCTTACCCCTTATCCTTAGACTATGACCCCTGGTTCTGGACTCCCCGGCCATCAGAAACATCCTTCCTGCATCTAGTCTGTCCAGACGTGACAGAATTTTATAGGTTTCGATGAGATCCCCTCTCAATCTTCTAAACTCCAGTGAGTATAAGCCCAATCGACACAATCTCTCCTCATACGTCACTCCTGCCATCCCAGGCATCAGCCTGGTGAATCTTCGCTGCACTCCCTCCATGGCAAGAACGTCCTTCCTCAGGTAAGGTGACCAAAACTGCACACAATACTCAAGGTGCGGTCTCATCAAGGCCCTGTACAACTGCAGCAAGACATCCTTGTCCCTGTACTCGAACCCCCTTGCTACGAAGGCCAACATACCATTTGCCTTCTTAACCGCCTGCTGCACCTGCATGCTTACCTTCAGCGACTGGTGCACAAGGACCCCCAGGTCTCTTTGCACTTCCCCTTCTCCCAATCTATTGCCATTCAAATAGTAATCTGCCTTCCTGTTTTTGCCACCAAAGTGGATAACCTCACATTTATCCACATTATAGTGCATTTGCCATGTTTCTGCCCAATCACCCAACCTGTCCAAATTGTACTGGAGTTTCCCAACATCCTCCTCGCAGCTTACCCTCCCGCCCAGCTTTGTGTCGTCTGCAAATTTGGAGATATTACATCCAATTCCCTCGTCCAGATCATTAATATATATTGTGAACAGCTGGGGTCCTAGGACCGATCCTGTTGTGTATGTAATAGGTATGTTACTTTAAACCTATGGCCAGGGCAGCACTACTTTGTAGGGCGTAGTGATACCATAGTACCACTCCTGGCCATAGGGGTATAAATAGTACTGTGGGTACTGATCTCCCCTCAGTTTCCCACCTGTTGGTATTAAGTAAAGACCTACGTTGAATCTTCCAAGCTGTCTCGTCATTATTGCATTAAGTATAGACACATACTTTATACTGGCGACGAGTAAGGTTTGAACTCACCAGTACACGGTGTAACAAAGGAATGGTAGCAGTACGGAGAGAGAAGGAGAGAGGCTTCTTACCAGCCAGCCTGCAGAGTCCAGCGTCGACCGAAGGAGGCCGCCCAGCACTCCGGGTTCAGGAGGAGCGGCAGCAACGGAGCGAGAGAGAGAGGTTTCCAGCGGAGGCTGCGGCAGCTGAGAGAAGAGGCTGAACGGGCGCTCCAGCCACGGGGCAAAAGTCCACCCAGGGCCAGGTAAACTGAAATCCTTCCCGGGGAACGGGAGCTGCAAGGGCCAGAATGGGCAGGCGATCTGGGGAACAAACGGAGCCACAAGGACTAGCGGGCCACGAGAAGGGAAGGTCGTTGTTAATAGCGGCGGTGGCAATAACAGGAGCTGCAAGGGCCAAAAATAACGACGCTGGAGAGAGGTCGTTGACAGCAGAGGGAGAAAAGGCGGTAAAAACGCCATCTAGTGGAGAAAGCGGGAAAAGTTTTTTTTTCCTCTTCAAAAGTTTAAAATGGCTAAAGAAGGTTGTTTGTCAGCATTTGTTGAGGACACAGAAGAGTGGGATGCCTATATCGAAAGGCATGAACTTTATTGCATAGTAAACAAGGTGGAAGATGACAAAAAGGTAGCAACCTTATTAAATGTTATGGGGGCAAAAACATACGGTCTGCTGAGGAATCTTCTTACTCCAGAAAAGCCAGCAGACAAAACATACGCCCAAATTGTTGATACGTTAAGGGAACATTTAAACCCTAAGCCACCATTTATAGCGGAAAGGTACCGCTTCTACAGACGCGACCAAAGGAATGATGAGTCGCAGGCAGCCTATTTAGCTGAGCTCAGAAGGTTGTCCAAACATTGCCAGTTTGGAGCCATATTGGCGGACGCGATCAGAGACAGATTTGTCTGTGGCATGTTAAATGAGAATACACGTAAACGGTTGCTAGCCAAGAAACAGCTCAGCCTAGATCAGGCGATTGAAATAGCATCGGCCCATGAAGCAGCAGCACAGGGTGCTGCTCAAATACGACAAAACACAACCGGCTATGACACCCATGAGGTGACATTTCACAAAGGTAAATGCTACCGTTGTGGCAAAACCACCCATGACCAAAGTAATTGTTGGTTTCGTGATAAAATATGCTGGCAGTGTGGGAAAAAGGGGCATATAGCGAAAGTTTGTCTGTCTGGTTCGAAACCCAATCGTGGGGGCAATCCGAGCAATACCAAGGCAAGGACAAAAATACATAAGATGTCTGACAGTAGCTCAGACGAGTCACAGGAAGGCACAAAAGCAGAGCCTAAAGGTCTGGGATGTCTCAAGTTATATGGTGTAGACAAAACGGAGGACCACAGCACAATGTGGGTTAAAATGAAGGTAGCAGGCGTCGAAGTTAATATGGAGCTGGACACGGGTTCAGCCCTATCAGTAATTAATGAACAAGATTATAACAGGCTGTTCAAACGCATTCCCTTAAAGGATACGGAAATTAAATTAAAAACATATACGGGACAAAAAGTTTACCCGAAGGGAAAAATGCAAGTAACAGTTAAATACAATGGCAGAAAAGTGCCAGGACTTTATTTATACGTCCTACCAAACGGTGGACCACCACTTTTGGGTAGGGAATGGATAAGAAAAATCCATTTCGACTGGAAGTCGATACACGAGTAGAGACCACCACGGATGATACAACCATTACAAGCAGGCTGTCGAAACTATTGGCAAAAACGCCAGAGGTGTTCCAACAAGGGCTGGGGACCTTAAAGGACATTAGAGCAAAAATAACTATTGCTCAAGACGCAAACCCCAAGTTTTGTAAGGCCAGACCGGTGCCTTATGCCATTCGGCCAGCGGTGGAAGCAGAACTGGATGCCTTAGAGAATGCAGGTGTCCTTACAAAGATTGAGTGGAGCGAGTGGGCCACGCCCATCGTCCCAGTTATAAAGAAATCTGCAAATAACACACCGGGGGAACCAAAGAAGGTTCGCATTTGCGGGGATTTTAAGATAACTATTAACCCAGTCCTGCACGCGGATAGAGGACATATTCGCATCGTTAGCTGGGGGTAGACACTTTACGAAGATTGACCTTTGTCAAGCTTATTTACAGATGGAGGTGGAGCAGGACTCGAAAAAGCTCCTAACGATTAACACACACAAGGGATTGTACCAGTACAATCGCCTGGTATTTGGTGTGGCGTCCGCCCCGGCAATATGGCAGAGGACCATGGAACAGGTCCTACAGGGCATTCCAGGAACGCAATGCTACCTGGATGACATCCTGGTGACAGGGCAAACGGATAACGACCACCTTGCTAACCTGGAGCGAGTACTTCTGCGGTTACAACAATACGGACTCAGGGCGAACAAGCAGAAATGTGAGTTTTTCCAGGAACGTATCTCATACTGTGGTCACATTATAGATAAGGAAGGCCTGCATAAGTCCCCGGAAAAGATCGAGGCAGTAGTGAAGGCCCCGCCCCCTGAGAATGTATCTCAGTTACGATCATTCTTAGGCCTTATAAACTATTACCATAAGTTCCTCCCGAACTTATCGTCCATTTTACATCCACTAAATTCATTGCTGCAAAAGGGAGTCTCCTGGAATTGGGACGAAGCGTGTGAGGCTGCTTTTAAAAAGGGTAAACAACTCATTACATCAAAGGAAGTGCTCGCACACTTTGACCCAAAAATGCCAATGAGGTTGGCATGTGACGCCTCCCCGTACGGTATAGGGGCAGTGTTGTCACACAAATTTCCCAACGGGATGGAGAGGCCAATAGCATTTGCCTCAAGGTCGTTAACTACAGCCGAAAGAAACTATGCGCAAATCGACAGGGAGGCCCTCAGTCTGGTGTGGGGTGTAAAAAAATTCCACCACTACCTGCATGGGCAACGTTTCACACTACTGACGGATCATCAACCGTTGGTGTCGATATTTAATCCAACAAAAGGGGTGCCCCTGATGACGGCCCAAAGGCTACAGAGATGGTCACTGTTCTTGGGAGCACACCAGTACCGTATCGAATATAAGGGTACCAAACAGCATGGCAATGCGGATGGCCTGTCGTGGCTACCCTTGCCTGCCGAGATCGAAGAGATAGTACAGGACCCCGTGGAAATATATCATACGGCTGTTATGGAACACTTGCCCGTCACCAGCCAATGTATCGAGCGGGAAACACGGAACGACCCGACATTGGTAAGGGTTTACAAATTAACCATGAAAGGCTGGCCAGCGCAGGGTGACGCATCATTGCCGGCGTTTTCGGCAAGGAAGGACCAGTTGTCCGTCTGCCGGGGCACATTGATGTGCGGAGCCAGGGTGGTGGTCCCTCAAAAATTACAACATAAAGTGTTGCAGGACTTACACGAAGGTCATCTGGGGGGTGTCAAAATGAAAAGCCTCGCCAGAGCCTACGTCTGGTGGCCCGGCATTGACAGGGACATTGAGGAAGTAGCAAAAGCGTGCCAAGGGTGCCAGATGGTACAGAACGTACCACCACAAGCCCCACTACATCCGTGGGAGTGGCCCTCAACACCGTGGCAAAGGATCCACGTGGACTTCGCTGGCCCCTTCCTGGATGCGATGTTCCTTATTGTAGTGGACGCCCATTCAAAATGGCCGGAGGTCATAAAGATGTCATCAACGACAGCCGAAAAGACGGTCGCAGTCTTAAGGACCATTTTTGCCTGAAACGGGGTGCCCGAGCAAGTCTGTTCGGACAATGGGCCACAATTTGTGGCAGAAGAATTTCAAGCATTCCTAAAAAGGAATGGAGTGCGACATTATACGTCCGCACCATATCATCCGGCTACAAATGGGCTGGCAGAGCGATTTATACAGACTTTTAAAAAGGCCATCAAGGCGATGGGGGAGGAAAGGTTGCCACTACAACACAAGGTGGACAACTTCCTATTCGCATACCGTAATGCTGCACATACGGTGACCAACCAGGCCCCCACCGTCATGTTCTTTAATCGAAGGTTAAGGTCTCGCCTTGAATTGCTCAGACCAAACATTCGGAGAGATGTGGAAAACCGAGTATTTCGTAGGGCTCCTGACAGACAGACACGGAGCTTTGAGGTGGGGCAGCAAGTGTTGGCCCGTGATTATAGGAATCAAAAGTGGCGGTCTGGTACGATAAAGGCCCGCCAGTGACCCTTGATGTGCACAGTTGAGACAGGGGAAGGCATAATCAGACGACATGCTGATCAACTTGTGGAGTCCAGAAACCCAACTGATTCACTACCTCAAACGTCTCAGCACATTGTTACAGCGGAATCACGGCCCAGCTCGTCGTTACAGAGGTCTCAGGATTGCGAGGAGTTCAGCACTCCAGTGATCTCCACGGCACAGGATGTGCCATCAGACACCGACGAGTCCAGCGATGAAGGGGTGACGGAAGTACCGCCGCCTACACCGAGACCGACTAGAGAAAGACGTTATCCTAGTCGAGACAGGAGGCCTCCTCAGAGACTGAATCTATAACATGTTTCTGTTTATATATACATATAGTAGACAACTCTTGATGTAAATATGTTATGTATATTGTGTTACCAAATGTTATTAGCCCTAGTTATGGGGCATCTATTGACTTAATTGCACGGGTACGTTTTAATTAAAAGGGGAGGAATGTTGTGTATGTAATAGGTATGTTACTTTAAACCTATGGCCAGGGCAGCACTACTTTGTAGGGCGTAGTGATACCGTAGTACCACTCCTGGCCATAGGGGTATAAATAGTACTGTGGGTACTGATCTCCCCTCAGTTTCCCGCCTGTTGGTATTAAGTAAAGACCTACGTTGAATCTTCCAAGCTGTCTCGTCATTATTGCATTAAGTATAGACACATACTTTATAGATCCTTGCAGCCATCACTGTCCCATTTGCAAAGGCTCCACTTGCTGGATCCAGACTGTCTCCTCCTCCATGACAGCGACGCCTCTTTAGCTTGGGCTTCTATCCACAATGCGCCTTTGAAGCCGTGCCACATGGTGGGGGCCGGCCTGCTCTGTGCCTCCCTCACTCGCTCACTATAGGCTGCCCGCATCCTCCCCGGCTCGTGTCAGGTACTGGGAGGGGAAGCAGAACCGCTGGAACATCACCAACCGCCACCAACAGCGTCCCTCCTGTTGCGGCTGGTGGCGGAGAGGATTAAAAGTAACACACTGAGAACGGGCTTCGAGTGAAGTTAAACTTTTTTGAAATTAAAGTGACATTAAAGTGGTTTTAAATATAAATGGGCCTGGTGCGAAAAAGAAACCCCCGAGCCTAAATAGAAAAGGGGAGGGGCTGAATGGGCCAACCTTCCCTTTGATAGACAGTAACATTGTCCAATCAGATCGTGCATTGTTTTGTGATGTGACGCAGGTGCTGTTGTCGCCTGGGTGTCTGGGATATGTTAAACATTGGTCACATTGGAGCCCCCACGAACCCTTCATGTTCTGTCACAAGGGAAAGGCAGCAATGCCTTGGGCGGTGCAGGCATTGCCAGAAAAAAAATCGTGCTTTCACTCAGTCATGCACGGAAGGGTGCCCGTTTTCCAGTGCGCACTCTGATCCAGCAGATTTATTTCAGGCTGGTTGTATTTTTTATATGGAAAGGTTACTTGTGTTGTGTCACAGGTGGTCCAAGGAATTTTTATAACACGGGAGGGGGGCCTCAGTAGCAAAAAGTTGAGAACCCCTGATTTAGATGGTCTAGAACTGAACCTATTTGGCTTGAATTGAGGAAGAGGGAGAACTGCTATATTGTTGAGTTTTTATAGAGCTCTAAACAGTGAGAAGGAACTAGATGAGCAAATTTGTCGGCAAATTTCAAACGCGTGTAGCAAAAATAGAGTGGGAGACTTTAATTACCATAATATAGGCTGAGAAAAACATAGTGCTAAAGGTAGGGAAGGAGAAGAATTTCTGATATGTGCATGGGAGAAATTCCTGAATAAATATTTCTCCAGTCCAACAAGGAAGGAAGCAGTGTTGGATCTGGTTCTGGGAAATGAAATAGGGCAAATAGAGTGTGTTTTCTTTTTTTTTCATTCATGGGATTTGGGCAAGGCCAGCATTTATTGCCCATCCCTTAATTGCCCTTGAGAAGGTGGTGGTGAGTTGTCTTCTTGAACCGCTGCAGTCTGTGTGGTAAAGGTATTCCAACAATGCAGTTAGGTACGGAGTTCCAGGATTTTGACCCAGCGACAATAAAGAAACAGCAATACATTTCCAAGTCAGAATGGTGTGTGACTTGATGGGGAACTTGGAGATGGAGGTGTTCCCATGGGCCTGCTGCCCCTGTCCTTCTAGGTGGTAGCGATCACAGGTTTGGGAGGTGTTGCCGAAGAAGCCTTGGCGGGTTGCTGCAGTGCATCTTGTAGGTGGTACACACTGCAGACATGGTACGCCGGTGGTGGAGGGAGTGAATGTTTAAGGTGGTGGATGGGGTGCCAATCAAACGGGCTGCTTTGTCCTGGATGGTGTTGAGTTTCCTGAGTGTTTTTGGAGCTGCACTCATCCAGGCAAGTGGAGAGTATTCCATCACACTCCTGATTTGTGCCTTGTAGATGGTTGTAAAGGCTTTGGGGAATCAGGAGGTGAGTCACTCGCTGCAGAATACCTAGCCTCTGACCTGGTCTTGTAGCCACAGTGTTTATGTGGCTGGCCCAGTTGCATTTCTGGTCAATGGTGACCCCAGGGATGTTGTTGGTGAGGGATTTGTTGATGGTAATGCTACTGAATGTCAAAGGAAGGCGCTTAGACTTTCTCTTCACAGAATCACAGAATCCCCACAGTGCAGATAGAGGCCATTTCGGCCCATCGAGCCTGCACCGACACATATCCCACCCGATCTCCGTAACCCCTGCACCAACACATATCCCACCCTATCCCCGTAACCCCACGTATTTAATCCCCCTAACACTAAGGGTCAATTTATCATAGCCAATCAACCTAACCCGCACATCTTTGGACTGTGGGAGGAAACCGGAGCACCCGGAGGAAACCCACGCAAACACGGGGAGAATGTGCAAACTCCACACAGTCACCCGAGGCCAGATTCGAACCCGGGTCCCTGGCGCTGTGAGGCAACAGTGCTAACCACTATGCCACCGTGCTGCCCACTCTTGTTGGAGATGGTCATTGCCTGGCACTTGTGTGGCGTGAATATTACTTGCCACTTGTCAGCCCAAGTCTGAATGTTGTCCAGGTCTTGCTGCATGTGGGCATGAACTGCTTCATTATCTGAGAAGTTGTGAATGGCACTGAACACTGTGCAGTCATCAGCGAACATCCCCATTTCTGACCTTATGATAGAGGGAAGGTCATTGATGAAGCAGCTGGAGATGGTTGGGCCTAGGACGATGCCCTGAAGAACTCCTGCAGTGATGTCCTGGGGCACAGATGATTGGCCTCTAACAACCACAACCATCTTCCTTTGTGCTAGGTATGACTCCAGCCAGTAGAAAGATTTCCCCCTGATTCCCATTGACTTCAATTTTACTAGGGCTCCTTGATGTCACACTCTGTCAAATGCTGCCTTGATGTTAAGGGCAGCCACTCTCGCCTCACCTCTGAAATTCAGCTCGTGTCCATGTTTGGACCAAGGTTGTAATTAGGTCAGGAGCCGAGTGGTCTTGGCGGAACCCAAACTGGGCATCAGTGAGCAGGTTATTGGTGAGTAAGTGCCGCTTGATAGCACTGTCGATGACATCTTCCATCACTTTGTTGATGATTGAGAGTAGACTGATGGGGCGGTAATTGGCCGGATTGGATTTGTCCTGCTTTTTGTGGATTGGACATACCTGGGTAATTTTCCACTTTGTTGGGCAGTTTGGCTAGAGGTGCGGCTAGTTCTGGAGCACAAGTCTTCAACACGACAGCCGGGATGTTGTCGGGGCCCATAGCCTTTGCTATCTTCAGTGCGCTCAACTGTTTCTTGATATCATGTGGAGTGAATCGAATTGGCTGAAGACTGGCTTCTGTGATGGTGGGGACCTCAGGAGGAGGTCAAGATGATCATCCACACAGCAATTCTGACTGAAGATAGCTGTAAATGCTTCAGCTTTGTCTTTTGCACTCACGTGCTGGGCTTCGCCATCATTGAGGATGGGGATGTTCATGGAGCCTCCTCCTCCCATTAATTGGTTATGGGATCACTTAGCTTTGTCTATAGCATGCTGTTTCCACTGTTTAGCATGAATGTAGCCCTGTGTTGTAGCTTCACCAGGTTGGCACCTCATTTTTAGGTACGCCTGGTGCTGTTCCTGGCGTGCTCTTCTACGCTCCTCATTGAACCAGGGTTGGTCCCCTGGCTTGATGGTAATGGTAGCATGAGGGATATGCCAGGCCATGAGGTTACAGATTGTGGTGGAATACAATTCTGCTGCTGATGGCCCACAGCGCCTCATGAATGCCCAGTTTTGAACTGCAAGATCTGCTCTGAATCTATCCCATTTAGCACGGTGGTAGTGCCACACAACACGATGGAGGGTGTTCTCAGTGTCACTCCTACCAATACTGCCATGGACAGATGCATCTGCAACAGGTAAATTGGTGAGGGCGATGTCAAGTAGGTTTTTCCCTTGTTACAGTGTTAAAGTAGATTATCTAGCTCAGGGATTCTCAACCATTTTGCTTCTGAGGCCCCCCCACCCCCGTGTTTTAAAAATTCCGCAGAACCCCTGTAACATAACACAAGTATCTTCTCTGTATAAAACTTGTGTGTGGGGGGGGGAACGGGACAGTTTCTCCCACAGTCTGTGAGGGGTCGGTTCCGAGTTCCAGTCACACATACAGTTACTGGGCTTTAATGGTAACGTAAGGTTCTGGAAATGCTGTGGGCCTGGCACCTCCAGACAGGCCAAGGAGTGGCTGCACCGCCGGGCGGAGCCTCCCAGTAATGGTTTCAGGAGATTACCAAGCCACATCCCACGAGCCGCTGAGCTGCTCCATCCCCGTCCGACTGCAACCTCCCCTCCCCTCAATCTGACCAAGGGCCCGCCCCCAGCCGCGGAATTCCCCAGATAGCCCCCGCCCCGAAAATCCGGCCATTCTCTGGCGGATCCCTTGAAATCTTCTCGTGGATCCCTAGAGGGGGCCGCAGACCCCTGGTTGAGAACCCCTGATCGAGCTAACAGTGACCACAACAGAATTCAGTTTAGAGTAATTATGGAAAGAGACCAGAAAATATCGAAGGTAAAAATGCTCAACGGGGAAGAACTAATTTCAGTGATTTAAAAAGGGTCCTTGCTCAGGTAAATTGGAAAAGGCGATTGCAGGGTAAAGCAGTAACGGAGCAATGGAAGGCATTCAGGGGAGAGATAGTTCAGGTATAAACTCGGCATATTCCTTTGAAGGGAAAAGGTAGAGCATCCAAAGCTAATGTACCCTGGATGACACAGGAAATAAAGGTTAAAATAAAACAGAAAAAGGAGGTTTATGACAAATGTCAGGAGCAAGATTCAGTTAATAACCAGGAAGATTATGGAAAGTACAGGAGGGAATTGAAAAAGTTAATGCGGGAGGCAAAGAGAGATTACAAGAAAAGATTAGCAGGCAACATTAAATTAAACCCTAAAACATTTTATAAACATATAGGGGGAGAAATTCGGTATCGCCCCGTTTGGGGCGCAATTATCGGCGGGGCGCAAAGTTTATCGCCTGTCACTAATTATCGCCTCTGACTGCAAACTTGGCTTCTATTGCCCCTGGAGGTGATTGGATCACTAAATCAGACGCTACACACCTCTCTTAAGATGCTAACGCCGAGGAGCGAGGCACTACCTCAGAGCACTGGCGAAGCTCATGTGATGTCAGTCAGCAATGGAACACAGACACACTGGCGCCGGCCAGTTCTTAAAGGGGAGGGTCGATCTTGCTCTCCATCCACACCCTGCTCATTGCAGCCTTGAATCTCAGCCTGGAGAGACCTGTACATCAAATCTGCTGGAAAGAACAATGGAGAGACCCAGGGAAAGAGCTCAGAGTGCAGCCCCCACAGTCTCTTCTAAATCGATGCAAGGAAGGTCAAATCAATATGAACCTGCAAAGTGCTGCTCAGTACCCAAAACTCCTTCACACAGCGTTGAATCTCTCCAGAAGTCTCTCTCTCTCTCTCTCAGAGTGTGTGGTGCAAAAATGTCGCTGACAAAAAAAGGCATGAAGCGGTCACCTTTAAATAGCGCTCCCCAGTCCCTTCCCGACTGCAAAACATTCCCCTCAACCTGTTGTTGCTAGCGGCAGGCGCAAAGGCAGGGGGCGCCACTCAATATCCGGTCCGGGGCGCTACCGGGGCGTTGCACACTCAACTGACGTCACGATCTGCAGGTGCAGGGGATCATGGCGGTAGTGTTTAGTGCCGCTGCAAAATATCTGGTCAATTTTGCGAGTGGTGCAAACATCGCTGCGCCTGGGCACTAGTTGCTTTGCGCCCCATTAGCGCCCTCCAAAGCAACCAAATTTTTCCCCCATAAAGCGTAAGCGGTTTGCTAGGTAAAAAGTTGGGCCTATTAAGGCCCCAAAGGGAAATCTTAATGTAGAGGCAGAGGATTAGGCAAAAGTATTAAATGAGTACTTTGCATCTGTCTTCACTAAGGAAGCAGATGATGTGAAGGTTACACTAAAAGTGGAGAGGGAAGTTATGGACAGGATAATAATAGATAGAAAGATGTACTAAAAAGATTAGCATTACTGAAAGGTTAGTAAGTCACCTGGAATGCATCCTAGGTTGCTGAAAGAAGCAAAGGTAGAAAAGGCAGAGGCATTGGTCACAATCTTTCAATCCTCATTGGATACAGGAGTAGTGCCGGAGGACTGGAGAGTTACTAATGTAATATCACTATTCAAGAAAGGGGAGAGGAATAAACCAGGGAACTACAGACCAGTCAGCCTAACATCGGTGGTGGGGAAGTTATTGGAAACCATTATCAGGGACAAAATAAACTTCCATTTGGAAAGGCATGGGTTAATCAAGGAGAGCTAGCATGGATTTGTTAAAGGCAAATCCTGTCAGACTAACTTGATTGAATTCTTTGATGAAGTAACAGAGAAGGTTGATCAAGGTAGTGCAGTAGATGTTGTATATTTGGGGCTAGATTTTCAGTATAGACAGTTTTGGGGCGCTAAGCTTAGCGCCCGCCCGAAGTTATCGCCCGCCCCAAAGTAGCGCCCCGTTGCCGGGAATTCAGTGGCTTCGCCCTAAGAGGTTGGTGGAGCGCTAAAAGAGGCGTTCCACTACTCTCTTTAGGCGCTAAGCCGGCGGTCCAGAGGGATAGCGCCCAGGCGGGGCGCAGCACGGGTGCGGTCATTTTTGCACTGACAGCAGACCCCGTGGTGCCGACCAGCTCTTAAAGGGGGAAGGGACGAATTGGTCTGCTGCCACGCCCTGCACACTGCAGCCTTGCAAAGAGGCCTCAACACTACTGCTCAGCCCCAGGGAGTCATGGCAACGCCAGAGAAGGCCCGTCAGCGTGCCCTGCGCTTCTCAGAGGGTGATCTGGACATCATGGTCACAGCTCTGGAGGTGAGGCGCAAGATCTTGTTTCCAGACAGTGGGAGGAATCCAACCCACCACGACTACACCAAAGCCTGGAAGCAGATCGCCCAGAGGGTGACGTTCACCGGCGAGGCCCCCAGGACCCACACACAATGCCGTAAGAAATACAACGATCTGACCAGGATTGTGAGGGTGAGTAGCCTTTCCAGTCTCCTCCTCATTCTTGCATGTACACCTGACATGATGGGCAAAGGGACCTGAAAGTCCTTTTGGCCAGCCCTCAGCCAGCAGCATTGGGACAGTCATGAGCATCAAATGGCCATTCGGCACTCTACACTTTGGCCAAGCTATTCCACCATGGGAGGCAGTGGACAGTACATCAGGGCTTCACTCTGTCCAAGCTATTCCACCATGGGAGGCAGTGGACAGTACATCAGAGCTTCACTCTGTCCAAGCTATTCCACCATGGGAGGCAGTGCACACTACATCAGGGCTTCAATCTGTCCAAGCTATTCCACCATGGGAGGCAGTGCACACTACATCAGGGCTTCACTGCGCACTTACAGCCCGTCCTTTCTCTTGCAGGCTAAAGTAGCGTTTAATCGCCAGGCCCGTGCCAGGGGTGGCCGCGCCAAGCTGCAGAAGCTCACTCAGCTGGAGGAGCGCGTGTGTGTGCTCATGGGAGCACGTGTGATTGTCCCCACAGCGTGCGGTGTATCCGACCCTCCACTGCCCGGCAATGGTAAGGACCTCGCCTTTTGGCCCTCTCGCGTCGCACTGGCCCATCCGAGCTACCTCCTTTGCCACTGTCCCAACAATGCGCTGAATCCCACCAGTCCTAACTCCCTCGCTGACGCCGTCTCCTCACTCTGAAGCTACTCTTGTGCATTCCTGCTTTCAGCTGGTGACGACCAGGACCCTGAGGCTGCCAGTGACAGCACCTCCAACCAGGAGGAGGAGGAGGAGCAAGCCGGACCTTCGGGGGAACAGTCACGTCCCGCAGGAGAGGAGGAAATGCTCGACACCTCCTCACTGGACGAGTGCCTGGAGGAACTGTCGCAGGGCAATGCAGCTTCTGGGACCAGTGGCGTCCAGCCACCCAGCAGCCGTGCGCGTGGCCCGCGGCCTTCCCCCCAAAGGGGGGAAGGATCAGAGGGGAGTGCTGCTGCTCGGCACACTCGCCGTCACCAACGCGGCAAGGGTCCCCTAGTTCGGCCCCCTCCTCCCCAGCGGGAGAGTCGCGACTCCAGTCCGGACACCTTCACTTCGGAGGAGGTGCGGAAGCTCGATCAGATGGCCGACGACTCGGACCGGCGCCACACGGAGCTCATGAGCGTGGTGGGGCGCATGCCTGAGGCCATCGAGTCGCTGGCGACCAGTGTGCGCGAGTTCGGGGCAGCAACTGCCGCGACTGGCCGCATGCTAACTGATGCCGTCAAGACCCTGGCGGATGTGATGCGCGCGCACACCAGGACCACAGGGCCACTCACTGCTGCCACACGCGCTGTCTCAGGCAGGCATCGCCAGGGCAGGCGCCGCGCTGGACCATCCCAGCAAGCCGGCCGTCGGCTGATTGCTGCGGCTCCTGCAGTGCGGGCCCGGCCGAGTGCCACCGCGCCACAGCACCAGCCAGCGCATCCCAGACGCCTGCTGGCCCACATTGCGCCATCCGTCGCCGCCATTCCCCCTCTGGGCCGTCAAGGGCAAGCGGCTGCAGCTGATGGTGGCCAGGCTCAGGTGCGCCACTCAGGAGACGGCCCCTCGAGGCCCAAACGCCGTGTAGGCCGCCCCCCAGCGGCATCTGGCGGAAGGGCATCTGAGCCTCAGGCGCCTTCCCCCAGCCTCGCAGCAGCCACTGGGCAGAGCTTGCGAAGGAGCAGCAGGCAGGGCAGGGGAGGCAAAATGCTGGCCAAGGTCTCGCCCTCGCGGGCCACTCAGTAGAGGGTGTGGCCAGCTTTCCTTTAATATGGCGGTGGCCATCTTTATTTTGCCCATGGTTGTGCTTTTGGAGGGCTTTTTTTTTGCGTTAGGCCGACGTTGAGGCCCGGTTTCAATAAAGGTGGAGTGGCTCCTCCCCAGTTTGTGGGAGTGAGTCGTTTGTTGGGCTTTTTGTGGGGCCCGTTTATTGTTTTTGGGGATTCATGTGGGAAGGGCTTTTCATTTTTGTTTAATAAAAAATTATCTTTATTCATGCAGTCTCCATGGTTGTTCTTCTTAGTGTTTGTTGGCTTCGCCGGCTGAGGGCTTGCGGAGCGGCTGCATTCATCTTCCCTCATGGCCCCTGGCCATTCCCTGACAGGGGGCTTAGAAGTACCGTGTAATAAGGTGGCGTCGTGCGGCCCTTGGCCCTGGTCGCTCCCTCCTGGGAACGTACTCCTGCTCCTCCTCCTCCTCCTCCTCCTCCTCCTCATGCTCCTCCTGCTCCTCCTCCTGAGGTGCTGGTCCAACGTCAGGTGGCAGTGCCTGAGTCCTGCGGATAGCCAGGTTGTGTAGCATGCAGCAAACCACCACAAATTGGGAGACCCGGTCCGGCGAATACTGGAGAGCTCCTCCGGAGCGATCAAGGCAGCGGAACCGCTGCTTGAGGACCCCAATAGTTAGCTCGATGATGTTGCGGGTGGTTTGATGGCTCTCGTTGTAGGCCTCTTCAGCAGCGGTCCTGGGCGCGCGGAGCGGGGTCATGAGCCAGGTGCACAAAGGATAGCCTTTGTCCCCGAGTAGCCATCCTCTTGGGGGAGGCTGTGCCTGGAACATGTTATGCACAGTACTCTGCCGCAGGATAAAGGCATCGTGGCTGCTGCCTGGGAAGCTGGCATTGACTGCCATGATGCGCTGCTTGTGGTCACAGACCAGCTGCACATTCAGAGAATGGTAGCCCTTCCTGTTGCGATACTGCTCACCATGCTCCAGAGGGGCCCGCAAAGCCACATGCGTACAGTCAATGGCGCCCTGCACCAAGGGGAATTCCCCGAGTCTGGAAAATCCCAATGCGCACTGATGCTGGCTCTCCAGGGCCATGGGGAAGGAGATGAATTGGCTTCTCCTTCTGAACAGTGCTTCGGTCACCTGGCGGATGCAGCGATGCGCGCCGTACTGGGAGATGTTTGCTATGTCCCCAGCAGCGTATTGGAAGGAGCCGGTGGCATAGAAGTTCAATGCCACTGTCACCTTCACTTCCACCGACAGAGACGTCCTGCACCTGAGCTTTGGCCGCAGATCTCGGCGAAGCAGGTGGCAGATCTCTGCAATCACCCCCTTCCGGAATCGGAGCCTTTTAACACATCGCGCGGCACTCATGTTTAGGTAGGAGCGCTGCTGGCGGTATAGCCTGACTGGGTAAGGCCTACGTGGCCGACGCCTGTAGCCCCCTCTGCCTCTAGCCAGGGCTGCCCCTCTCACAATGCGTCTGCGAGCCCTACGGACATGGAGCTGCAGCTCCGCGTTGGCACCCCATGCAACCCCCATCAAATCCTGGCAAACACTCTAATTTCCAAATGGCCACTTGCAGCGCTGTTGCCTGAGTCCAAAAATACCTGGCTCTTGCTGCTTGAAACCAGTTAGCTATCCTCCTTGTTGTGTCTCCAGAAATGCGTTGCACAAGACTGTTTTCTGAAATAATGGATGGCCTTTATACTGGAGAGGACGGTCCCTTTAATTAGCGCCCCCCGGGGCCCGCGCTGGTTGTGTTGCGTTCCTTTTTCCAAACGCTCCGGCCGCCCGCCGCACAATGGGGCGGTCCGACTGAAGTTTGCAATCGGGGCGGCCAAAGGGCGTTGCACGAGGATGTGACGTCATTTTCTGCGCGCGCATCCGGGCGGGCGCTAAACTTTGCGCCGGCGCTAACGGGCAACTTAATTTGGGGCGGGGCGCAAACTGCGCTGCGCCCAGGCGCTACACGCATAGCGCCCAAAAATCACTTCTCTTAAGGCGCTAACTGCTGGCGCAAGCAACTGAAAATCTAGCCCATGGACTTTTGGAACGCATTCAATGAAGTGCCACATAGGAAGCTTATTGAGAAGGTGGAAGCTCATGGAATTAAGGGGAAAGTGGCGGTATGGATACAAAATTGGCTCAGTGACAGGAAGCAGAGGGTGGTGGTGGATGAATGTTTTTCAGACGGGGAGGTGGTTTGCAATGGTGTTGCCCAAGGGTCAGTTTTGGGTCCATTACTCTGCAATTTTTATAAATGACCTAGACGCGGGAGCAGCATTATAAAGTTTGCAGATGATACAAAACTTGACAAAGTAGTCAATCATAATGAGGATAGTTATAGGCTTCAGGATGACATAGACAGGATGGTGAAATGGGCAGAAGCATGGCAGATGGAGTTCAATGGGGAGAAGTGTGAAGTGATGCACTTTGGGAGGACTAATATGGAAAGACAGTGTAATATAAATGGCACGATTTTGAAAAGTTTAGATGAACAGAGAGGCCTTGGTGTCCATATACGCAAATCCAGGGCATCTTGATAAGGTGGTTAAAAAGCATATGGGTTACTTGGGTTTATAAATAGAGGAATAGAATATAAAAGCAAAGAGATCATGCTAGGACTTGATAGAACTCCAGCTGGCCTCTTTCTGTTCTATAAATTTCTATGATCACGTTGACTTGTTTCCAATTGAGTGGGGCCTCCTCTTGATCCACCAAATCTCTCATGCTGAGCAGCAACACTCTGTAGATTGTGGACTTGACATTCACCGGGTGGCCTTGGAACCCAGCCTGCAAAAGTCCCAGGATTGCCAACAGGGCCAGAAAGGGGCAGATCCAGCTTCCTGCCCAAATCCCAGACTCTCCCTCCTTCCTCCCACTAGGGTTGCCAACTCTGGTTGGATGCATTCCTGGAGGTTTCATTACATGACATCACACTCCCACTGCCCCGCCCCCACGCTCCCACCATTGGTCGCCCTACTTGTCCATCCTCATGGCGCATCGTCTTCCCTCATCAACTGCAGAACGAACAGACTCTTCCCGGCTCAATTGGATGATTCTTGACTGTCAAACAGCCTTTTTTTCACAACTCCTATATTTTTATTATTATCTAATAAACAAAGTGTTCAAAGAAAATGAAAATAATGCACACAATTCTTTTTAATGGCCCTATGAATTTTCTCCTGAGTTGCTCGCAGCAATGTCCTGGAGATTAATCTCCAATTCTGGAGGGTTGACAACCCGACTACCACCAGAACTACCCTCTCAGGCCCCATGTATATAAACACAAGTCTTCCTTTTTATTCTTTTTAATGGCCATTGCAGGTCTAAAGCAGAGAAATATGCTTAAGTTGTTTCCATAGTATACTGAATTTAGACTCGGCTATTCCAATGCTTTCCTGGCCGGCCTCCCATCTTTCACCTTCCATAAACTTGAATTCATCCAAAATCCTGCTGCCCGTGTCCGAACTCGCACCAAGCCCCTTTCTCCCATCACTCCCGTGCTCGCTGACCTACACTGACTCTCAGTCTGAAAACGCCTCAATTTTAAAATTCTTATCCTTTGTTTTCAAATCCCTCCATGGCCTCGCCCCTCCCTATCTCTGTAACCTCCTCCAGCCCTACAACCCTCTGAGATCTTTGCACTCCTCCAATTCTGGCCTCTTGCTCATGCCTGATTTTCATCGCTCCACCATTGATGGCCTTGCCTTTAGCTGCCTAGGCCCTAAGCTCTGTAATTCCCTCCCTAAATCTTTCCACTTCTCTACCTCTCTCTCCTCCTTTAAGACGCTCCTTAAAACCTATCTCTTTGTCCAAGCTTTTGGTCATCTGTCCTAATATCGCCTTATGTAACTCGGTGGCAAGTTTTGTTTGATAACGCTCCTGTGCAGCGCCTAGGAACGTTTTACTATGTTAAAGGTGCGATATAAATGCAAGTTGTTAATGTTGTTGCTGTTGAATACAACTTACTCCTCCCCATCCCAAAACCCCCCTCCCCCCTTCTACCCATGGTTTATGGTCGGACACAGAACAGACTTGTAAGCCTGGATTATTCTTTGCTTGCTGAAAATTGGGTGGTATCTGGGCAGGCAAGAGCTGGGAAATGGGATGAGATCCATTCTGCTAGACCCTCACCCACTTTGGCACCTGCCCAATTTCCCCGTTTCATTTTTTGGGTAGGTGCGTGGCCAGAACCGTGCGTTCTTAGAAGGTGTGGCCGACTTCTCTTACCTTGCTTTACTTGGCCTGGTAAGGTGATTAAAGTTCGTGAGTGGATGCCTATTGTCAAAAGATTTAAGTCCCTAGGAGTGTGTTAATATTTGTAGGGGGTCCCTAGGAGTGTGTTAATATTTGTAGGGGGTCCCTAGGAGTGTGTTAACATTTGTAGGGGGTCCCTAGGAGTGTGTTAATATTTGTAGGGGGTTCCTAGGAGTGTGTTAATATTTGTAGGGGGCCCCTGAGGAGTGTGTTAATATTTGTAGGGGGTTCCTAGGAGTGTGTTAATATTTGTAGGGGGTCCCTAGGAGTGTGTTAATACTTGTAGGGGGTCCCTAGGAGTGTGTTAATATTTGTAGGGGGTCCATGGGAGTGTGTTAATATTTGTAGGGGGTCCCTAGGAGTGTGTTAACATTTGTAGGGGGTCCCTAGGAGTGTGTTAATATTTGTAGGGGGTTCCTAGGAGTGTGTTAATATTTGTAGGGGGCCCCTGAGGAGTGTGTTAATATTTGTAGGGGGTTCCTAGGAGCGTGTTAATATTTGTAGGGGGTCCCTAGGAGTGTGTTAATACTTGTAGGGGGTCCCTAGGAGTGTGTTAATATTTGTACGGGGGTCCCTAGGAGTGTGTTAATATTTGTAGGGGGTCCCTAGGAGTGTGTTAATATTTGTACGGGGGTCCCTAGGAGTGTGTTAATATTTGTAGGGGGTCCCTAGGAGTGTGTTAATATTTGTACGGGGGTCCCTAGGAGTGTGTTAATATTTGTAGGGGGTTCCTAGGAGCGTGTTAATATTTGTAGGGGGTCCCTAGGAGTGTGTTAATACTTGTAGGGGGTCCCTAGGAGTGTGTTAATATTTGTACGGGGGTCCCTAGGAGTGTGTTAATATTTGTAGGGGGTCCCTAGGAGTGTGTTAATATTTGTACGGGGGTCCCTAGGAGTGTGTTAATATTTGTAGGGGGTCCCTAGGAGTGTGTTATTATTTGTAGGGGGTCCCTAGGAGTGTGTTAATACTTGTAGGGGGTCCCTAGGAGTGTGTTAATGTTTGTAGGGGGTCCCTAGGAGTGTGTTAATACTTGTAGGGGGTCTCTAGGAGTGTGTTAATATTTGTACGGGGGTCCCTAGGAGTGTGTTAATATTTGTAGGGGGTCCTTAGGAGTGTGTTAATATTTGCTGGGATCTCCGGGAGTGTGTTAATGTTTTCAGCGGATCCCCGGGAGTGTGTTAATATTTTCAGCGGATCCCCGGGAGTGTGTTAATATTTGCAGGCGGTCCCCGGGAGTGTGTTAATATTTGCAGGGGGTCCCCGGGAGTGTGTTAATATTTGCAGGGCGTCCCCGGGAACGTGTTAATATTTGCAGGGCGTCCCCAGGAGTGTGCTTATATTTGCAGGGTGTTCCTGGAAGTGCATTAATAGTTGCAGGAGATCTCAGAAATGTTAATATTTGCAGGGGGTCTCCGGGAGTGTGTTAATATTTGCAGGGCGTCCCCAGGAGTGTGTTAATATTTGCAGGGCGTCCCCGGGAACGTGTTAATATTTGCATGGCATCCCCGGGAGTGTGTTAATATTTGCAGGGTGTCCCCGGGAACGTGTTAATATTTGCAGGGGTTCCCCGGGAGTGTGTTAATATTTGCAGGGGGTCCCTGGGAGTGTGTTAATATTTGCTGGGGGTCTCCGGGAGTGTGTTAATATTTGCCTGGGCGTCCCCGGGAACATGTTAATATTTGCAGGGGGTCCCCGGGAACGTGTTAATATTTGCAGGGGGTCCCCGGGAACGTGTTAATATTTGCAGGGGTTCCCCAGGAATGTGTTAATATTTGCAGGGCGTCCCCGGGAATGTGTTAACATTTGCAGGGCGTCCCCGGGAGCATGTTAATATTTGCAGGGCGTTCCCGGGAACGTTTTAATATTTGCACGGCATCCCCGGGAGTGTGTTAATATTTGCAGGGTGCCCCCGGGAGCGTGTTAATATTTTCAGGGGTTCCCCGGGAGTGTGTTAATATTTGCAGGGGGTCCCCGGGAGTATGTTAATATTTGCCTGGGCGTCCCCGGGAACATGTTAATATTTGCAGGGGGTCCCCGGGAACGTGTTAAGATTTGCAGGGGGTCCCCGGGAACGTGTTAATATTTGCAGGGGTTCCCCAGGAACATGTTAATATTTGCAGGAGGTCCCCGGGAGTGTGTTAATATTTGCAGGGGGTCCCCGGGAGTGTGTTAATATTTGCAGGGCATCCCCGGGAACGTGTTAATATTTGCAGGGGTTCCCCGGGAGTGTGTTAATATTTGCAGGGGGTCCCCGGGAGTGTGTTAATATTTGCAGGGCATCCCCGGGAACGTGTTAATATTTGCAGGGGTTCCCCGGGAGTGTGTTAATATTTGCAGGGGGTCCCCGGGAGTGTGTTAATATTTGCAGGCTGTGGTGTATGTAACCGTTCCACCTTTAAGAGAACTATTTTAAGAGTTGCACTACTTTATCTTGGCTGCTGTATACTGTAATACCGGTGGTGACCACACCGGTATATAAGTGCTGTGTAATGATTTATTGGGCAATTCAGCCCTGACCTTCGACTAGTAAAGACCTGTTAAAATTTACTCTTGTGGTCTGTGTAGTAATTCTCACTATAACACACAGACTTAACACAGGCGTTCCCTGGGAAAGTGTTAATATTTGCAGGGCGTCCCCGGGAACATGTAAATATTTGCAGGGGGTCCCCGGGAACGTGTTAATATTTGCAGGGGTTCCCCAGGAATGTGTTAATATTTGCAGGGGGTCCCCGGGAACGTGTTAATATTTGCAGGGCGTCCCCGGGAGTGTGTTAACATTTGCAGGGCGTCCCCGGGAACATGTTAATATTTGCAGGGCGTTCCCGGGAACGTTTTAATATTTGCACGGCATCCCCGGGAGTGTGTTAATATTTGCAGGGTGTCCACGGGAGTGTGTTAATATTTGCAGGGGTTCCCCGGGAGTGTGTTAATATTTGCAGGGAGTCCCCGGGAGTGTGTTAATATTTTCAGGGGTTCCCCGGGTGTGTGTTAATATTTGCAGGGGGTCCCCGGGAGTGTGTTAATATTTGCAGGGGGTCCCCGGGAACGTGTTAATATTTGCAGGGGTTCCCCGGGAGTGTGTTAATATTTGCAGGGAGTCCCCGGGAGTGTGTTAATATTTTCAGGGGTTCCCCGGGAGTGTGTTAATATTTGCAGGGGGTCCCCGGGAGTGTGTTAATATTTGCAGGGGGTCCCCGGGAACGTGTTAATATTTGCAGGGGTTCCCCGGGAGTGTGTTAATATTTGCAGGGAGTCCCCGAGAGTGTGTTAATATTTGCAGGGCGTCCCTGGGAATGTGTTAATATTTGCAGGGGGTCCCTGGGAAGGTGTTAATATTTGCAAGGGTTCCCTGGGAGTGTGTTAATATTTGCAGGGAGTCCCCGGGAGTGTGTTAATATTTGCAGGGCGTCCCTGGGAACGTGTTACTATTTGCAGGAGGTCACCGGGAGTTTGTTAATATTTGCAGGGCATCCCCGGGAACGTGTTAATATTTGCAGGCGTCCCCAGGAGTGTGTTAATATTTGCAGGGGTTCCCCGGGAGTGGAGACAGGGACAGCAGTGGAGCGTCCTCGTCAGAGGGTGCAGGACTCTGCCAGCTCGGCTCAGCTGCATGTCGACCCTGTGCCTCTGGGTTCATCCAGAAGGAGAGTGGTGCTGGAACTCCAGGAACAGGAGCAGGAGTCTCTGGCAGGTTTTGTTTCCAGGGTCGCTGCGAATGTGGAGCGAATGGTGGAGTCCATCGCTAACATGAGCAGAGCATTTGTGGAGGCATTGGCGCATGAACGCATCACCACGGAAAGGATGGCAACCTCCGTGGAAAGGATGGCTACCTCCGTGGTAAGGCTGGCTACCGTAGAGGAGAGGATGGCTACGGCAGAGGAGAGGATGACTACGGCCATGGAGGAGCTTAGTCGCCAGGGTATTGAAAACATGGTCATTGATCAGAATAGACTGACATCTCTTGAGGAGCGATGGTCAGCTATTGAGCAGTGTAGGGGGTTTCTCTTGCCCGTTCTGGTTTCCTACCAGGCTTCGTGCAATAATTACCCTTGAGTGGTTTGACCCACTCCTCCCTACGTTTCTAGACCTTGGACTTAGGTGCAGGGAACTGTAGTGCAGAGAAAAACTCAATAGACCAGGTTGAATAGCACGAAATGGATGCTTTTATTATTAAACAGTTTGCAGCATTACAAAATACATATCATAAGCACAAATCAAAGCGACTACAAGCATGCACATATCTATAAACTTGATTCCATGGAAATGGGAAACACACGGCACATCGAAAAAGGGGGAACACATTACAATTACCCTTACCCTCTCCCTCCCCTTATACCTAAACTACGTTTCGACTTGAGGAACTCGGGATCATGCTCACCACTTTCAGATTCGCAAAAGAGGGGGTTCGCAGCCTTTTGGCACAGCTTTCCGTCGTCACGTGGATTTGGAAACTTCTGGCGCAGCTTGTTTTTCTCTTTCTCTTTCTCCCGCGATGGGGCAATGGACACAGCCTTGATGAGCGCTCGTCAAGGTTGAATCATTTAAATCTGTTGTGGATTTGGATTCATGGGGCAGTCCCTGCCACCAATGTGATGTTGAAGAACTGGATGCATAAGGAGAGTCCAGTGAGGAAAAACACCCCGAGAATGGGATGTTGAGGCACGGGAGTGCTAGGTCCAAAATGTCCTTTTCCTCCGGCCTGGATCGTCGGTTTTCCTGAGGGTGTCTTCTTCTTCGGCCTGGGTCGTCGATGATCTCCCGACAACGGCACCCGGGCCACCCTCGTCGTCTTCTCGTCGTGGCCGAGCCTTGTCTGGCTGAACACCGACCACGTTGTCTTTTCCCGAAATGTCCGTCCGAAGCGTCTTTAAAAGAAGAAACGTCTTGATCGAATTCCGAAGCTATCGAGGTAGAAGAGCCGTTGATGGACTTTTCAAAATCCATAGTTATACCCTTTTGGGCCAGCCTTATCTCCCGCCAGATCATAGTCCAGTCTTTGTAATATTTTGGCGGGCAGAAATCTCTGCAGGGGCGCTTTGTCTTGTAACGGGAGCCGGTGATAACTTAACTGGCCTTCCTGGCCGATAATGTCTTTTAATGTCTTTTACTTTGTCACCGTAACTCGGTTCGCATATTGATCGGTCTGGAGATTTCCCTTGATGGCTGTTAAATGGTTTCTCCTTTGTACATTAAATGGGTTTAAGTGTTCATTCATTGTCCGCCCATATCTTGATGGGCCCCATCCTGTTTGCCTGAAACTGTCTTGTACTTAGAATCCATTGAATATGTATGCTGTTTCCCTGAGTTTCGGTTTCCCGATACTGGCTTTCGCGGGCTTACTGCTCTCAATCCACAAGCCTGTCTGGCTTGCAGTAACAGAAATCAAATGGCCCAAGAAACTGATCACGAGGTCCGGCGGCCATTTTGTATGCCCTTTTATCAAAGGTTTTTAACTGTACAAGCTTCTTCTGGTCAATAAAGCTGTATTATTAATCCTGTTGTCTTGTGTGAATTTATAATGAAAATTTTCGAATCTTACAGCAGACAAACCAAACCTTCATGGAAGTCCTCTGGAGTCCAGTGCAGAAATGGGTCCTCATGGCCCCCTTAAAGTGCAGCAAGGTGTTGTCAAGCCACTTGCTAGCTCTGAAGTGGGGCTGACCCATGAGAGGGATGTTGGTGGCAGACAACAAGGAAGTGGGGGCTCCTCTCCAAGCACTCACACGACCATGCCACTGCAGAGCCCTTGGTCAGAGCCCCACCAGAGTCCTCACCCAACTGAGAATGGCGTCTCAACCCCAGCACAGCCACAGGAGCAGCAGACTGTTGGCGAGCCCTCACAGTTTCGCAGCTCCAGAGAATGACCACCAAAGGTGTCAAGACAGGAGCAGCAAGAAAGTGAGCAAGGGGCCTCTACATCTGCTGAAGCCACAGGGGAAGCACCATGTAGGAACACGCGTAAGAGGAAGATAAAGCACAAGTAGTCACAAGGGTAGTCACTTGGGTGTTCTGTTGTATTGATTTTTGACAAGCCATCCTTGAATTGTTATGATAAACAGATTTGATGGCAAACTGTTGAAGTTGTGGCCTGTGTCATTTTGCAAATGGGACTTCCACATTGAGGGCTTAGGGCGACTTGCAATTGTCAGTATGGTGGTCAGAGTGATAGGAATCCGCAGGTTCTTGTCCATTGTCGATGCTCTGGTAAGAAGGTGCGAGGCAAAAGTGTTTGATTGTGCAGGCTAAGCAAATCTGGCCAACATGAGTGCGTCCCTTGCATCCCGGGCAGCATTGTGGTCGCGCACTGGCGCCTTCTGGCCTGTGCAGCTTCAGGTGGGTGAGCAGCAGCTTGGCGCTCCTGTTGTTGCTCCTGCTGTTGGTGGTGCCGTTGTTCAGGGTTCTGCTGCTGCGGCTGGTCTTCATCCGAATCTGATGTCCAGGAGGAAAGGAAATAAATGGTTCCCATGCTTCTGCTACATACCTCAGCTAAGGAAGTGCTCAGTCAAGGTGGGGAGAGGGGTTTCCCAGGAGGTCGCACTAGAGATGGGTGTCAGGCTCCAAACTGCCACAACTTCTGCCACCTGCAAATGATCATTGGTGAAAACTCCTTTTTAATGGCGGAACTGCAGCTGTTAGTAAGCAATCCACTGGCGTGTTCCACAGGAGACGTGCAGGACGGGGGAAATGTGTTAAAATCAGAAAGGCCTCTCAAAATGGGATTATAGATGCAATTAACTGGTTGCTAAGGGCCTTAAGAACCTATCCCACCTCTTGGAGGCGGGATGGAAACGGGGTCTGAAACCACAAATGTGGGAAAATTGCTTAGAGGCGGGATGGAAGCGGGATCGGACCCACCCACCATTTTTTACGATTTTGACAACTCACACGCCTCCAAACCCGCCTCCTCGGGCTTGGTAAAATCGAGCCCATAGAGTACAAAAGCAAAAAAATTATGATGAAGCTTTATAAAACACTGGTTCGGCCTCAACGGGAGCATTGTGTCCAATTCTGGGCACCGCACTTCAGGAACGATGAGAAGGCCTTAGAGAGGGTGCAGTAAAGATTTACGAGAATGGTTCCAGGGATGAGGGACTTCAGTTACGTGGATAGACTGGAGAAGCTGGGGTTGTTCCCCTTAAAGCAGAGAAGATTGAGAGGAGATTCGATAGAGGTGTTCAAAATCATGAGGGGTCTAGACAGAGTAGATAGAGAGAAACTGTTGTCATTGGCGGAAGGGTCGAGAACCAGAGGACACAGATTTAAGGTGATTGGCAGAAGAACCAAAGGCGACATGAGGAAAAACTTTTTTTACGCAGCGAGTGGTTAGGATCTGGAATTCACTGCCGGAAAGGGTGGTGGAGGCAGATTCAATCACAGCTTTCAAAAGGGAATTGGATAAGTACCTGAAGGGGAAAATTTGCAAGGCTACGGGGAAAGGGCGGGGGAGTGGGGCTAGCTGAAGTGTTCTTGCAGAGAGCCGGCATGGGCTCGACGGGCCGAATGGCCTCCTTCTGTGCTGTATCCAATCTAAGATTCTATTCTATGATTCTATATTCCATGCACTCAGCACATTTTGAACAAATCTAATGAATCGTGATCAGCTGACTTACTCAATCGTTAGACCTTGGGTAACTCTCAAATCAGCACTAAACATTGCAAATGCACGACCAACAGAGCACTATTCAAGGCCTGAATGTCCCTGCAATTTTCTATTCTTTTCTTAATTGATATCTTTAACGCCAGCGAGATGGTTCCCTCTGCCAATCAAGAATCAATTAGGAGCTGACCTAAAAGTCGCTGACCTGCCGTTCTGCCTTTGTTCTGAATTTCACTGTGTCCTGTACCTGCCCATTACCGCCAACCAATGATTGGCTCTTGAAGCATATCTTTGCGGACTTTGGGATTTATTGGGACTCATTTTTAAGAAAATGCAGATATCCTTCCCGAGGGGGGAATTTTAAACCCCAAAAACGGACGTGTTGGGGTTGGATGAGAGGTTAAGGTGTTAGAAAACGGAATCCCGACCCCCAACCCACCTCCAACCCGCTCACCCGGAGGCGGGACAGGGGCCGGGCAGCCAACCCATTGGCAGGAGGCGGGTCGCCCATTTAAATATTACAATGAGGCTGGCGTGCCTCATGGTGATCCACCTCTTCTTCTGAGGCAGTCCCTCGGAACTGAGGATGACTTGCTTCCACATAAAAAATGAGCTCGCAGGTGGCTGATTAGTCCAATGCGGGACCTACAGTCTCTGTCACAGGTGGGGCAGATGGCGGTGGAAGGGGCGGGTGGGTGGGGTGCTTGGGTTGACGTGCGCTCCTTGCACTGCTTGCGCTTGACTTCCGCTTGCTCTCGGCGAAGAGACTCGAGGTGTTCGGCGCCTTCCCGAATGCTTCTCCTCCGCTTTGTGCGGTCTTGGGCCAGGGATTCCCAGGTGTCGGTGGGGATGTTGCACTTTTTCAAGGAGGCTTTGAGGGTGTCCTTGAAGCATTTCCTCTGCCCACCTGGGGCTCTCTTGCCGTGCCGGAGCTCCGAGTAGTGCGCTTGTTTTGGGAGTCTCGTATCGGGCATGCGGACAATGTGATCCGTCCATCGGAGCTGATTGAGCGTGGTCAGAGCTTCGATGCTGGGGATGTTGGCCTGAGCAAGAACACTAACGTTGGTGCGCCTACCCTGCCAATGGATTTGCAGGATCTTGCGGAGGCAGCATTGGTGGTACCTCTCCAGTGCTTTGAGGTGCCTGCTGTACATGGTCCACCATTACAAATTTAACTCCGGCTGGCTGAGTTTCCCAGGCCTCGGGGAACCCGGGAGCTAAAGTAAGGCGAGGACTGCTGAACCCAAGAGGTGAGTGCCTTTCCACTTACCTCCTGGATCCAGTGTCCCTGTCTCACCCACCCCCGCGATCAGACAACACCACCGCACCCCCCCCCCGCCGCCCCAACCAGGCCTCCAATCCCCCTAGGCTTCCAATCCCCCCAAGCTTCCGATCACCCCAAGATTCTGATCCCCCCAAGCTTCCGATCCCCCCCCAGGCCTCCAATCTCCCCCCAACGAGGCCTCCAATCTCTGCCCAACCTCCTCCCCCTCCCCCCGCAAGGCCTTCTATCCCCCCTCCAGGTCCCCAAACGCCTCCAGGCCTCCCCATTCCAGCACCAATGCTGCTCCAGCTCCTGAGTCCTAACCCCCGCCCCCTCACCCCTGATGGGCCTCTGGCTCCTAATGCTCCTCTAGAAGCAGAGCTTTCAAATGCTAATCAGACCCTGCTGTTAAATTCGGCAGGACCTGATTAGCTCCCGACCCGCCTCCAGATTAAAATTCTGGCCTTAGTCTCCGGAAGAAGCTGACTCATGCCGAGCCAGCACGCCTCCAATACCCCACCCGTTTCTAGCGCTTTTCATGTGTGAGCCTGGACTGTAATCGCCGGCGGGCTCCTAGAATCATAGAATGATACAGCACAGAAGGAGGTCATTCGGCCCATCGTGCCTGTGCCGGCTCTTTGGTAGAGCTATCCAATTAGTCCCACTCCCCTGCTCTTTCTCCATAGTCCTGCAAATTTTTTCCCTTCAAATTCTCTTTTGAAAGTTACTATTGATTCTGCTTCCACCATCCTTTCAGGCAGTACTTTCCAGATCACAACAACTCGCTGCATAAATAAATGTTTCCTCATGTCGCCTCTGTTTCTTTTGCCAATTCCTTCCACTAAGAGGGTCAACGCAGACCCGAGCTTCAGGGAGATTCACTGGTAACGAGATGGAGAAGATACATTGGCCGATTGCTCCCATCTCTAACTCTAGATATTCAAAGATCTTTTATTTATATATAGCACTTCTCACATCCTCAGTATCACAGCCAATGAAATGTTTTTGAAGTGTAGTCCCTGTTCCAGTGTGGGAAACGTGACAGCCATTTTGCGCACAACAATGTCATATAAACAGCAATGAGATATATGACCAGATCCCCTGCCTCCTCCATCCTCACCTCCAACAACAAGTGCAAGGGGCACATGGACTTCTTTGTCAACCATTCAGCTGCCTCTGTCGCATTCCTCCCTTTCCTGAGCCCAGCATGCCAATCTTCCCCCAAGGTTCCTCCCCTCCCCCCGTCTTAACCCTGACCTCGCAAATTTCCTTAGTTTCTCTCCTATCTCCCCTCTTGCCCTCTCCGAGCTCATCTTGTCCATGAGACCCACTTCCTGCTCTCTCAATCCTACTCCCTCCAAACTGCAGACCACCCAACTTCCCTTCCTGGCCCCCATGTTAGCTGATATTATAAACAGTTCTCTTTCCTCAGGTACTGTCCCCCTCTCCTTTCAAATCTGTTGCCATCAGCCCCCGACCTTCAAAAAAACCATCCTTGAACCCTCTGTTCTTGCAAACTACCGCCCCATCTCTAACCTCCTTTTCCTCTCCAAAGTCCTTGAATGTGTTGTCGCCTCCCAAATCCATGCCCATCTTTCCTGAAACTCCATGTTTGAAACCTTCCAATCAGGTTTCTGCCCCTGCAACAGCACTGAAAAGGCCCTTATCAAAGTCACAAATGGCATCCTATGTGACTGTGGTAAACTATCCCTCCTCAGCCTTTGACACGGTTGACCATACCACCCTTATCTAACACCCCTCCTCCATTGTCCATCTAATGTCCCCCAATGATCTATCTTGGCCCTCTCCTATTTCTCATCTATACGCTACCCCTCAGCAACATCATCCAAAAACACAGCATCAGATTTCACTCCCTTTGTTTTGTCACGCTGTTTGTCCGACATCCAGAACTGGACGAGCTGAAATGATCTCCAATTAAACATTGGGAAGACTGAAGCCATTGTCTTCAGTCCCCGCCACAAACTCTGTTCCCTCGCCACCGACTCCACGCTCTTTTAGGTGTTGGTTGAGGGATAAATGTTGGCCAGGACACAAAGGAGAACTACCGTACTCTTTTTTGAAATAGTGCCATGGAATCGTATACATCCACCTGAGTGAACAGACAGGGCCTCGGTTTAACATCTCACCTGAAAGACGGCATCTCCGACAGTGCAGCTCTCCCTCAGTACTGCACTAAGAGGGAGTAAGGCAGGCTCAGCTATGGTTGGTGCTTTATATCTCTGGTGAAGGACTTCCAGTGGTTGCCTGGCGGTTTTGATGAGTTATTATGCATGGCCCAGTAAAAGTATTTGATGCCAATAGCTTTGGCACAGCAACTTCCTTACCTGAAAGGGACAATTATCGGGCTCTCCAAACCTCCTGTTGGGCCACTCCAGTGTGGAGCAAGATGGCAGCTGCTATCGGACGAGCATGTGGCCACCGGGTTTAGCAAAGACTTAGGGGGAGAAATTCGGTGGTGCCCCCTTTGGGGCGCTAACTTCGCGGGGGCGCTGCTTTTAGTGCCCCGAACAAGTTACCACCCCGGCGCCGTAAATTCAGTGGTAACGCCCCAAGCAGGGGGCGCTAACAGGAGGTGCAAAGCAACCCAATTTTACCCCCTTATTCCCTTTAGTGCCACTTCTTAGCTAGGCAATTGTGGGTGACAGGTCCATGGCAACCCTTATTACTAGGTCAACTGCCACCCAATGGCTCAGGCCAAGCTCTCCTCACCCCGCCCCTCACCACCCCCGCACCATTATCAAGCTTAATTCATGCTCACCTGCTGCTGAAACCCTCATCCATGCCTTTGTCACCTCTAGACTTGACTATTACAACGCACTCCTAGCCGGCCTCCCCACGTTCTACCCTCCATAAACTTGAGCTCATCCAAATCTCGGCTGCCTGTGTCCTAACTCGCACCAAGTCCCGTTCACCCTTCACCCCTGTGCTCGCTGAACTACATTGGCTCCTAGTCTGGCAATGTCTCTATTTTAAAATTCTCATCCTTGTTTTCAAGTCCCTCCATTGACTCGCCCCTCACTATCTCGGTAACCTCTTTCAGCCCTACAACCCGCCGACATCTCTGCACTCCTCCAATTCTGGCCTCGTGCATCCCCATTTCCTTCGTTCCACCATTGGCAGCCATGCCTTCAGCTGCCTAGGCCCTAAACTCTGGAATTCCTTCCCTAAACCTCTCCGCCTCTCTCTCCTCCTTGACCTACCTCTTTGACCTTTTGATCACCTGTCCTAATATCTCCTTATGTGGCTCGGTGTCAAATTTTGTCTGATTACACTCCTGGGACATTTTACTACATTAATGGTGCTATATAAATGCAAATTGTTGTTGTTTTTCCAACATCTCTGTCAGTTCATTACGATGTCAGAAACAGAGCTTGGATATTTGTAACTTGTGTCCGCATCAGATGAACATGTCAACTTGTGTATAGGAACAGGAGGAGGCCATTCAGCCCCTCAGACCTGTTCCACCAGTCAATTAGATCATGGTTGATCTGTATCTCAACTCCATTTTCTGCCTTAGCTCCATATCTCTTGATACCCCTTTCCCAACAAAAATCTATCAATCTCAGTCTTGAAAGCTCCAATTGTCCCCCAGTATCCAGAATCTTTTGAGGGAGAGAGTTCCAGATTTCAACTACCCTTTGTGTGACAAAGTGCTTTCTGACATCCCTCCTAAATGGCCTAGCTTTCATTTTAAGATTATGCCCCCTCATTCCTGATTCCCCACCAAAGGAAACCGTTTCTCTCTATCTACCTGAGCGAATCTGTTCAACATTTTAAACACCTCGATCAGATTACCCCTCAATCTCTTATCCCCAAGGGAATACCCTTGAACTACCCAGAGAGTGATGATGTGGAGATGCCGGTGTTGGACTGGGGTGGACAAATGTAAGAAGTCACACAACACCAGGTTATAGTCCAACAGCTTTATTTGAAATCACAAGCTTTCGGAGCGCTGCTCCTTCGTCAGGTGAAGTGAAGAGAAACATACAGGCACAGCTTATATAGTCAGAGAGCACTGCCAGATGATTACAGGTGATCTTTCTAACTGCCCTTTATCACACCTCGGCAGAGAGATAATCACAGCAATCAAAGGTGTGAATGGTGTCCAAACAGGTCAGTGAGGAAAACATTACATCAAAGAACAATGAGGTGGGGTCACAAGGGGTCAAATGTTGCAGATGCTGGGGTCTGTATGAAAAACAGAAAAAAAAAAAAAAAAACTTTGCTGGAAATCACAGCGGGTCCGGCCGCATCTGTGCAGAGAGAGCAAGCCAACGACGACTCGAGTCTGGATGACTCTACGTCAGGTGGGGTTACATGTAGCGTGACATGAACCCAAGATCCCGGTTGAGGCCGTCCTCATGAGTGCGGAACTTGGCTATCAGTTTCTGCTCGACGATTTTGCGTTGTCGTGTGTCTCGAAGGCTGCCTTGGAGAATGACTGACTGACCTGTTTGGACACCATTCACACCTTTGATTGCTGTGATTATCTCTCTGCCGAGGTGTGATAAAGGGCAGTTAGAAAGATTACCTGTAATCATCTGGCAGTTTTCTCTGACTATATATGCTGTGCCTGTATGTTTCTCTTCACTTCACCTGATGAAGGAGCAGCGCTCCGAAAGCTTGTGATTTCAAATAAAGCTGTTGGACTATAACCTGGTGTTGTGTGACTTCCTACATTTGTCCACCCAGAGAGTGGTTAGAATGTGGGACTCGCTACCACAAGTTGAGGCGAATAGCAGAGATGCACTTAAGGAGAAACTAGATAAGGACTTGAGGGAAAAAGGAATAGAAGGTTCTGATGATAGGGTTTGATGAAGATGGGAGGAAACTTGTGTGGAGCACCTGTAAAGTCTGTGGGTTGTATAGCGAAGTAATACACAGACTACAAGAGTAACTTAAACAGGACTTTACTATTCGAAGGCCAGGGCGAATCTGCCCAATAAATTCTGCCACAGCACTTATATACCGGTGTGGTCACCGTCGGTATTACAGTATACAGCAGCCAGGATAAAGTAGTGCCACACCTAAAATAGTTCTCTTAAAGGTAGAACAGTTACATACACTACAATCCTCCCTTTTTAGCTTACAACATACTTATTCCCCATTAACATAACATCATAACATATCCAACTTCATGTTACAACAGTTCACAGAGGTAGTCTCTGCGGAAACAGTTCACAGGTTCAGTCTCTGCGGGAAACAGTTCACAGATTCAGTCTCTGATCTTCTTGACTCGGTCCGGACCACGCCTCCGTGGTGTAGTCGGGTCACCTTGCTAGAGGGACTCATCCCATAGTCCTTCCCTAGACTTAACAGCTTTCCTTCCATCACTTCTGAACCAGCATTGCTGACTTTTTAAAACAAACAAAAAACAGTTGGATTGCCTTGGGAAATTTTCCTACTTTCCAACTGATTTGGCTCCATTCGGGGGACCACGTGTGTGATCGGGTAGCGGTAATAATGGTTCAGATGGTTATCATCTTCTGCTTCGTCTTTTCCTTTTTTGCTTCTTGGAGACTCTCGGGGCTCCATTGTCAGCTGCCAGCTGTAACGCCACCATCTCCCTATGTTCCTTAGACTTTAAGTGATTCATCCTGATTTCGGCACTTTGGGAGTTCTCGGCACAAGCTGGGCAGACCAGGTCCTCGTAATATTCAGTGTCACTCAACAGATCATGGTAATATTCGGTGTCGTCCTGAGCTAGGCCAGCGAGAGGGTCTTCTATTTCCTCCTTACCCAGCTGGACGTTAGCCGACTTTTGTTCCAAATCCCGACATCTGTCCTGAAGAGACTTCATCATGCGTTCAGATTCATCCCGCTTTTTCTGGGCTTCCTGCAAGCCTTTTACTAATGACCTCATTTGTGATTTCAATACTTCAACTTCATTCGGGGATTGATTGATCGGACTATTCAATCCCTCTACTGAAGTAGCTGTTTCAGTATTCTGTTGTTCTACATTGCCGTGCGTCAGCGTACTTTTGGCATCCAAGGGCTGTTCTGCTGCAGACTTCTCAGTCTGGGTTGCCACCTCAGCTCTTCCAATGACTTTTGAGAGCTCCCTTCCCTTTGAAGATTGAGGCTCGTATTTAAGTTTTTCCCATTTTAGAGTTTTATCCCTCAGCATATGAATGAGTTGGCTGACTGTTAACTCTTCTGCCATCATCCCTTTTCCATTAACTACAGGGCTGTTTATAACCTTGCCCTGGAGGAGTTGGCTGACTGTTAACTCTTCTGTCCTCATCCCTTTTCCATTAGCTGCAGGGCTGTTTAGAACCTTGTCCTGGGGCTCCTTTGCTGCTTCTACTTCGCCATCATCCGCAGCCCCCATCATTCGAATTTCCACAAATGAATCGTCCGGTGATGCTGCACCCAACTTCAGTAGGAGCTCGGAAGTCATGTCGACCAACTCAGCTTTTTTTGCCTGCAACCTGCTAACCAGCGCCTTCAGTTGCGGCACATCTTGTTCCACCGGATTGGCGCACGCCCCTTCAGAAGCCGAATCAGCTTTGATTCGTTTGGCCTCCTCGTGCAGACGGTTTGTGTGCTCCTGCTCCCTTTTCTTCCCCAGCTGCTTCTGTTGTCTTTCCAGATTCTCCCATTCGGTATCATAGAACTTTTTCATTGCTTTCATCTCTTGCTCGAGACGGCAATTCAATTGTTCTAATTGCTGTCGTAATCTGAAATAAGTTTGCGTTCGAGCTCGATGTTCCTCAGTAATATATATGTCTGTAACTTGAACAGACTCAGAATTCTCTGTCAAGCTATGTTGTTGTTGTTCAGAGGAATTCTGTTCTGAAACTTTGTTCTCCTCTGGAGCATAAGCCTTTATGCCCACATTCGTTCTACCAACCTTAGTCAGCAAGTTCATTTTAGACTTGTCTTTCATGCTTGGGCTGGTCTTATCGTCATCCGTTTCAGAGTCTGAGCTGATTGTCTGCCCCGAGTCCTCACTCGTTATTGCTTTGAGGTAGTGCCATTCCATGTCTATTTTCTTGATCCACTCCCGTCCTAGAAGTGGTGGTCCTCCCTCAGGTAGTACGTATAAGTCCATTCCTGGGTGTTCTTTGCCCCTGTCTCTCACCTTGACTCTTATCTTTCCCATGGGGTATACTTTATGCCCCGTGTATGTCTGCAATACGAACTTGGTATCTCTCAAGGGTATATGTGAGAATAGCCGGTTGTAATCCCTTCGATTTATGACTGATAGGGCTGATCCAGTGTCCAATTCCATTCTCACTTGGACTCCGGCTATTTTTAGCATGACCCAGATAGTTTGTAGGTCAGCTTCCTTACTCACATTATGAATTCTCAGACTACCCAGTTCCTGGCCGCTTGGGTCTGAATCCGAATTCTGTTCATCTGAACTCTTCTCAACCACCTTGTGTACTTTGTTGTACTTTTCCTGTGATGGCTTTTTTTTTTGGTTGTTGGTCTTCTTCCCTGACCGGCATACTTTGGCTATGTGGCCCAGTTTGCCACATTTCCTACAGTCCTGGTTTTTAAACCAGCATTGGTTCTGGTCATGTGTTGTCTTCCCACAACGATAACATTTCGTTGCACCCGAAGTAATTTGATCCACACTGAGGACCGCTGCCTTCAGCTGCATTTCCGCAGTTCCTTTCACTGCGGCTTCGTGTGATGCTGCAATAAGGACAGCCCTATCCAGTGTAAGGTCGTTCTCTTCGAGCAGTCGCTTTTGCGTTCCTTCCTTCGACAACCCACACACGAACTTGTCTCGCAATGCCTCTGTCAGATTTCCTCCAAACTGGCAGTATTTCGCTAGCCTACGCAGTTCGACCAAGTATTCCGCGTTGCTTTCCTCTTTCCGTTGCGTTCTCGCATAAAATTTGAATCGTTCCGCCAACATCAGCGGTGTGGGGTTCAAGTGATCCTTCAGAACAGCAACAATATTATCGAAGGTTTGATCCGCCGGTTTAACTGGTGCTAGAAGATGCTTCAATAGCCCGTATGTCTTCGCCCCCATCGAGTTTAGCAAGGTTATAGCTTTATCATCATCCTCTATTTTATTGGCCTCACAATATATCTCAATGCGTTCTACATACGTGGCCCAATCTTCTACCTCGGAATCGAAATCGTTGATGTTACCACGCTTAGGCATCTTCACCTCCCTGATAAACAACAACGAAATATTTCTTTAACTCTTTTTTTTTTCCAAGATGGCGGTTTCCCCGCGCTTATCTTCTTTCCCCGCCCCTTTCAAAATGGCGGTTCCCGCTTCTGTCTTTTTCTCTGCCTACTGGCGGCTTCCCGCGGTTTCCCGCGCTTATCTTCTTTCCCCGCCCACTTTCAAGATGGCGGTTCCCGCTTTTCTTCCCCTGGTGGGAGGGTAAGCTTTTCCCACGGGCGACGGCCGCTGGCTTTCGGGGTTCGCAGCCTGCGCTTCGGCTTCAGCGCGTTCCCTTCTCTCGGCCGGGCAACCGGCTCTGGGTACAACCCGTTGACGGCGAACGGCCTCAGCCGCTGGCTGGATCTCGCTCAGTCTCCCTCGCTCGGGCTCTGTCTCTCCGGTGCTGGGTACAACCCGTTGACGGCGAACAGTTTCAGCCGCTGGGCTGGATCTCGCTCAGTCTTCCTCGGGCTCTGTCTCTCCCGCTCGCGCGGCTCTCGCTCGCTCTCTCTCGGGCTCTGTCTCTCCCGTTCGCGCGGCTCTCGCTCGGGCTCTGTCTCTCCCACTCGCGCGGCTCTCGCTCGCTCTCTCTCGGGCTCTGTCTCTCCCGTTCGTGCGGCTCTCGCTCGGGCTCTGTCTCTCCCGCTCGCGCGGCTCTCAATCGCGCCTCCCAGCCCTCTCGCAGTCCGGTGCTTCCCTCCCCGGCTGCGGCTGAGTTCTCCGCGATTTATTTATTTTATCTCTTCCCGCGCCTTACGATCCGGTCGCAGCGCTTCGTGGCCTCAATCACTGTCTGGCCTTTTTCACCCCAATCGCGCCTCCCAGCTTCTCGCAGTCCGGTGCTTTCCTCCCCGGCTGCGGCTGAGTTCTCCGTGGCTTATTTATTTTTATATCGTCCCGCGCCTTACGATCCCGGTCACAGCGCCTCGTGGTCGCGGTAGTTGTCCGGCCTTTTTCGCCGTCGCGGTCTAGCCGTCTCATGACGCTCCCCAGCCCGCTTGTACCGCGGCTTCTGCTCCACGCTGCCCCAGTCTCAGCGCCTCTGGGCCCGACTTCTGTCCGGCTCCTTTCCCCCTCGACCGTGGTCGAGTGCACCGCCCTTATCCTCCGTTTATTTGTTTCTATTTTCCCTTTACTCACAGTCACCGTGGCCGACTTGCTTCTCGTGTTGATCGGCTCACTCACCACCGTGGCAGAAGGGACAATCCGTGCCTGTTGCTGATGGAAGACTTCGTGTTTGAAATCTTCCTCCTTTCTTGGTCTGCTGACTCGAGTTTTCTCTCAGCAAAACGACGAGGGCGGGTGCCTCTTCTCGACGCTCGTTTACTTCTTCAGAAGTATTGTTGTCGCAGGGTAAGATCGAACTCGTCGCCACTGTAAAGTCTGTGGGTTGTATAGCAAAGTAATACACAGACTACAAGAGTAACTTAAACAGGACTTTACTATTCGAAGGTCAGGGCGAATCTGCCCAATAAATTCTGCCACAGCACTTATATACCGGTGTGGTCACCGTCGGTATTACAGTATACAGCAGCCAGGATAAAGTAGTGCCACACCTAAAATAGTTCTCTTAAAGGTAGAACAGTTACATACACTACAGCACCGACCGGCCTGGACCAGTTGGTCTGTTTCTGTGCTGTAAATTCGATGTCATTCTATGAATATGAGCCAAATTTGTGCAGCCTGGCAAGTTTCTTGCCATCAATCTGCTGCGGGAAAGATTTCCGACTGATATAAGCCTCCCGATGTGAAATGGGCTTGTTTGTCTGCTTTTTGCAGTTACTCTTTTGTGCCACTTATGCTGAAGAGAACATAACTGCGTAAAATCAAAGGCCTAAAAATTGAGTTTGCGCTGCGCCAGGGCTTTAGCGCCGGAAGTTAGCGCCGGCGCTAAGTCCCTTTGCGCGCGCCAAAAATTCAGTAGCGCCGCGCCCAAACGGCTGCCGGCGCTACTGAAGGGTTTTAGCGCCTGAAAACTGGCGCAACGCACCGCATTGCGGCGCTATTCCGGCGCTGCGGCGCCCGCTGCGGTGCGGCAGGCTCGGGAAGTGCAGGCCTCCTCCTCCCGTTAAGGAGGAGCTGCCTGCACCCGGCCGCGGCCCGCGCAAATCTCTTCAAAAATGAGCCCGGCACCTCGGACAAGTGCCGGGCTTGCATCTGTTCCGGGCGGGGGGGGGGGAGAAGTCCGGGGAGGGAGCTGCGGGCAGGCGGCCGGCGGGAAAGCGGCCGGCCGCCGCGGGGCCTTTAATGCGCCGGCGCAAACACATGTTGGACTCTGTTGCCAGAGTCTTAGTTGCGGCTGCCACGGGCGAGGCGGCCGCAACTGAATTTCGGCGCTGGGGCCCGTCGGCATGGCAACCGGGACGCTGCGCACACCGATGACGTCATCGGTGCCGGCGCAGCGCTACCGGTGCAACGCCGCTTTAGGGCCCCAGGGAATTTTTGAACTGGCCATAACTCTGGCGCTAGTCCCTCTAGCGCCTCAAAAGCGGCGCTAAGGCTAGTGAATTTCTAGGCCAAAGACTAAGGGGGCAAATTGGGTTGCACCCACTTTGGGGTGCTAACTTCGCCCGGGCACTAACTTTTTCTTGGGGCGCTACGAGTGAATATTGCAGCGTTATGCTGAATTTCACAGGAGGCGTTAGCAGCGTCGCGCCCGGGCGCTAGTTGCTTTGCGCCTACGGGAGGCGCAAATCAACCGAATTTTCCACGGTGATGAAAATTGGGAAGACTGGTTGTGGTGGGGTGTGTGGATAAACCAAATCTTCCTCCATCCCTCCACCTGCCTCTGGGAATCTGCTGAGAGTGCACTGAAATGTTGACTGGTCTGAATTTAAATTGGTGAAACAGGTACTCTCAAGTCAGCTGGACAGAAACCTAATTGGTGATGGTTGAGAAAAGAACCGGACTCAGCAAAATGCACATGCTTCCTGCTTAGCAATGCTCTCCATCATTGTAGATAAGGATCGCTTCGACCCGAAATGGAGCAATAAATATCCCGGTCGTTTGTAGAACAAGAGTTCTACAGAGAAAGTGGGGAGGGGAGGGGGCGATGAACTTCCAATTAAACATAACCAGCCCAGAGATTTGGACAGGTTTATGACATGAGTTAAATACAGCTCCTGTTAATGTGGGCCAGTTATCTTTATGATTCAAGCATCTCCAAATACCTGCCTTACAAGGGCTGGATGAGCTCCACAGTATAAGGGCTGATTTATACCTCACACTGATGATGTTCCCAGCAACGGTTTATACACAGTGCGCTAACGGTCTGGAAAATCGTGACTAGAACAAAGTACTTTACAATACGTTTGAAACGATGTGATGTAGGAAACACGGCAGCCAATTTGCGCACAGCAAGCCCCCACAAACAGCAATGGTTTAACGTCTCAACTAAAAAAACGGCACCGCCGACAGTGCAGCGCTCCCTCAGTACTGCACTGGAGTGTCAGCCTGGATTTTGTGCTCAAGTCTCCAGAGTGCACTCGAACCCACAATCTTCTGACTCAGATGCAAAAGCACTACCTACTGAGCCGCAGCTAACACCTGGGCCAGAATTTGCCGGGGGGTCAGTGGGCGGGATCGGTGGCCGGTCAGGTGGGAAATTTGATTTTTTGACAACGGGTCGGGAACTCGCTGTCATCCCGCCACAAAGCACCTTTCCCAATGGTGCACCTGTGATCTCGGATCGGACCCGACCCGCAGAGGTGGACGACCCAATTAAAGCAGTTATTGGCTTGTTGACAGACCCTTAATAATGGTTTTAACCTTACCTTTTAACTTTAACCGCTTGCCCACGGGGTCAACGCTGCTCATGGACCACATCTGTTAACCTGAGGCGGGAGTTGAATGGCCGTTGAACCAGCTGATTAGTTGACAGCTTGAAATGTACTATAAAAGCTCCCACCTCACAGCTGTTCACTTTCCAAGTGCAGAAGCTGTTGCTCACTCCATTTGGAACACAGATTGCGCTTTATGCAGGCTGCAAGTGTTTGGAGCAAAGTCTCCATCCAGTGTCACCTCATTGGAACAACCTCTCTCACCATTGACAGATCGCTTCTGTCATCTCAACTTCACCTGCCATCTATTCCATCAGCATGGGTACTGATTATACTATTTCACCTTGGTCCTCAGAATCTGACCACAATCAGCCCCAACACCAGCAGCAACAGGCACACCAGCAGCACCAACAACAAAACCAACCTTCTCTTCAATCACCTGATGCTGCACAGGATAGAGGGCATCAGTACCCGAGCACATTGCTGCCCGGGAGGCCAGGGATGGCCTCACTATGGCCAGATTAACTTCACATGACACTGTACACCCTGGCTGCCTCATGATGCGCCAGCTTGGCACCACCCCACACTAACACCATAAAGCATCCCTACAATGCCCAAGCTATTCCTTTCACACTCATCACCATTGCGGGGGGTACTGTTATGTCTCACCATTCACTACAACTCACTAAGCCACTTCCAAAGGTGCACACAAATCTGTTCAAGAACGCAAAGTGTTGAAAATAAAGGTTTCAATGTTTGACAGCACGTTAACAGAAACTTTACATGAACATTGGATAAAACATCCAAGTGATGGGGATGTGATGAGAAGCACAGCAGGATGAAGGTGAGTGTGGCTTTGTACTCACATTTCCTGATCTAATGAGGTAATTGAAAGGTTTGCGCTACTGCACCTAGGTCCTCCTGACAACATCCATGCTTGTAGCCTCCTCTGCAATCTGCAACCAGGCTGTCTTGGTCTTCTGGGGAGGTCCCCTCCGCCCATCGGAAGGGAAGAGGACCTCCCTGCATGTTCTGATTCCCTCCATAAGTATATAGAGGGAGTCATGGGAGAACCTGAGTGCAGCCCTGCTCCTCTGTGCTGTCATTGTCAGTGTTTGCAGCACTTCAATGTTGTAGAATGTTGAGAGCACAAATGTCAAAAGTAAGGTGGCCATGTCCCTTTAAGGAAATCGGCACAAGACGCGTCATGAATGACGTCACTGGACCCGCTCCATCTAATTGAGCCAGGAAACAAGCTGGGCGGGCGTAACAAGCCCTCTTGAGATAAGTTCAGTTTAGGCAGCAGGGTGGAGCCAGCAGTGGGGCCGCGACCCGCCACCGACACCGGCCGCACTGGACCCGCCGAGTGAGCAAAATCTCGGCCCTGGTGTTTCATAGACAAGATTGCTTGTAAATTCTAACAGGTCGGGGATCTAACCCTCAGAGAATTTCAACCTCAGTTTAAATGGGCCTTAACTACACATACGTTTTGCACTCAAAAAATTATGCAAAAGTCATTACTCGACCGAGTGCATTCCATTCTACATAAGAACATAAGAAATAGGAGCAGGAGTCAGCTATTTGGCCCTTCAAGCCTGCTCTGCCACTCAACAAGATCATGGCTGATCTTCTCCCTCAACTCCACCTTCCCACACTATCCCCATATCCCTTAATTCCCTTTGTTCCCAAAAACTTATCTACCTCTGTCTTGAATATACTCAATGACTGAGCATCCACAGTTCTCTCGGGTAGAGAATTCCAAAGATTCACAACCCTTTGAGTGAAGAAATTTCTACTCATCTCAGTCTTAAATGGCCTACCCCTTTATTCTGTGACTGTGACCCCGTGTTCTAGATTCCCCAGCCAGGGGAAACATTTTCCCAGCACTAACCCTGTCAAGCCCCTGAAGAATTTTATATGTTTCAATTAGATCACCTCTCATTCTTCTAAACTCTAGGGAACATAGGCCTACTCTACTCAATCTCTCCTCATAGGACAATCCCCTCATCCCAGGAACAGGTCTAGTGAACCTTCGCTGCACTCCCTCTAAGGCAAGTATGTCTTTCCTTAGGTAAAGAGACCACAACTGTACACAGTACTCCAGGTGTGGCCTCACCAATGCCCTGTATAACTGTAGTAAGACTTATTGGCCTAGAAATTCGGTTGGTAGCGCCAGCGATTAGTGCCTAAAGAGCCCAAGAATTGGGGCATTACCCAATTTTCGGGCAGGCGCCGTGAATATAGCGCCACCTCCCATATTGAGTATCCTTTTAGCGCCGGCGCTAACTCTTTGCGCGCGCCCGTGGGCGCAGGCAGATCATGACATCATTTCAGTGTGCAACGCCTTTTTGGCGCCCCGGACCGGATATTCGGTAGCGCCTGCAACCTTTCCGCCTGGCGCTATTAGTGACAGTTGGATGGAGCGTTCCCAGGCCCTTCTCGGACTCGGGGGGCGCTATTTAAAGGGGACAACACTAGTATAAAAGCTGCAGCCATTTGGGCAGGCCATTCTGATCGTTGCTGGAGAGAGTTGCTGACCTTCTGTTGGACAGTACTTTTCTCATTGAGCCTTTGGAGGCACTGGCACTGGCAGCTTGAGGGCCCGGCTCCCGAGCTGGTGATGCAGCATCTGAAAGCAGGGAGGTGGAAGAGTGGCTTTAGCAAAAGGACAGCTTGGCAGCAAGGGATGCCAGATTGCGGCAAGGCTATGACATGGGTCCACAGTGAGAAAGCATGCTGGCGGGGGGAACAAGTGGAAGGAGACAGTTGTAAAAGGTGAGAACGTTACCATCGCTGTCGACAATGGGGTCGGCAGCTGCAGTGGTTACAGGACCACTCAGACGTCCTCCAAGAATCTGGTGGACTCTCTCCTCGAGATCCGTGAGAGTGACCACCGGTGCGAAGCTGGTCTTTGCCAATCCTCGCCAGCTTGGACTGCAGGGGAAAGGAGGGGAAGTTATGTTACCTGATGCCCTGAGTGATCATCTCATGCCCCCCATGGTGCAAGAGCCCTTACATGATGCCTTGAGTCAAATGAGCATGTGTGTGCTCAGAAAGGGCCATGGGTGCTTGTTGGCAGATGGCCAATGGGGCACAGGCCACCCTGTAGCCATAAAGTCAGGTGCAAATGAAGGGATGCAGAAGTTTGCAGAAACAACACCCACCCTCACGACCCGAGTGAGGTCGTTGAATTTCTTTCTGCATTGGACAGGGCTCCTGGTCACCATGCTGCTGGAGTTGACCCTCTGGCATACATCCCTCCAAGCTCGTCGGTAATCCTTATGATTCGGCCTCCTGCCATTGTCTGGGTAGAGAACATCTCGCCGGCCACCAATTGCTCCAGAGCCTCATTGGTGAAGCGCTCTGCTCCCTGTCTCACCTTCTCCATCTGGTCCAAGTTTTTAGCGCCAGAGAACCAGAGAAGGGCCTGCGCCGATTCTGAGGCCTGCAAGGCGCAGAGTGTGGATGCTGAAGCTGACTGACCCACCCCTTTAAGAGTTGGCCGCCGCCTGGAAATCTCGTGGTCATCGGTAATTGAGAGCACCTGCGCTGCGCCCGTCCGCTCCGATATTGGGTTGCGCCGGAAGTTTAGCGCCTTAGGAGTCCCGTGTAACACCTGAATTCGCGCCTCAATCACCTTTAGGGGCGATGCAACCCAATATCGCGCCAGGTGGCGATAAGTTGCGTCTGGCTATAAACTTTGCGCTGCGCCAATTCTAACGCCCCAAGTGGGGCTATACCCAATTTCTAGGCCATTTACTCTTATACTCTAATCCCTTTGTAACAAAAGCTAACATACTATTTGCTTTCCTAATTGCTTGCTGTACCTGCATGTTAACTTTCTGTGAATCATGTACAAGGACACCCAGGTCCCTCTGAGTGCAAACATTTCCCAGTCTCTCACCATTCAAAAAATATTCTGCTGTTTTGTTTCTCTTACCAAAGTAGATAACTTCACACTTCCCCACATTGTATTCCATTTGCCATGTTCTTACCCACTCAGTCAACCTGTCTATATCTCTCTGCAGCCTCTTTGAGTTCTCCTCACATCTTACTTTCCCACCTAACTTTGTATCATCAGCAAACTTGGATACGTTACACTCCGTCCCTTCATCTAAGTCATTAATATAGATTGTAAATAGCTGAGGCCCAAGCACTGATCCTTGCAGTAACCCACTCGTTACAGCCTGCCAACCTGAAAAAGTCTAGTTTATTCCTACTCTCTGTTTTCTCTCCATGGATGAATTAGCTGCGCAAATAGATGTAAATGGATATGATATAATTGGGATTACGGAGACATGGCTCCAGGGTGACCAAGGCTGGGAATTCAACATCCAGGAAGAACAGGCAAAAAGGAAAAGGCGGTGGGGTAGCATTGCTGGTTAAAGAGGAGATTAACACAATAGTAAGGAAGGATATTAGCTCTGATGATGTGGAATCTGTATGGGTAGAGCTGAGAAATACCAAGGGGCAGAAAATGTTAGTGGGAGTTGTATACAGACCCCCAAACAGTAATGCTGAGGTTGGGGATGGCATTAAATGGGAAATTAGAGATGCATGCAATAAGGGCACAGCAGTTATCATGGGTGACTTTAATCTACATATAGATTGGTCTAACCAAATTAGTAACAATACTGTGGAAGAGGAATACCTAGAGTGTATACGGGTTGGTTTCCTGGACCAATATGTCGAGGAACCAACTAGAGATCAGGCCATCTTAGACTGGGTATTATGTAATGAGAAAGGGTTAATTAGCAATCTTGTTGTGCGAGGCCCCTTCGGGAGGAGCGATCATAATATGATAGAATTCTTCATTAAGATGGAGAGTGAAGTAGTTGATTCAGAGACTTGGGTACTGAATTTAAATAAAGGAAACTACGATGGCATGAGGCGCGAGTTGGCTAGGATGGATTGGGGAATGTTACTTAAAGGGTTGACGGTGAATTGGCAACGGCAAACAATTAAAGATCGCATGGATGAACTACAGAATTTATTCATCCCTGTTTGGCATAAAAATAAAACAAAAAAGGCGACTCAACATTGGCTAACAAGGGAAATTAGGGATAGCATAAGATCCAAGGAGAGGACATATAAATTGGCCAGAAAAAGCAGCAAACCTGAGGATTGGGAGCAGTTTAAGATTCAGCAAAGGAGGACAAAGGGATTAATTAAGAGGGGGGAAATAGAGTAAGAGAGGGAACATAAAAACTGACTGTAAAAGCTTCTACAGATAATGTGAAGAGAAAAAGATTGGGGAAGTCAAGCGTAGGTCCCTTGCAGTCAGAATCAGGGGAATTTATAAAGGGGAACAAAGAAATGGCAGGCCAATTAAATACATACTTTGGTTCTGTCTTCACAAAGGAGGACACAAATAACCTCCCAGAGATGTCGGGGAACCTAGGGCTAGATTTTCAGTATAGACAGTTTTGGGGCGCTAAGCTTAGCGCCCGCCCGAAGTTATCGCCCGCCCCAAAGTAGCGCCCCGTTGCCGGAAATTCAGTGGCTTCGCCCTAAGAGGTTGGTGGAGCGCTAAAAGAGGCGTTCCACTAGTATCTTTAGGCGCTAAGCCGGCGGTGGAGAGCGCAACACCCGAGCTCGGGCGCAGCACACGGCAGACACTCTGGTGCCAGTGAGCTCTTAAAGGGGAAGGGTGCATGTATTTTTTTCAAATGCAAAGTCTGGGGAGAAACGGGAGGAGGAGGAGGAGGAGGAGGAGGAGGAGGAGGAGGAGGAGGAGGAGGAGGAGGAGGAGGAATTGGTGCCCGGAAACATAAATAGACCGTTCAGAACATCACACAGCTTACTTCCACACAACACATGCAGAGTGCCTTTTGTACGAGTGCCCTTTAATTTGCGCTCCCCAGGGTGTGTTGCATTCCATTTTACAAACGCTCTGGACTCCAGGCGCACAATGGGGCGGTCCGACTGAAGTTTGGATTCGGGGCGGCCAAAGGGCGTTGCACGAGGATGTGACGTCATTTTCTGCGCGCGCATCCGGGCGGCCGCTAAACTTTGCGCCGGCGCTAACGGGCAACTTAATTTGGGGCGGGGTGCAAACTGCGCTGCGCCCAGGCGCTACACGCATAGCGCCCGAAAATCACTTCTCTTAAGGCGCTAACTGCTGGCGCAAGCAACTGAAAATCTAGGCCATAGGGTCTAATGAGAGGGAGGAACTGAATGAAATCAGTATTTGTAGGGAAATGGTGTTAGGGAAATTGACGGGATTGAAGGCCGATAAATCCCCAGGGCCTGATAATCTATATCCTAAGGTACTTAAGGAAGTGACCCTAGAAATAGTAGATGCATTGCTGGTCATCTTCCAAAATTCAATAGACTCTGGAACAGTTCCCATGGATTGGAGGGTAGCTAATGTTACCCCACTATTCAAAAAAGGTGGTAGAGAAAAAACAGGGAATTATAGACCGGTAAGCCTGACATTGGTAGTGGGGAAAATGCTAGAGTCCATTATTATAAAAGATGTAATAGCAGAGCACTTGGAAAACGGTGACAGGATCGGACAAAGTCAACATGGATTTGCAAAAGGTAAATCATGCTTGACTAATCTACTGGAATTTTTTGAGGATGTAACTGGTAGAATAGATAAGGGAGAACCAGTGGATGTGGTATATTTGGACTTTCAGAAGGCTTTCGATAAGGTCCCGCATAAGAAACTAGCGTGCAAAGTTAAAGCACATGGGATTGGGGTAAGGTACTGACTAGGATAGAAAACTGGTTGGCAGACAGAAAGCAAAGAGTTGGAATAAACAGGTCTTTTTCCGAGTGGCAGGCAGTGACTAGTGGGGTACCATAGGGATCGTTGTTAGGACCCCAGTTATTCACAATATATATTAATCATCTAGACAAGGGAACTAGATGTAATATCTCCAAGTTTGCAAACGACACAAAGCTGGGTGAGCGGTGTGCTTTGAGGAGGTTGCAGAGAAACTCCATTACGATTTGGACAGGTTGTCGATTGGGCAGATGCATGGCAGATGCAGTATAATGTGCAAAAATGTGAGGTTATCCACTTTGGTGGCAAAAACAGGAAGGCAGATTATTATCTGAACGGCAATAGATTGAGAAAAGGGGAGGTGCAACGAGACCTGGGTGTCCTTGTGCACCAGTCGCTGAATGTAAGCATGCAGGTGCAGCAGGCGGTTAAGAAGGCAAATGGTATGTTGGCCTTCATAGCAAGAGGATTTGAGTACAGGAACAAGGATGTCTTGCTGCAGTTGTACAGGGCCTTGGTGAGACCACACCTTGAGTATTGTGTGCAGTTTTGGTCGCCTTATCTGAGGAAGGATAGTAGGGTACTTAAGGAAGTGGCCCTAGAAATAGTAGATGCATTGCTGATCATCTTCCAACATTCGATGGAATCTGGAACAGTACCCATGGATTGGTGGGTAGCTAATGTTACCCTACTATTCAAAAAAGGTGGTAGAGAGAAAACGGGGAATTACAGACCAGTAAGCCTGACATCGGTAGTGGGAAAAATGCTAGAGTCCATTATAAAAGATGTAATAGCAGAGCACTTGGAAAACAGTGACAGGATCGGACAAAGTCAACATGGATTTACAAAAGGTAAATCGTGCTTGACTAATCTACTGGAATTTTTTGCGGATGTAACTGATAAAATAGATAAGGGAGAACTAGTGGATGTGTTGTATTTGGACTTTCAGAAGGCTTTCGATAAGGTCCCGCATAAGAGATTAGCGTGTAAAGTTAAGGCAAGGTATTGACTTGGATAGAGAACTGGTTGGCAGACAGAAAGCAAAGAGTTGGAATAAACGGGTCTTTTTCCGTGTGGCAGGCAGTGACTAGTGGGGTACCGCAGGGATCGGTCCTTGGACCCCAGCTATTCACAATATATATTAATGATCTAGACAAGGGAACTAGATGTAATATCTCCAAGTTTGCAGACGATACAAAGCTGGGTGGGCGTGTGTGCTGTGAGGAGGATGCCGAGAAACTCCAGGATGATTTGGACAGGTTGGGTGATTGGACAGAAGCATGGCAGATGCAATATAACGTGGATCAATGTGGGGTTATCCGCTTTGGTGCCAAAAACAGGAAGGCAGATTATTATCTGAATGGCAATAGATTGGGAGAAGGGGAAGTGCAATGAGATCTGGGTGTCCTTGTGCACCAGTCGCTGAAGGTAAGCATGCAGGTGCAGCAGGCGGTTAAGAAGGCAAATGCTATGTTGGCCTTTGTAGTGAGAGGGTTTGAGTACAGGAACAAGGATGTCTTGCTGCAGTTGTAGAGGGCCTTGGTGAGACCACATCTTGAGTATTGTGTGCAGTTTTGGTTGCCTTATCTGAGGAAGGATGTTCTTGCCATGGAAGGAGTGCAGTGAAGATTCACAAGGCTGATACCTGGGATGGCAGGAATGATGTATGAGGAGAGATTGGGTCGATTGGGCTTGTACTTGCTGGAGTTTAGAAGAATGAGAGGCGATCTCATTGAAACTTATAAAATTCTGACAGGACTGGACAGACTAGATGCAGGAAGGATGTTCCTGATGGTCGGGAGTCCAGAACCAGAGGTCACAGTCTAAGGATAAGGGGTAAGCCATTTAGGACAGAAATGAGGAGGAATTTCTTCACCCAGAGAGTGGTGAACCTGTGGAATTCTCTACCACAGAAGGCAGTAGAGGCCAATTCATTAAATATATTCAAGATGGAGTTGGATATATTTCTTAAGGCTAAAGGGATCAAGGGGTATGGGGAGAAAGCAGGGACCGGGTATTGAATTTGGATGATCAGCCATGATCGCATTGAATGGTGGAGCAGGCTCGAGGGGCCGAATGGCCTACTCCTGCTCCTATCTTCTATGTTTCTATGTTAGGATGTTCTTGCCATGGAGTGAGTGCAGCGAAGATTCGCCAGACTGATACCTGGGATGGCAGGAATGACGTATGAAGAGAGATTGAGTCGATTAGGCTTATATTCGCTAGAGTTTAGAAGAATGAGAGGGGATCTCATTGAAACTTAGAAAATTCTAACAGGACTAGACAGACTAGATGCAGGAAGGCTGTTCCCGATGGCAGGGGAGTCCAGAACCAGGGGCCACAGTCTAAGGATAAGGGGTAAGCCATTTAGGACTGAGACGAGGAGGAATTTTTTCACCCAAAGAGTGGTGAACCTGTGGAATTATCTACCACAGAAGACAGTTGTGGCCAATTCATTAAATATATTCAAGAAGGAGTTAGATATATTTCTTAAGGCTAAGGGGATGAAGGGATATGGAGAGAAAGCAGGGACAGGGTACTGAATTTGGATGATCAGCCATGATCGCATTGAATGGCGGAGCAGGCTCGAGGGGCCGAATGGCCTACTCCTGCTCCTATCTTCTATGTTTCTATTCATCAATCTTCAATCCATGCTAATATATTACCCTCAATCCATGCTAATATATCATGGCCTAGAAATTCAGTTGGCTGCGCCAGCCGTTAGCGCCTTAGGAGGAGTAGATCTCGAGCGCTAGGCACTTAGCACCCGGGCGCAGCGCGATCTGTGCCTCGCCCCAACTTCAGTAGACATTTAGCGCCGGCGCAAAGTCATTGCGCGCACTCATCTGCGCGCGCAGATCATGACGTCATTTTGTCGTGCAACGCCCTTTGTGCGCCCAGAACCGGAACTTCACTCGCGCCGCCCCATTGTGCGCCTGGCGGCCCGAACGACTGTGAAGTGGAACGGTACACAGCCGAGGCGGGCCGCGGGGAGCGCAAATTAAAGGGCACTCCTGCAGTAGAAAAGGCAGCCGTTTTGCAACACTCCTTCTTTGTGAGTAGATGGAGGAGGAGGAGGAGGAGGAGGAGGAGGAGGAGGAGGAGGAGACATAACAAACTGATGGAGAGAAGCCCTCCCCAAATACACTAGTCTCGGCCTTTCAAAAAAACAAATCCACCCTCCCCCTTTAAGAGCTCACCGGAGCCAGAGTGTCTGCCGGCAATCAGCAGCTCGCCGCACCTGCCCTGCGCCCAACTTCCGGTGTTAGCGCCCCGGGCTGCCGGCTTAGCGCCTAATGATAGTCGTGCATCGCCTGTTTTAGCGCAGCAGCAACCTCTTAGGGCGATGCAACTGAATATCGGCGAAGGCGGCTCGACTTTGCGCCGGGCGCAAACTTTAGCGGCCGCCCGACTTTACCGCCCCAAAAGTGGCTATACTGAATTTCTAGGCCCATGAGTCCTAATTTTGTGTAATAACCTCTTGTGTGACACCTTATGAAATGCTTTTTGAAAATCAAAATATACTACATCCACTGGTTTCCCCTTACCCATCCTTCTAGTTTTTTCTTATTCGATCCTGGGATGTGGGCGTCGCTGGCAAGGCCAGCATTTACTGCCCATCCCTAATTGCCCTTGAGAAGGTGGCAGTGAGCTGCCTTCTTGAAGCGCTGCAGTCCGTGTGGTGAAGGTACCCCCACAGTGCTGTTAGGGAGGGAGTTCCAGGATTTTGACCCGGCGATGATGAAGGATCGGCGATATACTTCTAAGTCAGGATGGTGTGTGACTTGGAGGGGAACTTGGAGGTGGTGGTGTTCCCATCTGCCTGCTGCCCTTGTCCTTCTAGGTGGAAGAGGTCACGGGTTTGGGAGGTGCTGCCGAAGAAGCCTTGACGAGTTGCTGCAGTGCATCTTGTAGATGGTACACACTGCTGCTACGGTACACCGGTGGTGGAGGGAGTGAATGTTTAAGGTGGTGGATGGGGTGCCAATCAAGCGGGCTGCTTTGTCCTGGATGGTGTCGAGCTTCTTGAGTGTTGTTGGAGCTGCACTCAGCCAGGTAAGTGGAGAGTATTCCATCACACTCCTTACTTGTGCCTTGTAGATGGTGGAAAGGCCTTGGGGAGTCAGGAGGTGAGATACTCGCCGCAGAATACCTAGCCTCCGACCTGCTCTTGTTGCCACAGTATTTATGTGGCTGGTCCAGTTAAGTTTCTGGTTAATGGTGACCCTCAGGATGTTGATGGTGGGGGATTCAGCGATGCTAATGCCATTCAATGTCAAAGGGTGGTGGTTAGACTCTCACTTGTTAGAGATAGTCATTGCCTGGCACTTGTGTGGTGCAAATGTTACTTGCCACTTATCAGCCCAAGCCTGAATGTTGTCCAGGTCTTGTTGCATGTGGGCATGGACTGCTTCATTATCTGAGGAGTTGCGAATGGCACTGAACACTGTGCAGTCATCAGCGAACAGCCCCATTTCTGACCTTATGTTGGAGGGAAGGTCATTGATGAAGCAGCTGAAGATGGTTGGGCCTAGGACACTGCCCTGAGGAATTCCTGCAGTGATGTTCTGGGGCTGTGATAATTGACCTCCAACCACCACAACCATCTTCCTTTGTGCTAGGTATGACTCCAGCCAGTGGAGCGTTCCCCCCCCCCCGGATTCCCATTGACTTCAGTTTTACTGGGGTTCTTTGATGCCACACTCGGTCAAATGCTGCCTTGATGTCAAGGGCAGTCACTCTCACCTCACCTCTGGAATTCAGCTCCTTTGTCCACGTTTGGACCAAGGCTGTAATGATGTCTGCAGCTAAGTGGTCCTGGCAGAACCCAAACTGGGCATCAGTGAGCAGGCTATTGGTGAGTAAGTGCTGATTGATAGCACTGTCGACGACACCTTTCATCACTTTGCTGATGATTGAGAGTAGACTGATGGGGCGGTAATTGGCCGGATTGGATTTGTCCTGCTTTTTATGGACAGGACATACCTGAGCAGTTTTCCACATTGTCGGATAGATACCAGTGTTTTAGTTGTACTGGAACAGCTTGGCTAGAGGCGCGGCTAGTGTAAGCGGTTTTTGATCCTAGCCCAATTGCTAGATGGACGGGTCGAATCGCCCCCGCCTTATGAAAGTTCTATACCCGGGATTTATTATTCAGAGTGTAAATGGAATAAGTCACGGACAGGAATGCTTTGGTGAAAAATCAAACTTATATTTATTTGGTCTAACATAGACTGGCTAAAACATGCACTACTAAACAAAATCACTGTCTCTGTGGAGAATAAAATCCAGGTTACAAACAACATACATACAGTACACAACTGGGGACTATAACAAGCAGTAATTCCCTTGTTGCTATGGTGGACTCCAATTCCACCCCTACCAACGAATTACCCAGTCGCATAAACCCCTTCGCCTGGCTGAACCAAATGAAGCTCCCACCCCAGAATAGCCCAAAAGCTTCACTTCTGAGGAAAACCCTGAGCCCCTTACACCTCACCCAGCTTGCCTGGGATATCTGGTTACCGGCTTGGGACACTCGAGACTACGCTTACCGCCACACACGGTCGGTCTCGATCGCTTCGCTCAGCGGCTTCTTCCTCTGGTACTTCTTGTTCGGTCGATCTTGGTGGAGCGAGAGAGAGAGAGAATGGTGGAAAAGGATCTATCTTTATAGGAGTCTGGCTACCCCTGTCTTTCCGGCAATCTTTAAAATCCTTTTGTTTCTAAGCACTCCGGTGCTTAATCAGTGATGGGTCATCATCGGACCCATGAGTATTCCGTGATTGGATTAATGGCCCTAAGTCTGGGACATATCTTTCGGTCTTTGTGTTGGGAAAAACTGGCTCCTCTTCAGCTGGCTGAGGCTAGTGGGTTCATTGTTCTGCTTCTCTTCTGAGATGGAGGTGAGAAGTGCTTTTGCATATTAGAATGCCTTTCTAATAAGTTCAAGTTCAATGGCCCCCTTCCTTTTTCCAGGACTGTTGGGCGAACCTATACATTCTGGATGACTGACAGTTCTTTTGTCACAGCCAACTGCCATGCATTCTCTGGAGTTTTAACAAACCAGTCCCCCACGCATCTGCACAGGGCGATCCCACCACAGGGAAAACACCCTCAGCCCATAAAGTCCACAAAAATATTCTCGACTGAGTCCATTCTTCAAACAGAGACTTTGCAATCTCTTCATTAGTTCTGGAGCACAAGTCTTCAGCACGACAGCCAGGATGTTGTCGGGGCCCGTAGCCAGTGCGCTCAACCGTTTCTTGATATCACATGGAGTGAATCAAATTGGCTGAAGACTGGCTTCTGTGATGGTGGAGACCTCAGGAGGAGGCCGAGTTACATCTTCAGAAAACTCTAATAAATTTGTCAAACACGATTTCCCTTTCATAAAACCATGTTGATTCTGCCTAACCATGTTATGATTTTCTAAGTGTCCTGTTGCCACGTCCCTAATAATAGATTCTAGCATTTTGTCTACCATTGATGTCAGGCTAACTGGCCTATAGTTCCCCGTTTTTTCTCTTCCTCGTTTCTTAAATAGCGTGGTTACATTTGCTACCTTCCAATCCTTGGGGACTGTTCTAAAATCTAGGGAATTCCGGAAGATTAATATGAATGCATCCACTATCTCTGCAGCCACCTCCTTTAAAACCCTAGGATGCAGGTCATCAAGTCCAGGGGATTTGTCGCCACTTAGTCCCATTAATTTCTCCAGTACTATGTATTTACTTCTAGATTTCTTTGAGTTCCTCATTTTCACTAGAGCCTTGGTTCCCCATTATTTCCAGAATGTTTTTTGTGTCTTCTACCATGAAGACAGATACAAAGTATTGTTTAATGTCTCTGTCATTTCCTCTAATGGGCCCATGTTTACTTTCACTAATCTTCTCCTATTTGCATACTGATAGAAATGTTTACAATCTGTTTTTATGTCTCTTGCTAATTTACTCTCATATTCTTTTTTCTCTTTCTTTGTCAATTTCTTGGTCCTCCTTTGCTGAATTCTAAAATCCTCCCAACCCTCAGGCTTACTACTCTTTTTGGCAACATTATAAGCCTCTTCCTTTGATCGAATACTATCTTTAACTTCTCTTGTTAGCCACGGTTGGACCACTTTTCCTGTGGGGTTTTTGTGCCTTAAAGGAATGTATATTTGTTGTCAATTATGTATTAATTCTTTAAATGCTAGCTTATCTCGCATCATACCTTTTAATGTAGTTTCCCAATCTACCTTAGCCAACTCGCCCCTCATACCTACATAGTTTGCTTTGTTTAGATTGAAGACTCTAGTTTCAGATTTAACTAACTCACTTTCAAACTCAATATAAAATTCTATCATATTATGGTCACTCTTCCCTAAGGGCCCTTTTACTACAAGGTTATTAATGAACCCTTTCTCATTGCACAATACTAGATCTAAAATAACCTGTTCTCTAGTTGGTTCCTCAATATACTGATTTAGAAAACTATCTTGGGCCAACATTTGCAATCGGAGGCTTCCCACGGGAGGACACCTCCGACCTGCAAACTATCTACGAAAGTACCTGGTGGCCCGGGAGGAATGGCAGCTTGCGATCCTGGGCCTCTCTGGGTCTGTGCAGGCAGAGCCCCACATATCCCAGGAGCACAAGCAGTTCGTAGGCGCTCCGAGGATCACGTGGGCCAGCCCAACCGATAAAAGAAGGGAATCCCCATTCATACTTTTGACAGTTCTGTACGTACGGAACTGTCATAAGTATGAATGGGATCACTTAACAAATATACCAACACATGAAATAAAAACATTTTTAAATTGGATATTTAAAATTAGTTAAAATGCCATTTAATTAAATACTTTAAAACCAAAATTTAATTTTTTGAAAAAAAAATTAAATGTTTTTACAGGGCTAAAAATAAACTTACCTTTATGAAGAGTATTTTTAATTTATAAATGAGTGATAAAATTTTATTTTTCTATTGTTTAAGGGGGGGAAAATTCAGTTGATTAGCGCCTCGTATTTGTGCCCTAAGGCGCAAAGCAACTAGCTCCCGGGCGCGGTGATGTTTGTGCTGCTCGCGAAATTGACCAGACATTTTGCGGCGGTGCTAAGCACTAACGCCAAGATCTCCTGCGCCCGCAGATCATGACGTCAGTCGAGCGTGCAATGCCCCGGTAGTGCCCCGGACTGGATATGAAGTGACGCCCCCTGCCTTTCCACCTGCCGCTAGCAGCGACAGGTAGAGGGGAACGTTTTGCAGTCGGTAAGGGACTGGGGGAGCGCTATTTAAAGGCGGCCTCTTCCTGCCTTTTTTTGTCGGCGACATTTTTGCACCACGCATTCTGAGAGAGAGAGAGAGGCTTCTGGAGAGATTCAATGCTGTGTGAAGGAGTTTTGGGTACTGAGCAGCACTTTGCAGGTTCATTTTGATTTGACCTTCCTTGCATCGATTTAGAAGAGACTATGGGGGCTGCACTGACTTGGGGCATTGTCCTGCACCAGCAGAATCGGAGGCATCAGAGACGCAGAGAGAGAGTGGCAAACATGGCCAGAGGGAGGAGGGCCAACAGGCCTCTGCACAGGAGACCTTACCCTCCCAGGGTATTCTGGGAACAATTCTCCTACATTAATTTATCTGTGTTTGCGCAGGCTGCGCTTCAGCAAGGAGGTGGTCACTGAGCTCTGCCACCTGCTACAGCCAGATCTGCAGCCTCAACTGAGGACCAGGATGTCTCTGTTGGTGGCAGTGAAGATAACAGTGGCTCTGAATTTTTATGCCACCGGCTCCTTTCAAGCAGCTACTGGGAACATTGCCAATATCTCCCAGTTCACTGTCCATTGAGGTGACAAATGCCCTCTATGAAAGGAGATGCCAGTACATCTCTTTCTCCATGACCCCGGACAATCAGCATGTATGCGCATGTGGCTTTGCTAGGATAGCGGGCTTCCCCATGGTGCAGGGCGCCATTGACTGCACGCATGTGGCATTGCAGGCAACGCATGAAAATGCAGAGATTTTCCGAAACCGCAAGGGCTAACACTCCTTAAATGTGCAGTTGGTCTGTGACCACAGACAGCGCATCCTCGCCGTCAATGCCCGCTATCCTGGCAGCAGCCATGATGCTTTCATCCTGCGCCAGACTGGTGTGCCAGACCTTTTCCAGGCACCGCATCACCCAAGTGGATGGCCCCTTGGGGACGAGGGTTTTCCACTCTGCACCTGGCTGATGACACTGCTCCGTAACCCCAACACCCCTGCCGAGCTGTGGTATAATGAGATCCATATCGCCACCAGATATATCATTGAGCAGACGATCAGCGTGCTCAAACAATGGTTCCGCTGTCTGGACCACTCAGGAGGAGCCCTGCAGTACTCTCCTGAGCAAGTCTCCCTCTTCATAGTTGTGTGCTGCATGCTTCACAACCTGGCAACCCTGAGGACCCAGCCAATGCCACCAGGGATTGGTGCACCACCTGAGGAGGAGGAGGAGGAGGAGGAGGAAGAGGAGGAGGATGAGGAGGATGATCAGCAGCAGCACCAAGGTGGGCGACAGCCACTACAAGGGCCGTCCGTCAACGGCTGATAACAAACCGCTTCTAGGCCCCTACTCAGAAGATGGCTTCTGGTATGGAGAACAACTTCATGGAAAGCAACCCGCACCCCCTATTGCCAGCCAAAGCTGGAATGATTCCGAAGGCCAAAAATGTAAATTTTGCATACAACAACTTTTTATTTAACAAACCCTGTGTGTGTCATTTATTCATGACAAACAATTAGAAACAAACACAACAAATCATGAATTAACAGAACTGATTCTCACAAGCTGGAGATCAACGGCAAAACAGTGAACAAATGTCATCACATGAACCTTGACCATTACCACAAACATTCCCACCATTTATTTAGGCCTCCTACTCTTTGCCCTTTGAGGGTGATCCCCATCCCCTGCGCACTTCCCCCCTTCCCACCCTACTGCTCCTCCGTAATGGGGCCCCAGTGGCTGCAGCAAGGCTGGTGGAAGGCTGCTGAATGCCAGATCCTGAGACTACAGATGCCCTTGAAAGATGCCCTCGACCAGCTCTGGGCCTGGAGGGCCCGACTGCAGACTGCACCAACTCTGCATGGGCGGCAGCAGCCTGGGCTGGCTGTGTTGCAAGCGATGGCAAATGCAATGGGGAATTGACAGTGGTGGGAGCAGGAATGCTGTCATCCTGAGAGAGGACAGCACCTTTCTGCTCGACCAACACACTGGCACTCCCACGGGGCAGTACCTCAGCATCCAGAGCAATCTGCTAGAGCACAGATTGCTGGCCTGCTGCAGCACCGTGAGAGCCCCGGGGCAATGTGGCCAACCCAGCGAGGATGGCAGCAGTCAGTGATTGCGTTACATCAATCTGAGACTGCATGAGAGCAGTCTGAGACTGGATGGCAGCAGCCAGTGACTGAATTGCAGCACTAAGCCATTGCTTTGCATCGGCCTGTGCTGCAGTGGAGTGCTCCACACTCCTTGCCAGTCCATCAATGCTTTCGAGTACCCTTCCCATTGCACCCATGAGTTGAGTGTGCATGTTCAAAGCTTGGCTATTTATTTCCGCGATGAGGTGCTCCTCCTCTTCGTCCAATGCAGCAGGATTCGCTGGCCTACTTGCCCTCCGGGGAGAAGGTCCCTGAGCTTCCCTACCCCCATGGTGTTGCTGCAGCCCGCTGGGCCCCGGAGCTTCGTCCTCATCAGACCCTTCCCCCCTCCTCCCCTCCAGGGAAGGCGTGGTCCCAGTATGGGCATGGGCTCCCTCGGGAGACGCAGGCGCTGAGGCTCCGGCTTTCTCTTCCTCCTCGCCTGGGCCGTCGCTCCCACTGCTTGGTTGAGGGACAGGCTGCTCAGCTGGTGGTTCACTATCTGAAAGCAGGAAGGTACAAGAGTGGCTTTAGCATCAGGACAGGGGGGCAGTAAGGGAGCAAGGACTGGAGAGATTTAGTAAGTTGGATTGAAAGTGTAAAAGGCTGGTGTTGTGAGGGGCAAGTGGAATGAGAGAGGAGAGAAAGCTGATGAACTTACCATTACTGTCCCCAAGGGGGTCGACCTCTTCAGCAGCCACGGCACCTATGACCTGGCTGGCAATGATCCTGTGGACGCGTGCCTCCAAATCGCTGAGGGTGTGTAGGTCAGCCGGTCCTTCTCCCGTGTGTTGCTGCTGGCGCCTGTTATGAGAGAGCTTGGCCTGTAAGAAAAAGGATGGCGCCTGAGTGAATGTGCAGCCATGTGCTTGCCTGATGTGCCTCCCATAGTTGAATAGCCCTTAATGTATGCAGCCATGTGCTTGCCTAATGTGCCTCCCATAGTTGAATAGCCCATAATGTATGCAAGGTGTGGAATGTGCGTGTGTGTTTTATGAGATGACCATAGGTCTTGGATGAGTGTTGGGCATTTGGGGTTTTTAAACCCTCTGGGCACAGAGTGAAGTTAAGATGGAGGGAGGTAGAGGTATCGAAAAGCAGCCACTCACCCTAACCACCTGAGTGAGGTCATTGAACTTCTTCCAACATTGGGTGTGGGTCCTGGGCACCAAGCTCCTGGAGGAGACGTGCTGAGCCACCTCCCTCCACACTCTTCTGTATTCGCATGGCAATAGCCTCTTGCCACTCTGTGGGTAGAGTACTGACCTTTGGCGCTCCACTGCGTCAACCAGAGCCACCAAGGCCCGGCCGCTAAAGCGCTGACCTCTTTCCCTGGGCTTCTCCATTGTTCTTTCCAGCAGAATTGCTTTAGAGGTCTCTCCAGGCCGAGATTCAAGGCTGCAATGAGCAGGGTGTGGCTGGAGAGCAAGATCGACCCTCCCCTTTAAGAACTGGCCGGCGCCAGTCTGTCTGTGTTCCATCGCTAACTGACATCACCTGAGCTTCGCCAGCGCTCTGAGGTAGTGCCTCACTCCTCGGCGTTAGCACCTTAAGGGAGGTGTGTAGCGCCTGATTTAGCGCTCAAAGCACCTCCAGGGGCGATAGAGGCCAAGTGTGCAGTCGGAGGCGATAATTAACGCCAGGCACTAAACTTTGCGCCCGGCCGATAATTGCGCCCCAAACGGGGCAATACCGAATTTCTCCCCCTAAAATTCTTATGCTGGTAAAAGCAGGCCTTTTGCCTGCTTTTACCAGGCATAAGAATTTGACAGGCATTCAACGGGCGGAAGCTGTGCAAATAGCGCAACTCTCCACCCGCAGAGGCCCATCTCCCGGGGTGCGGAGGATCTGTCAAGAGAATCTTGACAGATCATAAGTGCAGGTTTCAGCGCATGCACTTTGCATGCCTAAACCCGGAACTTGCACGGCCTCTATGGGCTCGTGCGCACCTCGTACGCACCCATGGGAGTCGCAAAATACGGCCCCATGTATAAATTCCATGAATTCGTCCTCCACACTATTATTGCAAATTGGGTTTGCCCAGTCTATATGTAGATTAAAGTCCCCCACGATTACTGTATTACCCTTGTTACATGCGCCACTAATTGTAATGATATGCAGTAACATGTCATTCTAGAATGGTACACTAGGTGTAGCTGTATGTTTTAGTAGTGGGCGACATCTATAGGGGTTGTCTGTTTTAACATGAGGCACTGGTGGAGAGAGTCAACATGGCTACTGTATACAAGTCAACATGGCTGAATAAATGACTAGCACAAGCTAGCTGTTAATGATAAAAACGTCTATTTATTTATGAGCATAACACTAATTTCCTGATTTATACTCTGCTCTACATTACAACTATTGTTTGGGGGCATATAAACAACTCCCACCAATGTTTTCTGCCCCTTGCTGTTTCTGAGCTCCACCCAAACTGATTCTACTTCTTGATTTTCAGAGCTAAGATCTTTTCTCTGTATTGTCTTTATCCCATCATTTATTATCAGGGCTACCCCTCCTCCTTTTCCATTTTGCCTATCTCTTCTAAAAGTTAAGTATCCTGGAATATTTAGTTCCAAACCTTGGTCACTTTGCGTAATGGCTATTAGATCAAACCTATTAATTTCTATCTGCGCTATTAATTCATCTATTTTGTTGTGAATGCTTTGTGCATTCAGATATAATGCCCTTAGCTTTGACTTATTTATCTTTTTCCCTGATGTCACCTTAGTCACTGATACCTTATTACCTTTGTTACGCTCTCTGTCCCTTCCTGACCCACTCTGCTTATTTTTACCCAAAACTCTACTCTGCTCTAGAGCCTTGACATTTCTCTTGTTGCTTTTAAATTTACTCTTTCCTGAATCCTCCCCCCCACCACACTTCATTAGTTTAAAGCCCTGTCTACTGCTCTAGTTATTCGATTCACCAGGACACTGGTCCTGGCTCGGTTAAAGTGGAGCCCGTCCCAACGGAACAGCTCCCTCTTTCCCCAGTACTAGTGCTAATGCACCATGAACTGAAACCCCTTCCTCCCACACCACTCTTTGAGCCACGCATTTAAACCTCTAATCTGTTTGTCCCTATGTCAATTTGCGCGTGGCTCAGCTAACAATCTAGAGATTATTACCTTTGAGATTCTGCTTTTTAATTTGGATCCGAGCTCCTCAAACTCCCTCAGCAGAACCTCATTCCTAGTTCTACCTATGTCGTTGGTTCCTACGTGGACCACGACAACCGGATCCTCCCCCTCCCACTCCAAGTTCTTCTCCAGCCGCGATGAGATACCCTTAACCCTGGCACCGGGCAGGCAACACAACCTTCGGAACTCTTCTGCCTCTTAATTAGTGGTTGAACTGTCAATCTGGCACTTCATGAACAACGTGTCTCACTTGGGATTTACTCACTGTGCAAAGCACAGTCTGTGTCAGCTGTGGCTCAGTGGGTAGCGCCCTCACCTCTGAGTGAGAAAGTTGTGGGTTTAACTCCCCCTCCAGAGATTTGAGCACCTAATCCAGGCTGACACCCCAGTGCAGTGCTGAGGGATTTGCAGTACTGACTGCAGTGTCGGTAGGTGCCATCTTTCGTATGAAATATTAAACCAAGGTCCTGTCTGCCCTCTCAAGTGAATGTAAAAGATCTCACTCTGGGATACAGTCCTGTAAGAAGAGCAGGGGAGTTCTCCCAGCATCCTGGCCAATGTTTATGGCTCAACCAACATCACTGAAAAACAGATTATCGGGATATTATCACACTGCTGTTTGTGGGATCCTGCTGTGTGCAAATTGGCTGTTGCATGTCCTACATTACAACAGTAACTACACTTCAAAAAGTACTTCATTGGCTGTAAAGTTCTTTGGGATGTCCTGAGGTCGTGAAAGGTGCTATATAAATATAAGTTTTTCTTTTAACGGTAACAAGACCCAAACAGCAATATTCTACTGGGCACCACCGGCACATGAAGGCTGCTGCACTCTGAAACATTTCATCCACACCTAAAGGAGCTATGGGTTAAATTGTGGCGACATGCCACCACTGGACATAATCCGCTCACGGCGGCACGGACAGTTTAAGCAGACGCCCCCAGCCGGGGGCCCTTTCCTCCAGCAACTTGTTTCCCGCAGGGACAGGCTGTCGGGAGCACTTCCTGTCTGGGGAGTATTTAAGTGGATGCGCGGGCTTTTCCAGTCTCTCTTTGCCATGAGGTAGAATAAAAGCAGTTGTGTTTTACGAGCTCTGGTCTCGACTCCCACGTTTGCCGCGGTATCTCAACACTGGTGACCCCGACGCTCAGGACGAATCCTAAGCTAGCATGGCGGAAACAAACGCAGTCACGGTAAAACTACCGGACTTTTGGGAGAACCTGGCCAAAGCCTGGTTTGTTCAAGCTGAGTCCAGATTCCGGCTGAAACTGTCAAGGTTGGGGAGCCACGGGGCCGTGTAGATACGGGGCCGTGCCCTCCGGGCAAGGTAGGTTCTGGACCCAAGTGCAGAAACCAGGCTAGAGGCAGGTATACAATCTTAAGGAACAGTACTTTATTCATTACTTAACTAGATTCACACATAACTAGATTCATACAAGAACATAACAGCATACGTAAGAACTCGAGACAGGAAACCACATCATACATAGAACTCGAGAGAAGAACAATATACATAGAACTCGAGACAAGTTACAAAACGGCTAGTCAAGAATAGGAACTCAGGACAGCTTCCATGAGGCAACATACTTGTCCATACTGAGCTGGGATAAGCTTACCACAAGCGCAACCAGCTTGCCGAGACGAAACTCGAGACAAGCTATCACGAGGGGCTGCCGCAGGGGTAACAGGCTTCTCAAGAGCTCAAGACAAGCGCCAGCATGGCAACACGCCAGTCCAGACCTTATCAAGACTAAGAACAACAAAAACACAGAGTTAGTTACATCTTAAATACAGAACTCGAGAGAACCATGGCACCCAGCTAGTTAAAGCCAGGAGCCACAGAGCGAAGGCTAGTCCCCCCGGTTACCCGGTTAGGACTGAGCAAGGAGTGAAACAACCATAGAACTTATATACCAAGAAAACCAGGTGCAACCCATGAACAGCTAACAGGCCGTTAAGCATTAACACAGGAAGCTAGGAACAATTAACAAAGGGCTGGAAAACAAACAAGTGAAGGTGCCATCTAGAGGTTACAGAAGGAACTAACTGGCACCCTCACAGAAACACATTACAGTCGACGCCACAAAGTACGACTACCTCATCTCCTCTCTCACCTACGCCACAGTCCCCAAGGTTTGGGCAGCGCTGCAGGATCTACCACCGTAAGGCAAGTACGAACATCTGAAGGCTGCGCTCCTTAAAAAATTTCAAACGTCCTCTTACCAGCGCAACTGCCAACTCCTTGACCTCCCCGGCCTTGGTGATGCTTCACCCTCGGATCTGCTTTCCCACATGCTGTCTGTGGTGTATGTGACCTGTTCCACCTTAAGAGAACTTAAGCCTGGTCCACCTTAAGAAAGGTACTACTTTCTTTGGCTGCTCTATACCTAATACCGGTGGTGACCACACCGGTATATAAGCACAGTGTAATAATATTGTATTCAGTATAGTCCGACCTCCAACCAGTAAAGACCTGTTGAATTTACTCTTGTGGTCTGTGTAGTAATTCTCACTATAACACACAGACTTAACACTGTCCCTCTCGGACGACAAAAACACCGGCGCCCTCTTTCGCACGCTTTTCATTCGGCAGCTCCCCGCCAGCATCCGCCCGCTCATTGTGGAGTCTGGCTCCACGGACCTGAATGACATAGCCGAAAAGGCCGACTGGCTGCTCTCTGCACAGTCCGCTCGCGACGTCGCGCCCGACCTCACGGCAACGACCACGTGGGCTTCCCGGCCCACTAGGCCCGACCGCCCTACCACTCCGGGTCACTGCTACTACCACACCCGTTTTGGCGCTAGGGCCCAACGCTGCACGCCACCGTGTACTTTCAAACCCCCCCCCCGCACCGGCCCCTGCGATGGCCGCGGGGCAAAAGGGGCCCCTACTGTACGTCACCAACGACAGAACCAACCGCCGATTTCTGTGCAACACAGGGGCCCAGCACAGCATCACCCCCACCTCCGCCCTCGAAATCCAACGCGGCACATGGGGTATCACGCTGGCCGCAGCCAATGGCTCTGACATCCGCACATATGGCACCCGCATGGTCATGCTCAACCTCGCGGGCCGCCGCTACCGCTGGGAGTTCCTCACAGCCAAGGTCCTCTGCCCACTCATCGGCGCCGACTTCCTACGCGCCCACGGCCTCCTTGTTGACATTCTGAGGCACCACCTCGTCGACATCAACACTATGGCCCCCATCCCCGGCGCATTCACCCCGGCCCGTTCGGCCGGCCTGACGACCTACTGCCTCGCCAGAGCCACGGACGACTACTCTGCACTCCTAGCCGAGTTTCCCGCCCTCACTAACCCGACCTTTTCGGCCAAAGCCGCCAAACACAGTGTGGAGCACTATATCCCCACCACCGGCCCCCCAGTTTCTGCCCACGCCCGCAGACTCAACCCGGCCAAGCTGGGAATCGCGCGGGCCGAGTTCACCACCATGGAACAACTCGGCATCATCCGCCGCTCCAGCAGCCCTTGGGCCTCGCCCCTCCACATCGCCCCCAAGCCCGGCGGAGGCTGGCGCCCTTGCGGGGACTACCGCTGCCTCAACGACGCCACCACCCCCGACCGATACCCAGTGCCACACATCCAGGACTTCTCGGCCCGACTGGCCGGACGAACCGTCTTTTCCAAGGTCGACCTGGTGCGCGGTTACCACCAAGTCCCCGTACACCCCGCGGACATCCCCAAAACGGCCGTCATCACCCCATTCGGCCTGTTTGAGTTCCTGAGGATGCCCTTCGGCCTCAAGAATGCAGCCCAGGCTTTCCAGCGCCTTATGGACTCAGTCCTCCGGGACCTGAACTTCCTATTCGTCTATCTAGACGACATTCTCGTGGCCAGCTCCTCCAAACAGGAACACCTCGAACACCTTCGCATCCTGTTCGGGCGCCTAGCCCAACACGGGCTCATCCTCAGCCCGGCGAAATGCCAATTCGGCCTAACCGAGATCAATTTTCTCAGTCACCACATCTCCCCTGCTGGGGCCGCCCCCTGCCCAACAAGGTGCAGGCCGTCCAGCAATTCCCCCGCCCCACAACCATCAAGGGCCTCCAGGAGTTCCTCGGGATGGTGAACTTCCACAACAAGCAAAGACAGAATTTGCATTTAGATGGAGCCTTTCACATTCTATAGGGCCAATTAAGTGCCCTTGAAGTGTAGTCACTGCCGCTGCGAATGAGCACTCCCAATGAAGGGCAGACGGATTAAAATTAATAACAAGTTGCATTTATAAAACGTAGTACTTTAACGTAGTGAAATGTTCCAAGGCACTTCACAGGAGCCTAATTAGACACAATTTGACACCGAGCCACATAAGGAGATATGACTAAACCCTTGGTCAAAGAGTTAGGTTGTAAGGTGCCTCTTAAAGGAGGAGAAAGAGGTAGAGAGGCGGAGAGGTTTAGGGAGGGAATTCCAGAGCTTAGGGCCTAGGCAGCTGAAGGCATGGCTTCCAATGGTGGAGTGATGAAAATCGGAGACGCCGCAAGAGGCCAGAATTGGAAGAACGCAGAGATCTCGGAGGGTTGTAGGGCCAGAAGAGGTTACAGAGATAGGGAGGGGTGAGGCCATGGAAGGATTTGAAACAAGGATGAGTCTTTTAAAATCGAGGTGTTGGTGGACTGGGAGCCAATGTAGGTCAGCGAGTACAGGGGTGATGGGTGAATAGGACTTGGTGCGAGTCAGGATACAGGCAACAGAGCAAGATAAGGGAATGATTTTACCCTGAATTGTTTTTGTTTCCTGTGCTTCTCTCATGCACTGTCGCAGGTGCTATGCTCCTGCTCATGACACCAGAATGAATCATCAAACTACACAACCAGAAATGATTCACTGACTGCTCCGTGCCCAGTCAGCATATTCTCTGAGAATGATGCCTTGGTCACATCCATAATGCAGAATGATACATTGGGAGAGCTCAATATACCGGACATTTTAAAAAGGAAATCTGGGATAGATTCAGCTAAAGTCACAAATTAAATCACCTTACTCGCAAAAACACCACTGCCAGTTCATTAATTTTTTTTTCAATTTTTGTCCCTCTTGTCCTGAAGACGTAGACAAACACTGGGACGGTGGCATGGAGACAGACTAATTTTGGGATACAGTCCTATGGAAACTGACTCACTCTCAGATACAGTCCGGTGGAAACTGACTCACTCTCACATGCTATCCTTAGGGAACTGACTCACTCTGGGATACAGTCCTGTGGGAACTTACTCACTCTGGGACACAGTCCTGTGGGAACTGAGTCATTCTGGGATACAGTCCTATGTGAACAGACCCAATCTCAGATATAGTCCTGCGGAAACTGATCAATCTCGGATATAGTCCTGTGGGAACAGACTCACTCAGGGATATCGTCCTGTGGGAACTGACTCACTCTCGGATACAGTCCTGTGGGAACTGACTCACTCTGGGATACAGTCCTGTGGGAACTGACCCACTCTGGGATACAGTCCTGTGGGAACTGACTCACTCACGGATATAGTCCTTTGGGAACTGACTCACTCTGGGATACAGTCCTGAGGGAATTGACTCACTCTCGGATATAGTCCTGTGGGAACTCACAAACTCTGGGTTACAGTCGTCTGGGAAATGACTCACTCTGGGATACAGAGCTGTGGGAACTGACTCACTTTCGGATAAGGTCCTGTGGGAACTCACTCTTTCTGGGATACAGTCCTGTGGGAACTGACTCACTCTGTGATACAGACCTGTGGGAACTAACACACTTTCGGATATAGTCCTGTGGGAACAGACTCACTCAGGGAGACAGACCTGTGGGAACTGACTCACTCTCGGATACAGTCCTTAGGGAACTGACTCACTCTGGGATACAGTCCTGTGGGAACTGACTCACTCTGGGATACAGTCCTGTGGGAACTGACTCATTCTGGGATACAGTTCTGTGGGAACTGATCACTCTCGGATACAGTCCTTTGGGAACCGAATCACTCTGGGATATAGTCCTGTGGGAACTGACTTACTCTCTCATACAGTCCTTAGGGAACTGACTCACTCTCGGATACAGTCTTGTGGGAACTGACTCACTCTGGGATACAGTCCTGTGGGAACTGACTCACTCTGCGATACAGTCCTGTGGTAACTGGCTCACTCTCAGATACAGTCCAGTGGGAACTGACTCACTCTCGGATACAGTCCAGTGGGAACTGACTCACTCTGGGATACAGTCCTGTGGGAACTGACTCACTCTAGGATACAGTCCTGTGGGAACTGACTCACTCTGGGATACAGTTCTGTGGGAACTGATCACTCTCGGATACAGTCCTTTGGGAAACGAATCACTCTGGGATATAGTCCTGTGGGAACTGACTTACTCTCTCATACAGTCCTTAGGGAACTCACTCACTCTCTCATGCAGTCCTTAGGGAACTGACTCACTCTCGGATATAGTCCTGTGACGATTGACTCACTCTGTGATACAGTCCTGTGTGAATTGACACTCTGCGATACAGTCCTATGGGAACTGACTCACTTTCGGATGTGGTCCTGTGGGAACTGACTCACTCTGGGATACAGTCCTGTGGGAACTGACTCACTCTGGGATACAGTCCAATGGGAACTCACTCACTGGGATACAGTCTGTGGGAACTGACTCACTCTGGGATATAGTCCTGTGGGAACTCACTCACTCTGGGATATAGTCCTGTGGGAACTCACTCATTCTGGGATACAGTCCTGTGGGAACTGACTCAGTCTGGGATACAGTCCTGTGGGCACTGACTCACTCTGGGATACAGTCCTGTGGGAACAGACTCACTCACGGATATAGTCCTGTGGGAACTGACTCAATCTGGGATACAGTCCTGTGGGAACTGACTCACTCTGGGATACAGTCCTGTGGGAATTGACTCACTCTCGGATAAAGGCCTGTGGGAACTGACTCACTCTGGGATATAGTCCTGCGGGAACTGACTCACTCTGGGATACAGTCGTGTGGGAACTGAATTACTCTGGGATACAGACCTGTGGGAACTGACTCCTTCTCCGATACAGTGCAGTGGGAAATGACTCACTCTCAGATACAGTCGTGTGGGAAATGACTCACTCTGGTATACAGTCCTGTGGGATCTGATCCACTCTGGGATACAGTCCTGTGGGAACTGACTCAGTCATGGATATAGTCCTTTGGGAACTGACCCACTCTCGGATATTGTCCTGTGGGAACTGACTCACTCTAGGATACAGTCGTCTGGGAAATGACTCACTCTGGGATACAGAGCTGTGGGAACTGACTCACTTTCGGATAAGGTCCTGTGGGAACTCAATCTTTTTGGGGTACAGTCCTGTGGGAACTGACTCACTCTGTGATACAGACCTCTGGGAACTAACACACTTTCGCATATAGTCCTGTGGGAACAGACTCACTCAGGGATATAGTCCTGTGGGAACTCACTCACTCTCAGATACAGTTCTCTGGGAACTGACTCACTCTCAGATACAGTCCTGTGGGAACTGACTCACTCTCGGATACAGTGCTTAGGGAACTGACTCACTCTGGGATACAGTCCTGTGGGAACTGACTCATTCTGGGATACAGGCCTGTGGGAACGAACTCACTATCAGATAGAGTCCTGTGGGAACTGACTCACTCTGGGATATAGTCCTGTGGGAACTGACTCACTTTTGGATATAGTCCTGTAGGAACTGACTCACTCTGGGATATAGTCCTGTGGGAACTGACTCACTCACGGATATAGTCCTTTGGGAAATGACTCACTCTGGGATACAGTCCTGAGGGAATTGACTCACTCTCGGATATAGTCCTGTGGGAAATCACTCTTTCTGGGATACAGTCGTCTGGGAAATGACTCACTCTGGGATACAGAGCTGTGGGAACTGACTCACTTTCGGATAAGGTCCTGTGGGAAATCACTCTTTCTGGGATACAGTCCTGTGGGAACTGACTCACACTGTGATACAGACCTGTGGGAACAAACACACTTTCGGATATAGTCCTGTAGGAACAGATTCACTCAGGGAGACAGACCTGTGGGAAATGACTCACTCTCGGATACAGTCCTGTGGGAACTGACTCACTTTCGGATATAGTCCTGTAGGAACTGACTCACTCTGGGATATAATCCTGTGGGAGCTGACTCACTCTTAGATACAGTGCTGTGGTAATTGACTCACTCACAGATACAGTCCAGTGGGAACTGCCTCACTCTCGGATACAGTCCTTAAGGAACTGACTCACTCTGGGATACAGTCCTGTGGGAACTGACTCACTCTGGGATACAGTCCTGTGGGAACTGACTCACTCTGGGATACAGTCCTGTGGGAACTGACTCACTCTGGGATACAGTTCTGTGGGAACTGATCACTCTCGGATACAATCCTTTGGGAACCGAATCACTCTGGGATATAGTCCTGTGGGAACTGACTTACTCTCTCATACAATCCTTAGGGAACTGACTCACTCTCGGATACAGTCCTGTGGGAACTGACTCACTCTGCGATACAGTCCTGTGGTAACTGACTCACTCTCAGATACAGTCCAGTGGGAACTGACTCACTCTCGGATAAAGTCTTTAGGGAACTGACTCACTCTGGGATACAGTCCTGTGGGAACTGACTCACTCTGGGATACAGTCCTGTGGTAACTGACTCACTGTGGGATACAGTTCTGTGGGAACTGATCACTCTCGGACACAATCCTTTGGTAACCGAATCACTCTGGGATATAGTCCTGTGGGAACTGACTCACTCTCTCATACAGTCCTTAGGGAACAGACTCAGTCTCGGATATAGTACTGTGAGAATTGACTCACTCTGGGATACAGTCCTGTGGGAATTGACACTCTCGGATGCAGTCCTGTGGGAACTGACTCACTTTCGGATGTGGTCCTGTGGGAACTGACTCACTCTGGGATACAGTCCTGTGGGAACTGACTCACTCTGGGATACAGTCCAATGGGAACTCACTCACTCTGGGATACAGTCTGTGGGAACTGACTCACTCTGGGATATATTCCTGTGGGAACTGACTCACTCTGGGATATAGTCCTGTGGGAACTCACTCATTCTGGGATACAGTCCTGTGGGAACTGACTGACTCTGGGATACCGTCCTGTGGGAACTGACTTACTCTGGGATACAGTTCTGTGGGAACTGATCACTCTCGGATACAGTCCTTTGGGAACCGAATCACTCTGGGATATAGTCCTGTGGGAACTGACTTACTCTCTCATACAGTCCTTAGGGAACTGACTCACTCTGGGATACAGTCCTGTGGGAACTGACTCACTCTGGGATACAGTCCAATGGGAACTCACTCACTCTGGGATACAGTCTGTGGGAACTGACTCACTCTGGGATATAGTCCTGTGGGAACTCACTCATTCTGGGATACAGTCCTGTGGGAACTGACTGACTCTGGGATACCGTCCTGTGGGAACTGACTTACTCTGGGATACAGTTCTGTGGGAACTGATCACTCTCGGATACAGTCCTTTGGGAACCGAATCACTCTGGGATATAGTCCTGTGGGAACTGACTTACTCTCTCATACAGTCCTTAGGGAACTGACTCACTCTCGGATACAGTCCTGTGGGAACTGACTCACTCTCTCATACAGTCCTTAGGGAACTGACTCACTCTCGGATATAGTCCTGTGAGAATTGAGTCACTCTGGGATACAGTCCTGTGGGAATTGACACTCTGGGATACAGTTCTGTGGGAACTGACTCACTTTCAGATATGGACCTGTGGGAACTGACTCACTCTGGGATATAGTCCTGTGGGAACGGACTCACTCTGGGATACAGTCCAATGGGAACTCACTCACTCTGGGATACAGTCCAATGGGAACTCACTCACTCTGGGATACAGTCTGTGGGAACTGACTCACTGTGGTATACAGTCCTGTGGGACTGACTCACTCTGGGATACAGTCCTGTGGGAACAGACTCACTCACAGATATAGTCCTGTGGGAACTGACTCAATCTGGGACACAGTCCTGTGGGAACTGACTCACTCTGGGATACAGTCCTGTGGGAATTTACTCACTCTCGGATAAAGTCCCGTGGGAACTGACTCACTCTGGGATATAGTCCTGTGGGAACTGACTCACTCTCGGATATAGTCCTGTGGGAACTGACTCACTCTGGGATACAGTCCTGTGGGAACTGATTTACTCTGGGATACAGACCTGTGGGAACTGACTCCTTCTCCGATACAGTGCTGTGAGAAATGACTCACTCTCAGATACAGTCGTGTGGGAACTGACTCACTCTGGTATACAGTCCTGTGGGAACTGACTCACTCACGGATATAGTCCTTTGGGAACTGACCCACTCTCGGATATTGTCCTGTGGGAACTGACTCACTCTAGGATACAGTCGTGTGGGAACTGACTCATTGTGGGATACAGTCCTGTGGGAACTGACTCACTCTGGGTTACAGTCATCTGGGAAATGACTCTCTCTGGGATACAGAGCTGTGGGAACCGACTCACTTTCGGATAAGGTCCTGTGTGAACTCACTCTTTTTGGGGTACAGTCCTGTGGGAACTGACTCACTCTGTGATACAGACCTCTGGGAACAAACACACTTTTGGATATAGTCCTGTGGGAACAGACTCACTCACAGATATAGTCCTGTGGGAACTGACTCAATCTGGGATACAGTCCTGTGGGAACTGACTCACTCTGGGATATAGTCCTGTGGGAATAGACTCACTCAGGGATATAGTCCTGTGGGAACTGACTCACTCTCAGATACAGTCCTCTGGGAACTGACTCACTCTCAGGTACAGTCCTGTGGGAACGGACTCACTCTCAGATACAGTGCTTAGGGAACTGACTCACTCTGGGATACAGTCCTGTGGGAACTGACTCACTTTCGGATATGGACCTGTGGGAACTGACTCACTCTGGGATATAGTCATGTGGGAACTGACTCACTCTGGGATACAGTCCAATGGGAACTCACTCACTCTGGGATACCATCTGTGGGATCTGACTCACTCTGGGATATAGTCCTGTGGGAACTGACTCACTCTGGGATATAGTCCTGTGGGAACTCACTCATTCTGGGATACAGTCCTGTGGGATCTGACTCACTCTGGGTGACAGTCCTGTGGGAACTGACTCACTCTGGGATACAGTCCTGTGGGAACTGACTCGCTCTGGGATATAGACCTGTGGGAACTGACTCGCTCTAGGATACAGTCCTGTGGGAACTGACTCACTCTGGGATATAGACCAGTGGGAATTGACTCACTCTCGGATATTGTCCTGTGGGAACTGACTCACGCTGGGATACAGTCCTGTGGGAACTGACTCATTGTGCGATACAATCGTGTGGGAACTGACTCACATTGGGATACAGTCCTGTGGGAACTGACTCACTCTGGGATACAGTCCTCTGGGAAATGTCTCACTCTCAGATACAGTCCTGTGGGAACTCACTCACTCTGGGATACAGTCGTGTGGGAACTGACTCATTGTGGGATACAGTCCTGTGGGAACTGACTCACTCTGGGATACAGTCAGGTGGGAACTGACTTACTCTGGGATACAGACCTGTGGGAACTGACTCCTTCTCCGATACAGTGGTGTGGGAAATGACACACTCTCGGATACAGTCGTGTGGGTACTGACTCACTCTGGTATACAGTCCTGTGGGAACTGACCCACTCTGGGATACAGTCCTGTGGGAACTGACTCACTCTGGGATACAGTCAGGTGGGAACTGACTTACTCTGGGATACAGACCTGTGGGAGCTGACTCCTTCTCCGATACAGTGGTGTGGGAAATGACACACTCTCAGATACAGTCGTGTGGGAACTGACTCACTCTGGTATACAGTCCTGTGGGAACTGACCCACTCTGGGATACAGTCCTGTGGGAACTGACTCACTCACGGATATAGTCCTTTGGGAACTGACCCACTCTCGGATATTGTCCTGTGGGAACTGACTCACTCTAGGATACAGTCGTGTGGGAACTGACTCATTGTGGGATACAGTCCTGTGGGAACTGAATCACTCTGGGATACAGAGCTGTGGGAACTGACTCACTTTCGGATAAGGTCCTGTGGGAACACACTCTTTTTGGGGTACAGTCCTGTGGGAACTGACTCACTCTGTGATACAGACCTCAGGGAACTAACAGACTTTCGGATATAGTCCTGTGGGAACAGACTCACTCAGGGATATAGTCCTGTGGGAACTGACTCACTCTCAGATGCAGTCCTGTGGGAACTGACTCACTCTGGGATACAGTCCTGTGGGAAATGACTCACTCTGGGACACAGTCCTGTGGGAAATGACTCACTCACAGGTATAGTCCTGTGGGAACTCACTCACTCTGGGATACAGTCCTGTGGGAACACACTCACTCTGGGATACTGTCCTGTGGGAACTGACTCACTCAGGGATATAGTCCTGTGAGAACTGACTCACTCACAGATATAGTCCTGTGGGAACTCACTCACTCTGGGATATAGTCCTGTGGGAACTTACTCATTCTGGGATACAGTCCTGTGGGAACTCACTCACTCACAGATACAGTCCTGTGGGAACTGACTCATTCTGGGATACAGTTCTGTGGGAACTGACACACTCACGGATACAGTCCTGTGGCAACTGACTCACTGTGGGATACAGCCCTGTGGGAACTGACTCACTCTGGGATACAGTCCTGTGGGAATTCACTCACTCTCGGATATAGTCCTGTGGGAACTGACTCACTCTGGGATACAGTCCTGTGGGAACTGACTCACTCTGGGATACAGTTCTGTGGGAACTGATCACTCTCGGATACAGTCCTTTGGGAACCGAATCACTCTGGGATATAGTCCTGTGGGAACTGACTTACTCTCTCATACAATCCTTAGGGAACTGACTCACTCTCGGATACAGTCCTGTGGGAACTGACTCACTCTGCGATACAGTCCTGTGGTAACTGACTCACTCTCAGATACAGTCCAGTGGGAACTGACTCACTCTCGGATAAAGTCTTTAGGGAACTGACTCACTCTGGGATACAGTCCTGTGGGAACTGACTCACTCTGGGATACAGTCCTGTGGTAACTGACTCACTGTGGGATACAGTTCTGTGGGAACTGATCACTCTCGGACACAGTCCTTTGGTAACCGAATCACTCTGGGATATAGTCCTGTGGGAACTGACTCACTCTCTCATACAGTCCTTAGGGAACAGACTCAGTCTCGGATATAGTACTGTGAGAATTGACTCACTCTGGGATACAGTCCTGTGGGAATTGACACTCTCGGATGCAGTCCTGTGGGAACTGACTCACTTTCGGATGTGGTCCTGTGGGAACTGACTCACTCTGGGATACAGTCCTGTGGGAACTGACTCACTCTGGGATACAGTCCAATGGGAACTCACTCACTCTGGGATACAGTCTGTGGGAACTGACTCACTCTGGGATATATTCCTGTGGGAACTGACTCACTCTGGGATATAGTCCTGTGGGAACTCACTCATTCTGGGATACAGTCCTGTGGGAACTGACTGACTCTGGGATACCGTCCTGTGGGAACTGACTTACTCTGGGATACAGTTCTGTGGGAACTGATCACTCTCGGATACAGTCCTTTGGGAACCGAATCACTCTGGGATATAGTCCTGTGGGAACTGACTTACTCTCTCATACAGTCCTTAGGGAACTGACTCACTCTGGGATACAGTCCTGTGGGAACTGACTCACTCTGGGATACAGTCCAATGGGAACTCACTCACTCTGGGATACAGTCTGTGGGAACTGACTCACTCTGGGATATATTCCTGTGGGAACTGACTCACTCTGGGATATAGTCCTGTGGGAACTCACTCATTCTGGGATACAGTCCTGTGGGAACTGACTGACTCTGGGATACCGTCCTGTGGGAACTGACTTACTCTGGGATACAGTTCTGTGGGAACTGATCACTCTCGGATACAGTCCTTTGGGAACCGAATCACTCTGGGATATAGTCCTGTGGGAACTGACTTACTCTCTCATACAGTCCTTAGGGAACTGACTCACTCTCGGATACAGTCCTGTGGGAACTGACTCACTCTCTCATACAGTCCTTAGGGAAATGAGTCACTCTCGGATATAGTCCTGTGAGAATTGAGTCACTCTGGGATACAGTCCTGTGGGAATTGACACTCTGGGATACAGTTCTGTGGGAACTGACTCACTTTCAGATATGGACCTGTGGGAACTGACTCACTCTGGGATATAGTCCTGTGGGAACGGACTCACTCTGGGATACAGTCCAATGGGAACTCACTCACTCTGGGATACAGTCCAATGGGAACTCACTCACTCTGGGATACAGTCTGTGGGAACTGACTCACTGTGGTATACAGTCCTGTGGGACTGACTCACTCTGGGATACAGTCCTGTGGGAACAGACTCACTCACAGATATAGTCCTGTGGGAACTGACTCAATCTGGGACACAGTCCTGTGGGAACTGACTCACTCTGGGATACAGTCCTGTGGGAATTTACTCACTCTCGGATAAAGTCCCGTGGGAACTGACTCACTCTGGGATATAGTCCTGTGGGAACTGACTCACTCTCGGATATAGTCCTGTGGGAACTGACTCACTCTGGGATACAGTCCTGTGGGAACTGATTTACTCTGGGATACAGACCTGTGGGAACTGACTCCTTCTCCGATACAGTGCTGTGAGAAATGACTCACTCTCAGATACAGTCGTGTGGGAACTGACTCACTCTGGTATACAGTCCTGTGGGAACTGACTCACTCACGGATATAGTCCTTTGGGAACTGACCCACTCTCGGATATTGTCCTGTGGGAACTGACTCACTCTAGGATACAGTCGTGTGGGAACTGACTCATTGTGGGATACAGTCCTGTGGGAACTGACTCACTCTGGGTTACAGTCATCTGGGAAATGACTCTCTCTGGGATACAGAGCTGTGGGAACCGACTCACTTTCGGATAAGGTCCTGTGTGAACTCACTCTTTTTGGGGTACAGTCCTGTGGGAACTGACTCACTCTGTGATACAGACCTCTGGGAACAAACACACTTTTGGATATAGTCCTGTGGGAACAGACTCACTCACAGATATAGTCCTGTGGGAACTGACTCAATCTGGGATACAGTCCTGTGGGAACTGACTCACTCTGGGATATAGTCCTGTGGGAATAGACTCACTCAGGGATATAGTCCTGTGGGAACTGACTCACTCTCAGATACAGTCCTCTGGGAACTGACTCACTCTCAGGTACAGTCCTGTGGGAACGGACTCACTCTCAGATACAGTGCTTAGGGAACTGACTCACTCTGGGATACAGTCCTGTGGGAACTGACTCACTTTCGGATATGGACCTGTGGGAACTGACTCACTCTGGGATATAGTCATGTGGGAACGGACTCACTCTGGGATACAGTCCTGTGGGAACTGACTCACTCTGGGATACAGTCCAATGGGAACTCACTCACTCTGGGATACCATCTGTGGGATCTGACTCACTCTGGGATATAGTCCTGTGGGAACTGACTCACTCTGGGATATAGTCCTGTGGGAACTGACTCACTCTGGGATACAGTCCTGTGGGAACTGACTCGCTCTGGGATATAGACCTGTGGGAACTGACTCGCTCTAGGATACAGTCCTGTGGGAACTGACTCACTCTGGGATATAGACCAGTGGGAATTGACTCACTCTCGGATATTGTCCTGTGGGAACTGACTCATTGTGGGATACAGTCCTGTGGGAACGGACTCACTCTGGGATACAGTCCTGTGGGAACTGACTCACTCTGGGATACAGTCCAATGGGAACTCACTCACTCTGGGATACCATCTGTGGGATCTGACTCACTCTGGGATATAGTCCTGTGGGAACTGACTCACTCTGGGATATAGTCCTGTGGGAACTCACTCATTCTGGGATACAGTCCTGTGGGATCTGACTCACTCTGGGTGACAGTCCTGTGGGAACTGACTCACTCTGGGATACAGTCCTGTGGGAACTGACTCGCTCTGGGATATAGACCTGTGGGAACTGACTCGCTCTAGGATACAGTCCTGTGGGAACTGACTCACTCTGGGATATAGACCAGTGGGAATTGACTCACTCTCGGATATTGTCCTGTGGGAACTGACTCACGCTGGGATACAGTCCTGTGGGAACTGACTCATTGTGCGATACAATCGTGTGGGAACTGACTCACATTGGGATACAGTCCTGTGGGAACTGACTCACTCTGGGATACAGTCCTCTGGGAAATGTCTCACTCTCAGATACAGTCCTGTGGGAACTCACTCACTCTGGGATACAGTCGTGTGGGAACTGACTCATTGTGGGATACAGTCCTGTGGGAACTGACTCACTCTGGGATACAGTCAGGTGGGAACTGACTTACTCTGGGATACAGACCTGTGGGAACTGACTCCTTCTCCGATACAGTGGTGTGGGAAATGACACACTCTCGGATACAGTCGTGTGGGAACTGACTCACTCTGGTATACAGTCCTGTGGGAACTGACCCACTCTGGGATACAGTCCTGTGGGAACTGACTCACTCTGGGATACAGTCAGGTGGGAACTGACTTACTCTGGGGTACAGACCTGTGGGAACTGACTCCTTCTCCGATACAGTGGTGTGGGAAATGACACACTCTCAGATACAGTCGTGTGGGAACTGACTCACTCTGGTATACAGTCCTGTGGGAACTGACCCACTCTGGGATACAGTCCTGTGGGAACTGACTCACTCACGGATATAGTCCTTTGGGAACTGACCCACTCTCGGATATTGTCCTGTGGGAACTGACTCACTCTAGGATACAGTCGTGTGGGAACTGACTCATTGTGGGATACAGTCCTGTGGGAACTGAATCACTCTGGGATACAGAGCTGTGGGAACTGACTCACTTTCGGATAAGGTCCTGTGGGAACACACTCTTTTTGGGGTACAGTCCTGTGGGAACTGACTCACTCTGTGATACAGACCTCAGGGAACTAACAGACTTTCGGATATAGTCCTGTGGGAACAGACTCACTCAGGGATATAGTCCTGTGGGAACTGACTCACTCTCAGATGCAGTCCTGTGGGAACTGACTCACTCTGGGATACAGTCCTGTGGGAAATGACTCACTCTGGGACACAGTCCTGTGGGAAATGACTCACTCACAGGTATAGTCCTGTGGGAACTCACTCACTCTGGGATACAGTCCTGTGGGAACACACTCACTCTGGGATACTGTCCTGTGGGAACTGACTCACTCAGGGATATAGTCCTGTGAGAACTGACTCACTCACAGATATAGTCCTGTGGGAACTCACTCACTCTGGGATATAGTCCTGTGGGAACTTACTCATTCTGGGATACAGTCCTGTGGGAACTCACTCACTCACAGATACAGTCCTGTGGGAACTGACTCATTCTGGGATACAGTTCTGTGGGAACTGACACACTCACGGATACAGTCCTGTGGCAACTGACTCACTGTGGGATACAGCCCTGTGGGAACTGACTCACTCTGGGATACAGTCCTGTGGGAATTCACTCACTCTCGGATATAGTCCTGTGGGAACTGACTCACTCTGGGATACAGTCCTGTGGGAACTGACTCACTCTGGGATACAGTTCTGTGGGAACTGATCACTCTCGGATACAGTCCTTTGGGAACCGAATCACTCTGGGATATAGTCCTGTGGGAACTGACTTACTCTCTCATACAATCCTTAGGGAACTGACTCACTCTCGGATACAGTCCTGTGGGAACTGACTCACTCTGCGATACAGTCCTGTGGTAACTGACTCACTCTCAGATACAGTCCAGTGGGAACTGACTCACTCTCGGATAAAGTCTTTAGGGAACTGACTCACTCTGGGATACAGTCCTGTGGGAACTGACTCACTCTGGGATACAGTCCTGTGGTAACTGACTCACTGTGGGATACAGTTCTGTGGGAACTGATCACTCTCGGACACAGTCCTTTGGTAACCGAATCACTCTGGGATATAGTCCTGTGGGAACTGACTCACTCTCTCATACAGTCCTTAGGGAACAGACTCAGTCTCGGATATAGTACTGTGAGAATTGACTCACTCTGGGATACAGTCCTGTGGGAATTGACACTCTCGGATGCAGTCCTGTGGGAACTGACTCACTCTGGGATACAGTCCTGTGGGAACTGACTCACTCTGGGATACAGTCCAATGGGAACTCACTCACTCTGGGATACAGTCTGTGGGAACTGACTCACTCTGGGATATATTCCTGTGGGAACTGACTCACTCTGGGATATAGTCCTGTGGGAACTCACTCATTCTGGGATACAGTCCTGTGGGAACTGACTGACTCTGGGATACCGTCCTGTGGGAACTGACTTACTCTGGGATACAGTTCTGTGGGAACTGATCACTCTCGGATACAGTCCTTTGGGAACCGAATCACTCTGGGATATAGTCCTGTGGGAACTGACTTACTCTCTCATACAGTCCTTAGGGAACTGACTCACTCTGGGATACAGTCCTGTGGGAACTGACTCACTCTGGGATACAGTCCAATGGGAACTCACTCACTCTGGGATACAGTCTGTGGGAACTGACTCACTCTGGGATATATTCCTGTGGGAACTGACTCACTCTGGGATATAGTCCTGTGGGAACTCACTCATTCTGGGATACAGTCCTGTGGGAACTGACTGACTCTGGGATACCGTCCTGTGGGAACTGACTTACTCTGGGATACAGTTCTGTGGGAACTGATCACTCTCGGATACAGTCCTTTGGGAACCGAATCACTCTGGGATATAGTCCTGTGGGAACTGACTTACTCTCTCATACAGTCCTTAGGGAACTGACTCACTCTCGGATACAGTCCTGTGGGAACTGACTCACTCTCTCATACAGTCCTTAGGGAAATGAGTCACTCTCGGATATAGTCCTGTGAGAATTGAGTCACTCTGGGATACAGTCCTGTGGGAATTGACACTCTGGGATACAGTTCTGTGGGAACTGACTCACTTTCAGATATGGACCTGTGGGAACTGACTCACTCTGGGATATAGTCCTGTGGGAACGGACTCACTCTGGGATACAGTCCAATGGGAACTCACTCACTCTGGGATACAGTCCAATGGGAACTCACTCACTCTGGGATACAGTCTGTGGGAACTGACTCACTGTGGTATACAGTCCTGTGGGACTGACTCACTCTGGGATACAGTCCTGTGGGAACAGACTCACTCACAGATATAGTCCTGTGGGAACTGACTCAATCTGGGACACAGTCCTGTGGGAACTGACTCACTCTGGGATACAGTCCTGTGGGAATTTACTCACTCTCGGATAAAGTCCCGTGGGAACTGACTCACTCTGGGATATAGTCCTGTGGGAACTGACTCACTCTCGGATATAGTCCTGTGGGAACTGACTCACTCTGGGATACAGTCCTGTGGGAACTGATTTACTCTGGGATACAGACCTGTGGGAACTGACTCCTTCTCCGATACAGTGCTGTGAGAAATGACTCACTCTCAGATACAGTCGTGTGGGAACTGACTCACTCTGGTATACAGTCCTGTGGGAACTGACTCACTCACGGATATAGTCCTTTGGGAACTGACCCACTCTCGGATATTGTCCTGTGGGAACTGACTCACTCTAGGATACAGTCGTGTGGGAACTGACTCATTGTGGGATACAGTCCTGTGGGAACTGACTCACTCTGGGTTACAGTCATCTGGGAAATGACTCTCTCTGGGATACAGAGCTGTGGGAACCGACTCACTTTCGGATAAGGTCCTGTGTGAACTCACTCTTTTTGGGGTACAGTCCTGTGGGAACTGACTCACTCTGTGATACAGACCTCTGGGAACAAACACACTTTTGGATATAGTCCTGTGGGAACAGACTCACTCACAGATATAGTCCTGTGGGAACTGACTCAATCTGGGATACAGTCCTGTGGGAACTGACTCACTCTGGGATATAGTCCTGTGGGAATAGACTCACTCAGGGATATAGTCCTGTGGGAACTGACTCACTCTCAGATACAGTCCTCTGGGAACTGACTCACTCTCAGGTACAGTCCTGTGGGAACGGACTCACTCTCAGATACAGTGCTTAGGGAACTGACTCACTCTGGGATACAGTCCTGTGGGAACTGACTCACTTTCGGATATGGACCTGTGGGAACTGACTCACTCTGGGATATAGTCATGTGGGAACGGACTCACTCTGGGATACAGTCCTGTGGGAACTGACTCACTCTGGGATACAGTCCAATGGGAACTCACTCACTCTGGGATACCATCTGTGGGATCTGACTCACTCTGGGATATAGTCCTGTGGGAACTGACTCACTCTGGGATATAGTCCTGTGGGAACTCACTCATTCTGGGATACAGTCCTGTGGGATCTGACTCACTCTGGGTGACAGTCCTGTGGGAACTGACTCACTCTGGGATACAGTCCTGTGGGAACTGACTCGCTCTGGGATATAGACCTGTGGGAACTGACTCGCTCTAGGATACAGTCCTGTGGGAACTGACTCACTCTGGGATATAGACCAGTGGGAATTGACTCACTCTCGGATATTGTCCTGTGGGAACTGACTCACGCTGGGATACAGTCCTGTGGGAACTGACTCATTGTGCGATACAATCGTGTGGGAACTGACTCACATTGGGATACAGTCCTGTGGGAACTGACTCACTCTGGGATACAGTCCTCTGGGAAATGTCTCACTCTCAGATACAGTCCTGTGGGAACTCACTCACTCTGGGATACAGTCGTGTGGGAACTGACTCATTGTGGGATACAGTCCTGTGGGAACTGACTCACTCTGGGATACAGTCAGGTGGGAACTGACTTACTCTGGGATACAGACCTGTGGGAACTGACTCCTTCTCCGATACAGTGGTGTGGGAAATGACACACTCTCGGATACAGTCGTGTGGGAACTGACTCACTCTGGTATACAGTCCTGTGGGAACTGACCCACTCTGGGATACAGTCCTGTGGGAACTGACTCACTCTGGGATACAGTCAGGTGGGAACTGACTTACTCTGGGGTACAGACCTGTGGGAACTGACTCCTTCTCCGATACAGTGGTGTGGGAAATGACACACTCTCAGATACAGTCGTGTGGGAACTGACTCACTCTGGTATACAGTCCTGTGGGAACTGACCCACTCTGGGATACAGTCCTGTGGGAACTGACTCACTCACGGATATAGTCCTTTGGGAACTGACCCACTCTCGGATATTGTCCTGTGGGAACTGACTCACTCTAGGATACAGTCGTGTGGGAACTGACTCATTGTGGGATACAGTCCTGTGGGAACTGAATCACTCTGGGATACAGAGCTGTGGGAACTGACTCACTTTCGGATAAGGTCCTGTGGGAACACACTCTTTTTGGGGTACAGTCCTGTGGGAACTGACTCACTCTGTGATACAGACCTCAGGGAACTAACAGACTTTCGGATATAGTCCTGTGGGAACAGACTCACTCAGGGATATAGTCCTGTGGGAACTGACTCACTCTCAGATGCAGTCCTGTGGGAACTGACTCACTCTGGGATACAGTCCTGTGGGAAATGACTCACTCTGGGACACAGTCCTGTGGGAAATGACTCACTCACAGGTATAGTCCTGTGGGAACTCACTCACTCTGGGATACAGTCCTGTGGGAACACACTCACTCTGGGATACTGTCCTGTGGGAACTGACTCACTCAGGGATATAGTCCTGTGAGAACTGACTCACTCACAGATATAGTCCTGTGGGAACTCACTCACTCTGGGATATAGTCCTGTGGGAACTTACTCATTCTGGGATACAGTCCTGTGGGAACTCACTCACTCACAGATACAGTCCTGTGGGAACTGACTCATTCTGGGATACAGTTCTGTGGGAACTGACACACTCACGGATACAGTCCTGTGGCAACTGACTCACTGTGGGATACAGCCCTGTGGGAACTGACTCACTCTGGGATACAGTCCTGTGGGAATTCACTCACTCTCGGATATAGTCCTGTGGGAACTGACTCACTCTGGGATACAGTCCTGTGGGAACTGACTCACTCTGGGATACAGTTCTGTGGGAACTGATCACTCTCGGATACAGTCCTTTGGGAACCGAATCACTCTGGGATATAGTCCTGTGGGAACTGACTTACTCTCTCATACAGTCCTTAAGGAACTGACTCACTCTCGGATACAGCCCTGTGGGAACTGACTAACTCTCTCATGCTGTCCTTAGGGAACTGTCTCACTCTCGGATATAGTCCTGTGACGATTGACTCACTCTGGGATACAGTCCTATGGGAATTGACAATCTGGGATACAGTCCTGTGGGAACTGACTCACTTTCGGATGTGGTCCTGTGGGAATTGATTCACTCTGGGATACAGTCCAATGGGAACTCACTCACTCTGGGATACAGTCTGTGGGAACTGACTCACTCTGGGATATAGTCCTGTGGGAACTGACTCATTCTGGGATATAGCCCTGTGGGAACTCACTCATTCTGGGATACAGTCCTGTGGGAACTGACTCACTCTGGGATACAGTCCTGTGGGAACTGACTCACTCTGGGATACAGTCCTGTGGGAACTGACTCACTCTGGGATACAGTTCTGTGGGAACTGATCACTCTCGGATACAGTCCTTTGGGAACCGAATCTCTCTGGGATATAGTCCTGTGGGAACTGACTTACTCTCTCATACAGTCCTTAGGGAACTGACTCACTCTCGGATACAGTGCTGTGGGAACTCGCTCATTCTGGGATACAGTCCTGTGGGAACTGACTCACTCCGGGATACAGTCCTTTGGGAACTGACTCACTCTGGGATATAGACCTGTGGGAACTGACTCGCTCTAGGATACAGTCCTGTGGGAACTGACTCACTCTGGGATATAGACCAGTGGGAATTGACTCACTCTCGGATATTGTCCTGTGGGAACTGACTCACGCTGGGATACAGTCCTGTGGGAACTGACTCATTGTGCGATACAGTCGTGTGGGAACTGACTCACATTGGGATACGGTCCTGTGGGAGCTGACTCAATCTGGGATACAGTCCTGAGGGAATTGACTCACTCTCGGATATAGTCCTGTGGGAACTCACAAACTCTGGGTTACAGTCGTCTGGGAAATGACTCACTCTGGGATACAGAGCTGTGGGAACTGACTCACTTTCGGATAAGGTCCTGTGGGAACTCACTCTTTCTGGGATACAGTCCTGTGGGAACTGACTCACTCTGTGATACAGACCTGTGGGAACTAACACACTTTCGGATATAGTCCTGTGGGAACAGACTCACTCAGGGAGACAGACCTGTGGGAACTGACTCACTCTCGGATACAGTCCTTAGGGAACTGACTCACTCTGGGATACAGTCCTGTGGGAACTGACTCACTCTGGGATACAGTCCTGTGGGAACTGACTCATTCTGGGATACAGTTCTGTGGGAACTGACTCACTCTGGGATACAGTCCTGTGGGAACTGACTCACTCTGCGATACAGTCCTGTGGTAACTGGCTCACTCTCAGATACAGTCCAGTGGGAACTGACTCACTCTCGGATACAGTCCAGTGGGAACTGACTCACTCTGGGCTACAGTCCTGTGGGAACTGACTCACTCTAGGATACAGTCCTGTGGGAACTGACTCACTCTGGGATACAGTTCTGTGGGAACTGATCACTCTCGGATACAGTCCTTTGGGAACCGAATCACTCTGGGATATAGTCCTGTGGGAACTGACTTACTCTCTCATACAGTCCTTAGGGAACTGACTCACTCTCGGATACAGTCTTGTGGGAACTGACTCACTCTGGGATACAGTCCTGTGGGAACTGACTCACTCTCAGATACAGTCCAGTGGGAACTGACTCACTCTCGGATACAGTCCAGTGGGAACTGACTCACTCTGGGATACAGTCCTGTGGGAACTGACTCACTCTGGGATACAGTCCTGTGGGAACTGACTCACTCTGGGATACAGTTCTGTGGGAACTGATCACTCTCGGATACAGTCCTTTGGGAAACGAATCACCCTGGGATATAGTCCTGTGGGAACTGACTTACTCTCTCATGCAGTCCTTAGGGAACTGACTCACTCTCGGATATAGTCCTGTGACGATTGACTCACTCTGTGATACAGTCCTGTGTGAATTGACACTCTGTGATACAGTCCTATGGGAACTGACTCACTTTCGGATGTGGTCCTGTGGGAACTGACTCACTCTGGGATACAGTCCTATGGGAACTGACTCACTCTATGATACAGTCCTGTGGGAACTGACTCACTCTGGGATACAGTCCTGTGGGAACTGACTCATTCTGGGATACAGTTCTGTGGGAACTGATCACTCTCGGATACAGTCCTTTGGGAACCGAATCACTCTGGGATATAGTCCTGTGGGAACTGACTTACTCTCTCATACAGTCCTTAGGGAACTGACTCACTCTCGGATACAGTCCTGTGGGAACTGACTAACTCTCTCATGCAGTCCTTAGGGAACTGACTCACTCTCGGATATAGTCCTGTGACGATTGACTCACTCTGGGATACAGTCCTATGGGAATTGACAATCTGGGATACAGTGCTGTGGGAACTGACTCACTTTCGGATGTGGTCCTGTGGGAATTGATTCACTCTGGGATACAGTCCAATGGGAACTCACTCACTCTGGGATACAGTCTGTGGGAACTGACTCACTCTGGGATATAGTCCTGTGGGAACTGACTCATTCTGGGATATAGTCCTGTGGGAACTCACTCATTCTGGGATACAGTCCTGTGGGAACTGACTCACTCTGGGATACAGTCCTGTGGGAACTGACTCACTCTGGGATACAGTCCTGAGGGAACTGACTCACTCTGGGATACAGTTCTGTGGGAACTGATCACTCTCGGACACAGTCCTTTGGGAACCGAATCTCTCTGGGATATAGTCCTGTGGGAACTGACTTACTCTCTCATACAGTCCTTAGGGAACTGACTCACTCTCGGATACAGTCCTGTGGGAACTGACTCACTCTCTCATACAGTCCTTAGGGAACTGACTCACTCTCGGATATAGTCCTGTGAGAATTGACTCACTCTGGGATACAGTCCTGTGGGAATTGACACTCTGGGATGCAGTTCTGTGGGAACTGACTCACTTTCGGATATGGACCTGTGGGAACTGACTCACTCTGGGATATAATCCTGTGGGAACGGACTCACTCTGGGATACAGTCCTGTGGGAACTGACTCACTCTGGGATACAGTCCAATGGGAACTCACTCACTCTGGGATACCGTCTGTGGGAACTGACTCACTCTGGGATATAGTCCTGTGGGAACTGACTCACTCTGGGATATAGTCCTGTGGGAACTCACTCATTCTGGGATACAGTCCTGTGGGAACTGACTCAGTCTGGGATACAGTCCTGTGGGAACTGACTCACTCTGGGATACAGTCCTGTGGGAACAGACTCACTCACGGATATAGTCCTGTGGGAACTGACTCAATCTGGGATACAGTCCTGTGGGAACTGACTCACTCTGGGATACAGTCCTGTGGGAATTGACTCACTCTCGGATAAAGGCCTGTGGGAACTGACTCACTCTGGGATATAGTCCTGCGGGAACTGACTCACTCTTGGATATAGTCCTGTGGGAACTGACTCACTCTGGGATACAGTCCTGTGGGAACTGACTCACTCTGGGTTACAGTCCTCTGGGAAATGACTCACTCTCGGATACAGTCCTTTGGAACTCACTCACTCTGGGATACAACCGTGTGGGAACTGACTCACTCTCGGATATTGTCCTCTGGGAACTGACTCACTCTGGGATACAGTCGTGTGGGAACTGAATTACTCTGGGATACAGACCTGTGGGAACTGTCTCCTTCTCCAATACAGTGCTGTGGGAAATGACTCACTCTCAGATACAGTCGTGTGGGAAATGACTCACTCTGGTATACAGTCCTGTGGGAACTGATCCACTCTGGGATACAGTCCTGTGGGAACTGACTCAGTCATGGATATAGTCCTTTGGGAACTGACCCACTCTCGGATATTGTCCTGTGGGAAGTGACTCACTCTATGATACAGTCGTCTGGGAAATGACTCACTCTGGGATACAGAGCTGTGGGAACTGACTCACTTTCGGATAAGGTCCTGTGGGAACTCACTCTTTTTGGGGTACAGTCCTGTGGGAACTGACTCACTCTGTGATACAGACCTCTGGGAACTAACACACTTTCGCATATAGTCCTGTGGGAACAGACTCACTCAGGGATATAGTCCTGTGGGAACTCACTCACTCTCAGATACAGTCCTCTGGGAACTGACTCACTCTCAGATACAATCCTGTGGGAACTGACTCACTCTCGGATACAGTGCTTCGGGAACTGGCTCACTCTGGGATACAGTCCTGTGGGAACTGACTCATTCTGGGATACAGGCCTGTGGGAACGAACTCACTATCAGATAGAGTCCTGTGGGAACTGACTCACTTTCGGATATAGTCCTGTAGGAACTGACTCACTCTGGGATATAGTCCTGTGGGAACTGACTCACTCACGGATATAGTCCTTTGGGAAATGACTCACTCTGGGATACAGTCCTGAGGGAATTGACTCACTCTCGGATATAGTCCTGTGGGAAATCACTCTTTCTGGGATACAGTCGTCTGGGAAATGACTCACTCTGGGATACAGAGCTGTGGGAACTGACTCACTTTCGGATAAGGTCCTGTGGGAAATCACTCTTTCTGGGATACAGTCCTGTGGGAACTGACTCACACTGTGTGGTAAACCACTGTTTGTATTCCTGTTTGTCCTGTTTGTATTCCACTGTGTACATGCCTGGACATGCCTCGGCTGACTCCTCCCACAGGTCCTCGTATAAAGGTGACTGCTCCCCAGCCCTTAGTATCATGGACCGGTCGACCACGCGAGGCAGACCTCCATTCTGTTGTTTATAAAAGCCTTTAGTTACTCTTCTAACTCTCAGTATTTTATGAGTAATTGATAGCGCATCAATTTTATTAACAACATTTTTATAATGGAGAAGATCCTCACACCAGCATGCCTGGACTTAGATCATCGGGAGGCGGACTCATCCACCAAGTTTACTCACTGGCTTAAGTGTTTCGAAAAATTCCTGACCGCCTCCAAAGCAATCAAATCGGACGAGGACAAACTGGATGTCCTGACCTCCAAAGTGAACCACCGAGTGTACTCGGTCATCCAAGACGCGACCTCGTACGCGGACGCTATCAAGCTCCTCAAGGACCAGTACACGCGCCCAGTGAACGAAGTGTACGCCAGGCACCTCCTGGGGAGTCGTAAACAACAACCTGGGGAATCGACCGTGGAATACCTTCAGGCACTGTCTGTGCTTGGCCGGGCCTGTGGTTGTAAGGATGTAAAGGCCGCCGTGTACACAGAGGAACTTATCCGGGACGCTTTTGTAGCGGGCCACAGATCCAATTACACCCGACAGCGACTGTTGGAGCAGAGTAACCTCGACCTCAACAAGGCCTCTGAACTCGCACTATCATTGGATGCAGCCTACCAGGGCATGGATGCCTACTCCTCTGCACCGTGGACGCCGCGGGGAATGACAGCCTGGGACACGGTAGGACCGCCTCATAGCGCCGTGCCACCCCAGCCACACCCCAACAACGGCCCAACTACCGCAGCAGTGTCCCAAGGCCAGACAGCAGTGCCCCAAGGCCAGAAATGCTACTTCTGTGGCCAGGCAAAACACCCCAGAGCGCGCTGCCCGGCGAAAAACGCGATCTGCTCGGGCTGCGGGAAGAAGGGACACTACGCTAGCGTCTGCAGGGCCAAAGCCACCCCGAACCCCAGCAGCGCCGCGTGTGGGCCATGCGGGCCGCCATCTTGGACCTCCCCGGCCATGTGCGAATCACCGGTACAGCAGCCATTTTGGACGCCTCCAGCCACATGGGGATCATGGACGCCGCCATCTTGGACAACAGCCGGGACGCAGCAGGCACCCGACACCGCCTCATCTGATACCCGCAGCGACACACCGACCCCTACGCTGGCATCCGTTACACTGGACCAAGCGAGACCGCACCAACTGGCCAGTTCCACAATGGACATTAAGGTAAATGGTCACGATACAATCTGCCTTTTTGACTCTGGGAGCACGGAGAGCTTCATCCACCCCAACACGGTGCGGCGTTGCTCTCTCCCAGTCCTGCCTGCGCAACAGCGGATTTCTATGGCCTCCGAGTCCCAGTCGGCGGACATCGGCGGCTACTGCGTGGTGACACTCGTAGTAGACGGGACCGTGTACGATCATTTTAAACTTCTGGTCCTGCCTGACCTCTGCGCTGCCGTCCTGCTGGGGTTAGATTTTCAGTGCCACCTTAAAAGTGTTACGATGGCGTACGGTGGACCCCTACCCCCACTCACAGTCCGCAGCCAGCAGCTTCCAAACTGCCCGCCGCGCACCAGGTGCAACCTCTCCACACTCAGAGTCACCCCCCCCCAACTGTTTGCTAACCTCACCCCCGACTGTAAGCCCATCGCCACAAAGAGCAGGCGATACAGTGCCGGGGACAGGGTTTTCATTAAAACCGAAGTGGAGCGGCTCCTGAAAGAAGGGATTATTGAGGGCAGCACCAGCCTCTGGTGAGCCCAGGTTGTGGTCGTTAAGACCGGCGAGAAGCAGCGCCTGGTCATCGACTACAGCCAGACAATAAATCGCTACACCCTGCTGGACGCCTACCCACTCCCCCGTATAGCTGATATGGTCAACCAGATCGCGCAGTACCGCGTCTTCTCGACCATTGACCTGAAATCAGCGTACCACCAGCTCCCCATCCGCCCTGAGGACTGCCAGTACACTGCCTTTGAGGCAAACGGCCGCCTCTATCACTTCCTTAGGGTTCCCTTTGGCGTCACCAACGGGGTCTCCGCCTTCCAAAGAGAGATGGACCGGATGGTAGATCAAAATGCGTTGCAGGCCACTTTCCCATATCTGGACAATGTGACCATCTGCGGCCGTGACTTGCAGGACCATGACGCAAACCTCGAAAAATTCCTCCGCACCGCCCAACTCCTAAACCTGACATATAACAAGGAGAAGTGCATATTCCGCACAAACCGCCTCGCCATCCTTGGCTGTGTTGTGGAACACGGAGTCATCGGCCCCGACCCCGACCGGATGCGTCCCCTTATGGAACTTCCACTGCCCCACTGCCTCAAGGCCCTGAAGAGGTGCCTAGGGTTTTTCTCCTATTACGCCCAGTGGGTCCCCTACTATGCGGACAAGGCCCGTCCGCTGATCAAGTCCACCTCTTTTCCCTTGACGGCAGAGGCCCGCTTAGCCTTCCACCGTATCAAGGAGGACATTGCCAAAGCCACCATGCACGCAGTGGACGAATCCATCCCCTTCCAGGTGGAAAGCGACGCGTCTGACTTTGCCCTGGCCGCTACCCTCAATCAGGCGGGGAGACCCGTGGCCTTCTTTTCACGAACCCTCCAAGGCCCGGAGACCAGACACTCCGCTGTTGAGAAGGAGGCCCAGGCGATTGTGGAGGCTGTGCGTCATTGGAGGCACTACCTGGCCGGAAAACGATTTACCCTGCTCACTGACCAGCGTTCAGTTGCTTTTATGTTTAACAACAAGCAGAGGGGCAAAATCAAAAATGACAAGATCTTGAGGTGGAGAATCGAACTTTCCACCTACAACTACGAGATCTTGTACCGGCCCGGGAAGCTAAATGAACCCCCGGATGCGCTATCGCGTGGCACCTGCGCCAGCGCGCAGATCGATAGACTGCGGGCCCTCCACAATGACCTCTGCCACCCGGGGGTCACCAGGTTCTTCCACTTCATCAAGGCCCGCAACCTGCCTTACTCTATTGAGGAGGTCAGGACCATGACCAGGAACTGCCAAGTCTGCGCTGAGTGCAAACCGCACTTTTATAGACCAGACAGGGCCCACCTGATAAAAGCCACTCGCCCCTTCGAGCGCCTGAGCGTCGATTTTAAAGGGCCTCTCCCCTCCTCCGACCGCAATGTGTACTTCCTCAATATTATTGATGAGTACTCCCGTTTCCCGTTCGCCTTCCCCTGCCCGGACATGACCAGTGCCACGGTCATTAAATGTCTGAACAACCTCTTCACCCTGTTCGGCTTCCCCAGCTATATCCATAGCGACCGGGGCTCATCGTTTATGAGCGACGAACTCCGTCAGTACCTGCTAACTAGGGGTATTGCCACAAGCAGGACCACCAGTTACAACCCCCGGGGGAACGGACAGGTGGAAAGAGAAAATGCGACAGTTTGGAAGGCCGTCCTGCTAGCCTTAAAGTCTAGGGGCCTTCCAACCTCCCGCTGGCAGGATGTGCTCCCCGATGCGCTCCACTCTATTCGGTCACTGCTCTGCACTGCCACTAACGCCACCCCTCATGAGAAAATGTTTGTCTTCCCAAGGAAGTCCACATCGGGGACATCGCTACCGCCATGGCTGACGTCCCCAGGGCCGGTCCTACTGAGAAGACACGTGAGGACCCATAAAACGGACCCCCTGGTCGAGAGGGTCGACCTCCTCCACGCCAACCCCCAGTATGCTTACATCGCATACCCGGACGGGCGGGAGGACACAGTCTCCATAAGAGACCTTGCACCCTCGGGGGCCGCAGTAACCCACTACCCACTACCACCACCCCCCCCACGATCCGATATCCAGCCCCAGCAGACGGCAGGCCTGGGCCCCGCGACCGGCTCGACATCTACGAGGACGACACGCCTGTGCCACAGCCTACGCTGGACTCGACGCCGGAAACTTCACTACCCCTGCCGTCGCCACGCAGATCACAGCGGCAGACAAGACCTCCGGAGAGACTCCAATACACTAACTTTTAATACACTTCACCCCGCCGGACTCAATTTTAAACAAGGGGTGAATGTGGTAAACCACTGTTTGTATTCCTGTTTGTCCTGTTTGTATTCCACTGTGTACATGCCTGGACATGCCTCGGCTGACTCCTCCCACAGGTCCTAGTATAAAGGTGACTGCTCCCCAGCCCTTAGTATCATGGACCGGTCGACCACGCGAGGCAGACCTCCATTCTGCTTTCATAAAAGCCTTTAGTTACTCTTCTAACTCTCAGTCTTTTATGAGTAATTGATAGCGCATCACACTGTGATACAGACCTGTGGGAACTAACACACTTTCGGATATAGTCCTGTAGGAACAGATTCACTCAGGGAGACAGACCTGTGGGAAATGACTCACTCTCGGATACAGTCCTGTGGGAACTGACTCACTTTCGGATATAGTCCTGTAGGAACTGACTCACTCTGGGATATAATCCTGTGGAAGCTGACTCACTCTTAGATACAGTGCTGTGGTAATTGACTCACTCACAGATACAGTCCAGTGGGAACTGTCTCACTCTCGGATACAGTCCTTAAGGAACTGACTCACTCTGGGATACAGTCCTGTGGGAACTGACTCACTCTGGGATACAGTCCTGTGGGAACTGACTCACTCTGGGATACAGTTCTGTGGGAACTGATCACTCTCGGATACAATTCTTTGGGAACTGAATCACTCTGGGATATAGTCCTGTGGGAGCTGACTTACTCTCTCATACAATCCTTAGGGAACTGACTCACTCTCGGATACAGTCCTGTGGGAACTGACTCACTCTGCGATACAGTCCTGTGGTAACTGACTCACTCTCAGATACAGTCCAGTGGGAACTGACTCACTCTCGGATAAAGTCTTTAGGGAACTGACTCACTCTGGGATACAGTCCTGTGGGAACTGACTCACTCTGGGATACAGTCCTGTGGTAACTGACTCACTGTGGGATACAGTTCTGTGGGAACTGATCACTCTCGGACACAGTCCTTTGGTAACCGAATCACTCTGGGATATAGTCCTGTGGGAACTGACTCACTCTTGGATACAGTCCTGTGGGAACTGACTCACTCTCTCATACAGTCCTTAGGGAACAGACTCAGTCTCGGATATAGTACTGTGAGAATTGACTCACTCTGGGATACAGTCCTGTGGGAATTGACACTCTCGGATACAGTCCTGTGGGAACTGACTCACTTTCGGATGTGGTCCTGTGGGAACTGACTCACTCTGGGATACAGTCCAATGGGAACTCTCTCACTCTGGGATACAGTCTGTTGGAACTGACTCACTCTGGGATATATTCCTGTGGGAACTCACTCATTCTGGGATACAGTCCTGTGGGAACTGACTGACTCTGGGATACAGTTCTGTGGGAACTGATCACTCTCGGATACAGTCCTTTGGGAACCGAATCACTCTGGGATATAGTCCTGTGGGAACTGACTTACTCTCTCATACAGTCCTTAGGGAACTGACTCACTCTCGGATACAGTCCTGTGGGAACTGACTCACTCTCTCATACAGTCCTTAGGGAAATGAGTCACTCTCGGATATAGTCCTGTGAGAATTGAGTCACTCTTGGATACAGTCCTGTGGGAATTGACACTCTGGGATACAGTTCTGTGGGAACTGACTCACTTTCAGATATGGACGTGTGGGAACTGACACTCTGGGATATAGTCCTGTGGGAACGGACTCACTCTGGGATACAGTCCTGTGGGAACTGACTCACTCTGGGATACAGTCCAATGGGAACTCACTCACTCTGGGATACAGTCTGTGGGAACTGACTCACTGTGGTATACAGTCCTGTGGGACTGACTCACTCTGGGATACAGTCCTGTGGGAACAGACTCACTCACAGATATAGTCCTGTGGGAACTGACTCAATCTGGGACACAGTCCTGTGAGAACTGACTCACTCTGGGATACAGTCCTGTGGGAATTTACTCACTCTCGGATAAAGTCCTGTGGGAACTGACTCACTCTGGGATACAGTCCTGTGGGAACTGATTTACTCTGGGATACAGACCTGTGGGAACTGACTCCTTCTCCGATACAGTGCTGTGGGAAATGACTCACTCTCAGATACAGTCGTGTGGGAACTGACTCACTCTGGTATACAGTCCTGTGGGAACTGATTCACTCACGGATATAGTCCTTTGGGAACTGACTCACTCTAGGATACAGTCGTGTGGGAACTGACTCATTGTGGGATACAGTCCTGTGGGAACTGACTCACTCTGGGTTACAGTCATCTGGGAAATGACTCTCTCTGGGATACAGAGCTGTGGGAACCGACTCACTTTCGGATAATGTCCTGTGTGAACTCACTCTTTTTGGGGTACAGTCCTGTGGGAACTGACTCACTCTGTGATACAGACCTCTGGGAACAAACACACTTTTGGATATAGTCCTGTGGGAACAGACTCACTCACAGATATAGTCCTGTGGGAACTGACTCAATCTGGGATACAGTCCTGTGGGAACTGACTCACTCTGGGATATAGTCCTGTGGGAATAGACTCACTCAGGGATATAGTCCTGTGGGAACTGACTCACTCTCAGATACAGTCCTCTGGGAACTGACTCACTCTCAGGTACAGTCCTGTGGGAACGGACTCACTCTCGGATACAGTGCTTAGGGAACTGACTCACTCTGGGATACAGTCCTGTGGGAATTGACACTCTGGGATACAGTTCTGTGGGAAGTGACTCACTTTCGGATATGGATCTGTGGGAACTGACTCACTCTGGGACATAGTCCTGTGGGAACGGACTCACTCTGGGATACAGTCCTGTGGGAACTGACTCACTCTGGGATACAGTCCAATGGGAGCTCACTCACTCTGGGATACCATCTGTGGGATCTGACTCACTCTGGGATATAGTCCTGTGGGAACTGACTCACTCTGGGATATAGTCCTGTGGGAACTCACTCATTCTGGGATACAGTCCTGTGGGAACTGACTCACTCTGGGTGACAGTCCTGTGGGAACTGACTCACTCTGGGATACAGTCCTGTGGGAACTGACTCGCTCTGGGATATAGACCTGTGGGAACTGACTCGCTCTAGGATACAGTCCTGTGGGAACTGACTCACTCTGGGATATAGACCAGTGGGAATTGACTCACTCTCGGATATTGTCCTGTGGGAACTGACTCACGCTGGGATACAGTCCTGTGGGAACTGACTCATTGTGCGATACAATCGTGTGGGAACTGACTCACATTGGGATACAGTCCTGTGGGAACTGACTCACTCTGGGATACAGTCCTCATGGAAATGACTCACTCTCGGCTACAGTCCTGTGGGAACTCACTCACTCTGGGATACAGTCGTGTGGGAACTGACTCATTGTGGGATACAGTCCTGTGGGAACTGACTCACTCTGGGATACAGTCAGGTGGGAACTGACTTACTCTGGGATACAGACCTGTGGGAACTGAGTCCTTCTCCGATACAGTGCTGTGGGAAATGACTCACTCTCGGATACAGTCGTGTGGGAACTGACTCACTCTGGTATACAGTCCTGTGGGAACTGACCCACTCTGGGATACAGTCCTGTGGGAACTGACTCACTCACGGATATAGTCCTTTGGGAACTGACCCACTCTCGGATATTGTCCTGTGGGAACTGACTCACTCTAGGATAGAGTCGTGTGGGAACTGACTCATTGTGGGACACAGTCCTGTGGGAACTGACTCACTCTGGGATACAGAGCTGTGGGAACTGACTCACTTTCGGATAAGGTCCTGTGGGAACTCACTCTTTTTGGGGTTCAGTCCTGTGGGAACTGACTCACTCTGTGATACAGACCTCAGGGAACTAACAGACTTTCGGATATAGTCCTGTGGGAACAGACTCACTCAGGGATATAGTCCTGTGGGAACTGACTCACTCTCAGATACAGTCCTGTGGGAACTGACTCACTCTGGGATACAGTCCTGTGGGAACTGACTCACTCTGGGATATAGTCCTGTGGGAATAGACTCACTCAGGGATATAGTCCTGTGGGAACTGACTCACTCTCAGATACAGTCCTCTGGGAACTGACTCACTCTCAGGTACAGTCCTGTGGGAACGGACTCACTCTCGGATACAGTGCTTAGGGAACTGACTCACTCTGGGATACAGTCCTGTGGGAATTGACACTCTGGCATACAGTTCTGTGGGAAGTGACTCACTTTCGGATATGGATCTGTGGGAACTGACTCACTCTGGGACATAGTCCTGTGGGAACGGACTCACTCTGGGATACAGTCCTGTGGGAACTGACTCACTCTGGGATACAGTCCAATGGGAGCTCACTCACTCTGGGATACCATCTGTGGGATCTGACTCACTCTGGGATATAGTCCTGTGGGAACTGACTCACTCTGGGATATAGTCCTGTGGGAACTCACTCATTCTGGGATACAGTCCTGTGGGAACTGACTCACTCTGGGTGACAGTCCTGTGGGAACTGACTCACTCTGGGATACAGTCCTGTGGGAACTGACTCGCTCTGGGATATAGACCTGTGGGAACTGACTCGCTCTAGGATACAGTCCTGTGGGAACTGACTCACTCTGGGATATAGACCAGTGGGAATTGACTCACTCTCGGATATTGTCCTGTGGGAACTGACTCACGCTGGGATACAGTCCTGTGGGAACTGACTCATTGTGCGATACAATCGTGTGGGAACTGACTCACATTGGGATACAGTCCTGTGGGAACTGACTCACTCTGGGATACAGTCCTCATGGAAATGACTCACTCTCGGCTACAGTCCTGTGGGAACTCACTCACTCTGGGATACAGTCGTGTGGGAACTGACTCATTGTGGGATACAGTCCTGTGGGAACTGACTCACTCTGGGATACAGTCAGGTGGGAACTGACTTACTCTGGGATACAGACCTGTGGGAACTGAGTCCTTCTCCGATACAGTGCTGTGGGAAATGACTCACTCTTGGATACAGTCGTGTGGGAACTGACTCACTCTGGTATACAGTCCTGTGGGAACTGACCCACTCTGGGATACAGTCCTGTGGGAACTGACTCACTCACGGATATAGTCCTTTGGGAACTGACCCACTCTCGGATATTGTCCTGTGGGAACTGACTCACTCTAGGATACAGTCGTGTGGGAACTGACTCATTGTGGGACACAATCCTGTGGGAACTGACTCACTCTGGGATACAGAGCTGTGGGAACTGACTCACTTTCGGATAAGGTCCTGTGGGAACTCACTCTTTTTGGGGTTCAGTCCTGTGGGAACTGACTCACTCTGTGATACAGACCTCAGGGAACTAACAGACTTTCGGATATAGTCCTGTGGGAACAGACTCACTCAGGGATATAGTCCTGTGGGAACTGACTCACTCTCAGATACAGTCCTGTGGGAACTGACTCACTCTGGGATACAGTACTGTGGGAAATGACTCACTCTGGGATACAGTCCTGTGGGAAATGACTCACTCTGGGATACAGTCCTGTGGGAACACACTCACTCTGGGATACTGTCCTGTGGGAACTGACTCACTCTGGCATATAGTCCTGTGAGAACTGACTCACTCACAGATACAGTCCTGTGGGAACTGACTCATTCTGGGATACAGTTCTGTGGGAACTGACACACTCACGGATACAGTCCTGTGGCAACTGACTCACTCTGGGATACAGCCTTGTGGGAACTTACTCACTCTGGGATACAGTCCTGTGGGAATTCACTCACTCTCGGATATAGTCCTGTGGGAACTGACTCACTCTGGGATACAGTCCTGTGGGAACTGACTCACTCTGGGATACAGTCCTGTGGGAACTGACTCACTCTGGGATACAGTTCTGTGGGAACTGATCACTCTCGGATACAGTCCTTTGGGAACCGAATCACTCTGGGATATAGTCCTGTGACGATTGACTCACTCTGGGATACAGTCCTATGGGAATTGACAATCTGGGATACAGTCCTGTGGGAACTGACTCACTTTCGGATGTGGTCCTGTGGGAATTGATTCACTCTGGGATACAGTCCAATGGGAACTCACTCACTCTGGGATACAGTCTGTGGGAACTGACTCACTCTGGGATATAGTCCTGTGGGAACTGACTCATTCTGGGATATAGTCCTGTGGGAACTCACTCATTCTGGGATACAGTCCTGTGGGAACTGACTCACTCTGGGATACAGTCCTGTGGGAACTGACTCACTCTGGGATACAGTCCTGTGGGAACTGACTCACTCTGGGATACAGTTCTGTGGGAACTGATCACTCTCGGATACAGTCCTTTGGGAACCGAATCTCTCTGGGATATAGTCCTGTGGGAACTGACTTACTCTCTCATACAGTCCTTAGGGAACTGACTCACTCTCGGATACAGTCCTGTGGGAACTCACTCATTCTGGGATACATTCCTGTGGGAACTGACTCACTCTGGGATACAGTCCTTTGGGAACTGACTCACTCTGGGATATAGACCTGTGGGAACTGACTCGCTCTAGGATACAGTCCTGTGGGAACTGACTCACTCTGGGATATAGACCAGTGGGAATTGACTCACTCTCGGATATTGTCCTGTGGGAACTGACTCACGCTGGGATACAGTCCTGTGGGAACTGACTCATTGTGCGATACAGTCGTGTGGGAACTGACTCACATTGGGATACGGTCCTGTGGGAACTGACTCACTCTGGGATACAGTCCTCTGGGAAATGACTCACTCTCGGATACAGTCCTGTGGGAACTCACTCACTCTGGGATACAGTCGTGTGGGAACTGACTCATTGTGGGATACAGTCCTGTGGGAACTGACTCACTCTGGGATACAGTCAGGTGGGAACTGACTTACTCTGGGATACAGTCCTGTGGGAACTGACCCACTCTGGGATACAGTCCTGTGGGAACTGACTCACTCACGGATATAGTCCTTTGGGAACTGACCCACTCTCGGATATTGTCCTGTGGGAACTGACTCACTCTAGGATACAGTCGTGTGGGAACTGACTCATTGTGGGATACAGTCCTGTGGGAACTGACTCACTCTGGGATACAGAGCTGTGGGAACTGACTCACTTTCGGATAAGGTCCTGTGGGAACTCACTCTTTTTGGGGTTCAGTCCTGTGGGAACTGACTCACTCTGTGATACAGACCTCAGGGAACTAACACATTTTCGGATATAGTCCTGTGGGAACAGACTCACTCAGGGATATAGTCCTGTGGGAACTGACTCACTCTCAGATACAGTCCTCTGGGAAATGACTCACGCTCAGATACAGTCCTGTGGGAACTGACTCACTCTGGGATACAGTCCTGTGGGAAATGACTCACTCTGGGATACAGTCCTGTGGGAAATGACTCACTCACAGATATAGTCCTGTGGGAACTCACTCACTCTGGGATACAGTCCTGTGGGAACACACTCACTCTGGGATACTGTCCTGTGGGAACTGAGTCACTCTGGGATATAGTCCTGTGAGAACTGACTCACTCACAGTTATAGTCCTGTGGGAACTCACTCACTCTGGGATATAGTCCTGTGGGAACTTACTCATTCTGGGATACAGTCCTGTGGGAACTCACTCACTCACAGATACAGTCCTGTGGGAACTGACTCATTCTGGGATACAGTTCTGTGGGAACTGACACACTCACGGATACAGTCCTGTGGCAACTGACTCACTCTGGGATACAGCCCTGTGGGAACTGACTCACTCGGATACAGTCCTGTGGGAATTCACTCACTCTCGGATATAGTCCTGTGGGAACTGACTCACTCTGGCATACAGTCCTGTGGGAACTGACTCACTCTGGGATACAGTCCTGTGGGAACTGACTCACTCTGGGTAACAGTTCTGTGGGAACTGATCACTCTCGGATACAGTCCTTTGGGAACCGAATCACTCTGGGATATAGTCCTGTGGGAACTGACTTACTCTCTCATACAGTTCTTAGGGAACTGACTCACTCTCGGATACAGTCCTGTGGAAAATGACTAACTCTCTCATGTAGTCCTTAGGGAACTGACTCACTCTCGGATATAGTCCTGTGACGATTAACTCACTCTGGGATACAGTCCTATGGGAATTGACAATCTGGGATACATTCCTGTGGGAACTGACTCACTTTCGGATGTGGTCCTGTGGGAATTGATTCACTCTGGGATACAGTCCAATGGGAACTCACTCACTCTGTGATACAGTCTGTGGGAACTGACTCACTCTGGGTTATAGTCCAGTGGGAACTGACTCATTCTGGGATATAGTCCTGTGGGAACTCACTCAATCTGGGATACAGTCCTGTGGGAACTGACTCACTCTGGGATACAGTCCTGTGGGAACTGACTCACTCTGGGATACAGTCCTGTGGGATCCGAATCTCTCTGGGATATAGTCCTGTGGGAACTGACTTACTCTCTCATACAGTCCTTAGGGAACTGACTCACTCTCGGATACAGTCCTGTGGGAACTGACTCACTCTCTCATACAGTCCTTAGGGAACTGACTCTCTCTCGGATATAGTCCTGTGAGAATTGACTCACTCTGGGATACAGTCCTGTGGGAATTGACACTCTGGGATACAGTTCTGTGGGAACTGACTCACTTTCGGATATGGACCTGTGGGAACTGACTCACTCTGGGATATAGTCCAGTGGCAACGGACTCACTCTGGGATACAGTCCTGTGGGAACTGACTCACTCTGGGATACAGTCCAATGGGAACTCACTCACTCTGGGATACCGTCTGTGGGAACTGACTCACTCTGGGATATAGAAATGTGGGAACTGACTCACTCTGGGATATAGTCCTGTGGGAACTCACTCATTCTGGGATACAGTCCTGTGGGAAGTGACTCACTCTGGGATACAGTCCTGTGGGAACTGACTCACTCTGGGATGTAGACCTGTGGGAACTGACTCGCTCTAGGATACAGTCCTGTGGGAACTGACTCACTCTGGGATATAGACCAGTGGGAATTGACTCACTCTCGGATATTGTCCTGTGGGAACTGACTCACGCTGGGCTACAGTCCTGTGGGAACTGACTCATTGTGCGATACAGTCATGTGGAAACTGACTCACATTGGGATAGAGTACTGTGGGAACTGACTCACCCTGGGATACAGTCCTCTGGGAAATGACTCACTCTCGGATACAGTCCTGTGGGAACTCACTCACTCTGGGACACAGTCGTGTGGGAACTGACTCATTGTGGGATACAGTCCTGTGGGAACTGACTCACTCTGGGCTACAGTCAGCTGGGAACTGACTTACTCTGGGATACAGACCTGTGGGAACTGACTCCTTCTCCGATACAGTGCTGTTGGAAATGACTCACTCTCGGATACAGCCGTGTGGGAACTGACTCACTCTGGTATACAGTCCTGTGGGAACTGACCCACTCTGGGATACCGTCCTGTGGGAACTGACTCACTCACGGATATAGTCCTTTGGGAACTGACCCACTCTCGGATATTGTCCTGTGGGAACTGACTCACTCTAGGATACAGTCGTGTGGGAACTGACTCATTGTGGGATACGGTCCTGTGGGAACTGACTCACTCTGGGATACAGAGCTGTGGGAACTGACTCACTTTCAGATAAGGTCCTGTGGGAACTCACTCTTTTTGGGGTACAGTCCTGTGGGAACTGACTCACTCTGTGATACAGACCTCAGGGAACTAACACACTTTCGGATATAGTCCTGTGGGAACATGCTCACTCAAGGATATAGTCCTGTGGGAACTGACTCACTCTGGGATACAGTCCTCTGGGAACTGACTCACTTTGGTATACAGTCCTGTGGGACTGACTCCTTCTCCGATACAGTGCTGTCGGAACTGACTCACTCTCGGATACAGTCCTGTGGGAACTGACTCACTGTGGTGTACAGTCCTGTGGGACTGACTCACTCTGGGATACAGTCCTGTGGGAACAGACTCACTCACGGATATAGTCCTGTGGGAACTGACTCAATCTGGGATACAGTCCTCTGGGAACTGACTCAATCTGGGATACAGTCCTGTGGGAATTGACTCACTCTCGGATAAAGGCCTGTGGGAACTGACTCACTCTGGGATATAGTCCTGTGGGAACTGACTCACTCTTGGATATAGTCCTGTGGGAACTGACTCACTCTGGGATACAGTCCTGTGGGAACTGACTCACTCTGGGTTACAGTCCTCTGGGAAATGACTCACTCTCGGACACAGTCCTTTGGGAACTCACTCACTCTGGGATACAACTGTGTGGGAACTGACTCACTCTCGGATATTGTCCTCTGGGAACTGACTCACTCTGGGATACAGTCGTGTGGGAACTGATTTACTCTGGGCCACAGACCTGTGGGAACTGACTCCTTCTCCGATACAGTGCTGTGGGAAATGACTCACTCTCAGATACAGTCGTGTGGGAAATGACTCACTCTGGTATACAGTCCTGTGGGAACTGATCCACTCTGGAATACAGTCCTGTGGGAACTGACTCACTCACGGATATAGTCCTTTGGGAACTGACCCACTCTCGGATATTGTCCTGTGGGAACTGACTCACTCCAAGATACAGTCGTCTGGGAAATGACTCACTCTGGGATACAGAGCTGTGGGAACTGACTCACTTTCGGATAAGGTCCTGTGGGATCTCACTCTTTTTGGGGTACAGTCCTGTGGGAACTGACTCACTCTGTGATACAGACCTCTGGGAACTAACACACTTTCGGATATAGTCCTGTGGGAACAGACTCACTCAGGGATATAGTCCTGTGGGAACTCACTCACTCTCAGATACAGTCCGCTGGGAACTGACTCACTCTCAGATACAATCCTGTGGGAACTGACTCACTCTCAGGTACAGTCCTGTGGGAACTGACTCACACTCGGATACAGTGCTTAGGGAACTGACTCACTCTGGGATACAGTCCTGTGGGAACTGACTCATTCTGGCACACAGGCCTGTGGGAACTGACTCACTATCAGATAGAGTCCTGTGGGAATGGACTCACTCTTGGATACAGTCCTGTGGGAACTGACTCACTTTCGGATATAGTCCTGTAGGAACTGACTCACTCTGGGATACAGTCCTGAGGGAATTGACTCACTCTCGGATATAGTCCTGTGGGAACTCACACACTCTGGGATACAGTCCTGTGGGAACTGACTCACTCTGGGATACAGTCGTGTGGGAACTGATTTACTCTAGGATACAGACCTGTGGGAACTGACTCCTTCTCCGATACAGTGCTGTGGGAAATGACTCACTCTCAGATACAGTCGTGTGGGAACTGACTCACTCTGGTATACAGTCCTGTGGGAACTGACTCACTCACGGATATAGTCCTTTGGGAACTGACCCACTCTCGGATATTGTCCTGTGGGAACTGACTCACTCTAGGATACAGTCGTGTGGGAACTGACTCATTGTGGGATACAGTCCTGTGGGAACTGACTCACTCTGGGTTACAGTCATCTGGGAAATGACTCACTCTGGGATACAGAGCTGTGGGAACCGACACACTTTCGGATAAGGTCCTGTGGGAACTCACTCTTTTTGGGGTACAGTCCTGTGGGAACTGACTCACTCTGTGATACAGACCTCTGGGAACAAGCACACTTTCGGATATAGTCCTGTGGGAACAGACTCACTCACAGATATAGTCCTGTGGGAACTGACTCAATCTGGGATACAGTCCTGTGGGAACTGACTCACTCTGGGATATAGTCCTGTGGGAATAGACTCACTCAGGGATATAGTCCTGTGGGAATTGACTCACTCTCAGATACAGTCCTCTGGGAACTGACTCACTCTCAGATACAGTCCTGTGGGAAGTGACTCACTCTCGGATACAGTGCTTAGGGAACTGACTCACTCTGGGATACAGTCCTGTGGGAACTGACTCATTCTGGGATACAGTCCTTTGGGAACTGACTCACTATCAGATAGAGTCCTGTGGGAACGGACTCACTCTCGGATACAGTCCTGTGGGAACTGACTCACTTTCGGATATAGTCCTGTAGGAACTGACTCACTCTGGGATATAGTCCTGTGGTAACCGACTCACTTTTGGATATAGTCCTGTGGGAACAGACTCACTCAGGGACACAGTCCGGTGGGTACTGACTCACTCTGGGATGCAGTCCTGTGGGAACTGACCCACTCTGGGATACAGTCCTGAGGGAACTGACTCACTCACAGATATAGTCCTTTGGGAACTGGCTCACTCTGGGATACAGTCCTGAGGGAATTGACTCACTCTCGGATATACTCCTGTGGGAACTCACACACTCTGGGTTACAGTCGTCTGGGAAATGACTCACTCTGGGATACAGAGCTGTGGGAACTGACTCACTTTCGGATAAGGTCCTGTGGGAACTCACTCTTTCTGGGATACAGTCCTGTGGGAACTGACTCACTCTGGGATACAGTCCTGTGGGAACTGACTCACTCTGGGATACAGTCCTGTGGGAACTGACTCACTCTGGGATACAGTTCTGTGGGAACTGATCACTCTCGGACACAGTCCTTTGGGAACCGAATCACTCTGGGATATAGTCCTGTGGGAACTGACTTACTCTCTCATACAGTCCTTAGGGAACTGACTCACTCTCGGATAAAGTCCTGTGGGAACTGACTCACTCTCTCATACAGTCCTTAGGGAACTGACTCACTCTCGGATATAGTCCGGTGCGAATTGACTCACTCGGGGATACAGTCCTGTGGGAACTGACTTACTCTCGGACACAGTCCTGTGGGAAATGACTCACTCTCGGATACAATCCTATGGGAACTGACTCACTCAGGGATACAGTCCTGTGGGAACTGACTCACTCTCGGATTCTGTCCCTTGGGAACTGACTCACTCTCGGATACAGTCCTGTGGGAACTGACTCACTCTCGGATACAGTCCTGTGGGAACTGACTCACTCTCGGATACAGTCCTGTGGGAACAAACTCACTTTCGGATATAGTCCTGTGGGAACTGACCTCACTCTGGGATACAGCGCTGTGGGAACTGACTCACTTTCGGATACAGTCCTGTGGGAACTGACTCACTCTCGGATACAGTCCTGTGGGAACAAACTCACTTTCGGATATAGTCCTGTGGGAACTGACCTCACTCTGGGATACAGCGCTGTGGGAAGTGAGTCACTCTCGGATACAGTCCTGTGGGAACTGACTCACTCTCGGATATAGTCCTGTGGGAACTGACTCACTCTGTGATACAGTCCTGTGAGAAATGACTCAATCTGGGATACAGTCCTGTGGGAAATGACTCACTCTCGGATATATTCCTGTGGGAACTGACTCACTCTGGGATACAGTCCTGTGGGAGCTGACTCACTCTCGGATACAATCCTGTGGGAACTGACTCACTCTGGGATACAGTCCTGTGGGAACTCACTCACTCTGGGATATAGTCCTGAGGGAACTCACTCACTCTGGGATATAGTCCTGAGGGAACTCACTCACTCTGGGATATAGTCCTGAGGGAACTCACTCACTCTGGGTTACAGTCCTGTGGGAACTGACTCACTCTGGGATATAGTCCTGTGGGAACTGACTCACTCTGGGGTACAGTCCTGTGGGAACTGACTCACTCTGGGATGTAGTCCTGTGGGAACTGACTCAATCTGCGATACAGTGCAGTAGGATCATACTCACTCTCGGATATGGTCCTGTGGGAACTGACTCATTGTGGGATACAATCTTGTGGGAACTGACTCACTCCGGGATACAGTCCTCTGGGAACTGAATCAATCTGCGATACTGTGCAGTAGGATTATACTCACTCTCGGATATGGTCCTGTGGGAACTGACTCATTGTGGGATACAATCTTGTGGGAACTGACTCACTCCGGGATACAGTCCTGTGGGAACTGACTCATTCGGGGTTACAGTCCAGTTGGAACTGACTCACTCTCGGATACAGTACTGTGGGAACTGACTCACCCTCGGATACAGTCCTGTGGGAACTGAATTACTCTCGGACACAGTCCTGTGGGAAATGACTCACTCTCGGATACAATCCTATGGGAACTGACTCACTCAGGGATACAGTCCTGTGGGAACTGACTCACTCTCGGATTCAGTCCCTTGGGAACTGACTCACTCTCGGATACAGTCCTGTGGGAACTGACTCACTCTCGGATACAGTCCTGTGGGAACAAACTCACTTTCGGATATAGTCCTGTGGGAACTGACCTCACTCTGGGTTACAGCGCTGTGGGAACTGACTCACTCTCGGATACAGTCCTGTGGGAACTGACTCACTCTCGGATACAGTCCTGTGGGAACAAACTCACTTTCGGATATAGTCCTGTGGGAACTGACCTCACTCTGGGATACAGCGCTGTGGGAAGTGAGTCACTCTCGGATACAGTCCTGTGAGAAATGACTCACTCTCGGATATAGTCCTGTGGGAACTGACTCACTCTGGGATACAGTCCTGTGGGAGCTGACACACTCTCGGATACAATCCTGTGGGAATTGACTCACTCTCGAATACAGTCCTGTGGGAACAAACTCACTTTCAGATACAGTCCTGTGGGAACTGACTCACTCTCGGATATAGTCCTGTGGGAACAAACTCACTTTCAGATACAGTCCTGTGGGAAATGACTCACTCTCGGATATAGTCCTGTGGGAACTGACTCACTCTGGGATACAGTCCTGTGGGAGCTGACACACTCTCGGATACAATCCTGTGGGAATTGACTCACTCTCGAATACAGTCCTGTGGGAACAAACTCACTTTCAGATACAGTCCTGTGGGAAATGACTCACTCTCGGATATAGTCCTGTGGGAACTGACTCACTCTGGGATACAGTCCTGTGGGAGCTGACACACTCTCGGATACAATCCTGTGGGAATTGACTCACTCTCGAATACAGTCCTGTGGGAACAAACTCACTTTCAGATACAGTCCTGTGGGAACTGACTCACTCTGGGATGCAGTCCTGAGGGAACTGACTCACTCTGGGTTACAGTCCTGTGGGAACAGTCTCACTCTGGGATACAGTCCTGTGGGAACTGACTCACTCTAGGATACTGTCCTGTGGGAAACGACTCACTCTGGGATACAGTCCTGTGGAAACTGACTCACTCTGGGATACAGTCCTGTGGGAACTGACTCACCCTCGGATACAGTCCTGTGGGAACTGAATTACTCTCGGACACAGTCCTGTGGGAAATGACTCACTCTCGGATACAATCCTATGGGAACTGACTCACTCAGGGATACAGTCCTGTGGGAACTGACTCACTCTCGGATTCAGTCCCTTGGGAACTGACTCACTCTCGGATACAGTCCTGTGGGAACTGACTCACTCTCGGATACAGTCCTGTGGGAACTGAATTACTCTCGGACACAGTCCTGTGGGAAATGACTCACTCTCGGATACAATCCTATGGGAACTGACTCACTCAGGGATACAGTCCTGTGGGAACTGACTCACTCTCGGATTCTGTCCCTTGGGAACTGACTCACTCTCGGATACAGTCCTGTGGGAACTGACTCACTCTCGGATTCAGTCCCTTGGGAACTGACTCACTCTCGGATACAGTCCTGTGGGAACTGACTCACTCTCGGATACAGTCCTGTGGGAACAAACTCACTTTCGGATATAGTCCTGTGGGAACTGACCTCACTCTGGGTTACAGCGCTGTGGGAACTGACTCACTCTCGGATACAGTCCTGTGGGAACTGACTCACTCTCGGATACAGTCCTGTGGGAACAAACTCACTTTCGGATATAGTCCTGTGGGAACTGACCTCACTCTGGGATACAGCGCTGTGGGAAGTGAGTCACTCTGGGATACAGTCCTGTGGGAACTGACTCACTCTCGGATATAGTCCTGTGGGAACAGTCTCACTCTGGGATACAGTGCTGTGGGAACTGACTCACTCTGTGATACAGTCCTGTGAGAAATGACTCAATCTGGGATACAGTCCTGTGGGAAATGACTCACTCTCGGATATAGTCCTGTGGGAACTGACTCACTCTGGGATACAGTCCTGTGGGAGCTGACTCACTCTCGGATACAATCCTGTGGGAATTGACTCACTCTCGAATACAGTCCTGTGGGAACAAACTCACTTTCGGATACAGTCCTGTGGGAACTGACTCACTCTGGGATACATTCCTTTGGGGACTGCATCACTCTGGGATGCAGTCCTGTGGGAACTGACTCACTCTGGGTTACAGTCCTGTGGGAACAGTCTCACTCTGGGATACAGTCCTGTGGGAACTGACTCACTCTAGAATACTGTCCTGTGGGAAACGACTCACTCTGGGATACAGTCCTGTGGAAACTGACTCACTCTGGGATACAGTCCTGTGGGAACTGATTCACTCTGGAATACAGTCCTGTGGGAACTGACTCAATCTGGTATACAGTGCTGTACGATCTCATTGATTCTCGGATATGGTCCTGTGGCAAGTGACTCATTGTGGGATACCGTATTGTGGGAACTGACTCCCTCCGGGATACAGTCCTGTGGGAACTGACTCACTCCGGGTTATAGTCCTGTGGGAACTGAGACACTCTGGGATACAGTCCTGTGGGAACTGACTCACTCTCGGATACAGTCCTGTGGGAACTGACTCACTCCGGGATACAGACCTGTGGGAACTGACTCCCTCTGGGATACAGTCCTGTGGGAACTGACTCAGTCAGGGATACTGTCCTGTGGGTACTCACTCACTCTGGGACACAGTCCTTTGGAAACCGAATCATTCTGGGATACAGTCCTGTGGGAATTGACTCACTCTCGGATACAGTCCTGTGGGAACTCACTCACTCTGGGTTACAGTCCTGTGGGAACTGACTCACTCTGGGATATCGTCCTGTGGGAACTGACTCACTCTGGAATACAGTCCTGTGGCAACTGACTCACTCTGGGATACAGTCCTGTGGGATCTGATTCACTCTGGAATACAGTCCTGTGGGAACTGAATCAATCTGCGATACAGTGCAGTAGGATCTGACTCACTCTCGGGTATGGTCCTGTGGGAACTGACTATTTGTGGAATACAATCTTGTGGGAACTGTCTCACTCCGGTATACAGTCCTGTGGGAACTGACTCACTCTGGGATACAGTCCTGTGGCAACTGACTCAATCTCGGATATCGTCCTGTGGGAAATGACTCACTCTGGGATACAGTCCTGTGGGAACTGGCTCACTCTGGGATACAGTCCTGTGGGAACTGACTCAGTCAGGGATACAGTCCTGTGGGAACTCACTCACTCTGGGATACAGTCCTGTGGGAACTGACTCACTGTGGTATACAGTCCTGTAGGAAATGACTCACTCTGAAATGCAGTCCTGTGGGAACTGACTCACTCTGGGATACAGTCTTTGGGAACTGACTCACTCTCAGATACAGTCCTGTGGGATATGAGTCACTCTGGGATGCAGTCCTGTGGGAACTCACTCACTCTGGGATATAGTCCTGAGGGAACTCATTCACTCTGAGTTACAGTCCTGTGGGAACAGTCTCACTCTGGGATACAGTCCTGAGGGAACTCACTCACTCCGGGATACAGTCCTGTGGGAGCTGACACACTCTGGGATACATTCCTGTGGGAACTGACTCAATCGGGGATACAGTGCTGTAGGATCTGACTCACTCTCAGATATGGTCCTGTGGGAACTGACTCATTGTGGGATACAGTCTTGTGGGAATTGACTCACTCTCGGATACAATTCTGTGGGAACTGACTCACTCTCGGATACAGTCCTGTGGGAACTAACACACTTTCAGATAGAGTCCTGTGGGAACTGAATCATTCAGGGATACAGTCCTGTGGGAAATGACGCACTCGGGATACAGTCCTGTGTGAAATGACTCACTCTCGGATATCGTCCAATGAGAACTGACTCACTCTGGGATACAGTCCTGTGGGAACTGACTCACTCACGGATATAGTCCTGTGGGAACCGACACAATCTGGGATATAGTCCAGTGGGAACTGACTCACTCCGGGATACAGTCCTGTGGGAACTGACTCCCTCTGGGATACAGTCCTGTGGGAACAGACTCCCTCTGGGATACAGTCCTATGGGAACTGACTCAGTCAGGGATACAGTCCTGTGGGAACTCACTCACTCTGGGATTCAGTCCTGTGGGAACTGACTCTCTCTGGGATGCAGTCCTGTGGGAACTGACTCACTCTGGGATGCAGTCCTGAGGGTACTCACTCACTCTGAGTTACAGTCCTGTGGGAACAGTCTCACTCTGGGATACAGTCCTTTGGAAACTGACTCACTCTGGGATACAGTCCTGTGGGAAACGACTCACTCTGGGATACAGTCCTGTGGGAACTGAATTACTCTGGGATACATTCCTGTGGGAACTGATTCACTCTGAAATACAGTCCTGTGGGACCTGATCAATCTGGGATACAGTGCTGTAAGATCTGACTCACTCTCAGATATGGTCCTGTGGGAACTGACTCATTGTGGGATACAGTATTGTGGGAACTGACTCACTCCGGGATACAGTCCTGTGGGAACTGACTCACTCCGGGTTACAGTCCTGTGGGAACTGACTCCCTCTGGTATACAGTCCTGTGGGAACTGACTCCCTCTGGGATACAGTCCTGTGTGAACTGACTCAGTCAGGGATACAGTCCTGTGGGAACTCACTCACTCTGGGATACAGTCCTGTGGGAACTGACTCACTGTGGGATACAGTCCGGTGGGACTGGCTCACTCTGGAATACAGTCCTGTGGGAACTGACTCACTCTGGGATACAGTCCTTGGGAACTGACTCACTCTCAGATACAGTCCTGTGGGAAATGACTCACTCTGGGATGCAGTCCTGTGGGAACTGACTCACTCTGGGATACAGTCCTTTGGGAACCGAATCACTCTGGAAGACAGTCCTGTGGGAACTGACTTACTCTCGGATACAGTCCTGTGGGAACTGACTCAATCAGTGATATAGTCCTGTGGGAACTGACTCATTGTGGGATACAGTATTATGGGAACTGACTCACTCCGGGATACAGTCCTGTGGGAACTGACTCACTCCGGGTTACAGTCCTGTGGGAACTGACTCACTCTCAGATATAGTCCTGTGGGAACTGACTCACTCTGGGATACAGTCCTGTGGGAACTGACTTACTCTCGGACACAGTCCTGTGGGAACTGACTCAATCTCGGATACAGTCCTGTGGGAACTGTCTCACTCCGGGTTACAGTCCTGTGGGAATAGACTCACTCTCGGATACAGTCCTGTGGGAACTGACTCAATCTGGCATACAGTGCTGTAGGATCTAACTCACTCTCGGACACAGTCCTGTGGGAACTGACTCACTCTCGCATACAGTTCTGTGGGAACTGACTCACTCAGGGATACAGTCCTGTGGGAACTGACTCACTCTCAGATTCAGTCCTGTGGGAACTGACTCACTCTCGGATACAGTCCTGTGGGAAGTTACTCACTCGTAGATTCTGTCCTGTTGGAACTGACTCACTCTCGGATACAGTCCTGTGGGAACTGACTCACTCTGCGATACAGTCCTGTGGGAACTGACCTCACTCTGGGATACAGCCCTGTGGGAACTGACTCACTCTCGGATATAGTCCTGTGGGAACTGACTCACTCTGGGATACAATCCTGTGGGAAATGACTCACTCTGGGATACAGTCCTGTGGGAACTGACCTCACTCTGGGATACAGCCCTGTGGGAACTGACTCACTCTGGGATACAATCCTGTGGGAAATGACTCACTCTCGGATACAATTCTGTGGGAACTGACTCACTCTCGGATACAGTCCTGTGGGAACTAATACACTTTCAGATAGAGTCCTGTGGGAACTGACTCCCTCTGGGATACAGTCCTGTGGGAACTGACTCAGTCAGGGATACTGTCCTGCGGGAACTCACTCACTCTGGGATACAGTCCTTTGGGAACCAAATCATTCTGAGATACAGTCCTGTGGGAACTCACTCACTCTGGGATATAGTCCTGAGGGAACTCACTCACTCTGGGTTACAGTCCAGTTGGAACTGACTCACTCTCGGATACAGTCCTGTGGGAACTGACTTACTCTCGGACACAGTCCTGTGGGAAATGACTCACTCTCGGATACAATCCTATGGGAACTGACTCACTCAGGGATACAGTCCTGTGGGAACTGACTCACTCTCGGATTCTGTCCCTTGGGAACTGACTCACTCTCGGATACAGTCCTGTGGCAACTGACTCACTCAGGGATACAGTCCTGTGGGAACTGACTCACTCTCGGATTCAGTCCCTTGGGAACTGACTCACTCTCGGATACAGTCCTGTGGGAAGTTACTCACTCGTAGATTCTGTCCTGTTGGAACTGACTCACTCTCGGATACAGTCCTGTGGGAACTGACTCACTCTGCGATACAGTCCTGTGGGAACTGACCTCACTCTGGGATACAGTCCTGTGGGAACTGACTCACTCTCAGATTCAGTCCTGTGGGAACTGACTCACTCTCGGATACAGTCCTGTGGGAAGTTACTCACTCGTAGATTCTGTCCTGTTGGAACTGACTCACTCTCGGATACAGTCCTGTGGGAACTGACTCACTCTGCGATACAGTCCTGTGGGAACTGACCTCACTCTGGGATACAGCCCTGTGGGAACTGACTCACTCTCGGATATAGTCCTGTGGGAACTGACTCACTCTGGGATACAATCCTGTGGGAAATGACTCACTCTGGGATACAGTCCTGTGGGAAATGACTCACTCTCGGATATAGTCCTGTGGGAACTGACTCACTGTGGGATACAGTACTGTGGAACTAACACACTTTCAGATATAGTCCTGTGGGAACTGACTCACTCTGGGATACAGTCCTGTGGAACCTGAATCAGTCAGGGGTACAGTCCTGTGGGAACACACTAACTCTGGGATACAGTCTTGTGGGAACTGACTCACTCTGGGATACAGTCCTTGGGAACTGACTCACTCTTAGATACAGTCCTGTGGGAAATGACTCACTCCGGGATGCAGTCCTGTGGGAACTGACTCACTCTCAGATACAGTCCTGTGGGAACTGACTCCCTCTGGGATACAGTCCTGTGGGAACTGACTCAGTCAGGGATACTGTCCTGCGGGAACTCACTCACTCTGGGATACAGTCCTTTGGGAACCAAATCATTCTGAGATGCAGTCCTGTGGGAACTCACTCACTCTGGGATATAATCCTGAGGGAACTCACTCACTCTGGGTTACAGTCCAGTTGGAACTGACTCACTCTCGGATACAGTCCTGTGGGAACTGACTTACTCTCGGACACAGTCCTGTGGGAAATGACTCACTCTCGGATACAATCCTATGGGAACTGACTCACTCAGGGATACAGTCCTGTGGGAACTGACTCACTCTCGGATTCTGTCCCTTGGGAACTGACTCACTCTCGGATACAGTCCTGTGGCAACAGATTCACTCAGGGATACAGTCCTGTGGGAACTGACTCACTCTCGGATTCAGTCCCTTGGGAACTGACTCACTCTCGGATACAGTCCTGTGGGAACAAACTCACTTTCGGATATAGTCCTGTGGGAACTGACCTCACTCTGGGATACAGCGCTGTGGGAAGTGAGTCACTCTCGGATACAGTCCTGTGGGAACTGACTCACTCTCGGATATAGTCCTGTGGGAACTGACTCACTCTCGGATATAGTCCTGTGGGAACAGTCTCACTCTGGGATACAGTGCTGTGGGAACTGACTCACTCTAGGATACTGTCCTGTGGGAAACGACTCACTCTGGGATACAGTCCTGTGGAAACTGACTCACTCTGGGATACAGTCCTGTGGGAACTGATTCACTCTGGAATACAGTCCTGTGGGAACTGATTCACTCTGGAATACAGTCCTGTGGGAACTGATTCACTCTGGAATACAGTCCTGTGGGAACTGACTCAATCTGGTATACAGTGCTGTACGATCTCATTGATTCTCGGATATGGTCCTGTGGGAACTGACTCATTGTGGGATACCGACTTGTGGGAACTGACTCCCTCCGGGATACAGTCCTGTGGGAACTGACTCACTCCGGGTTATAGTCCTGTGGGAACTGACTCACTCTCGGATACAGTCCTGTGGGAACTGACTCACTCTCGGTTACAGTCCTGTGGGAACTGAATCACTCAGGGATACAGTCCTGTGGGAACTGACTCACTCTCGGATACAGTCCTGCGGGAACTGACTCACTCTCGGATACAGTCTTGTGGGAACTGACTCACTCAGGGATACAGTCCAGTGGGAACTGACTCACTCTGGGATACAGTCCTGTGCGAACTGTCTCACTCGCGGATATTGTCCGGTGGGAAGTGACTCACTCTGGGATACAGTCCTGTGGGAAATAACTCACTCTGGGATACAGTCCTGTGGGAAATAACACACTTTCAGATATAGTCCTGTGGGAACTGACTCACTCTGGGATACAGTCCTGTGGGAAATGACTCACTCTGGGATACAGTCCTGTGGGAAATGACTCACTCTCGGATATAGTCCTGTGGGAACTGACTCACTGTGGGATACAGCACTGTGGGAACTAACACACTTTCAGATATAGTCCTGTGGGAACTGACTCACTCCGGGTTACAGTCCTGTGGGAAATGACTCACTCTCGGATACAGTCCTGTGGGAACTGACTCACTCTCGGATACAGTCCTGTGGGAACTGACTTACTCTCGGACACAGTCCTGTGGGAACTGGCTCACACTCGGATACAGTCCTGTGGGAACTGACTCACTCAGGGATGCAATCTTGTGGGAACTGATTCACTCTCGGATTTAGTCCCGTGGGAACTGACTCACTCTCGGATACAGTCCTGTGGGAACTGACTCACTCTCGGATACAGTCCTGTGGGAAAAAACTCACTTTTGGATATGGTCCTGTGGGAACTGACCTCACTCTGGGATACAGCCCTGAGGGAACTGACTCACTCTCGGATATTGTCCTGTGGGAACTGACTCACTCTGGGATACAGTCCTGTGGGAAATGACTCACTCTAAGATACAGTCCTGTGGGAACTGACTCACTCTGGGATACAGTCCTGTGGGAACTGACTCAGTCAGGGATACAGTCCTGTGGGAACTCACTCACTCTGGGATACAGTCCTGTGGGAACTGACTCACTGTGGTATACAGTCCTGTAGGAAATGACTCACTCTGAAATGCAGTCCTGTGGGAACTGACTCACTCTGGGATACAGTCCTTGGGAACTGACTCACTCTCAGATACAGCCCTGTGGGATATGACGCACTCTGGGATGCAGTCCTGTGGGAACTCACTCACTCTGGGATATAGTGCTGAGGGAACTCATTCACTCTGAATTACAGTCCTGTGGGAACAGTCTCACTCTGGGATACAGTCCTGAGGGAACTCACTCACTCCAGGATACAGTCCTGTGGGAACTGACTCACTCTGGGATACATTCCTGTGGGAACTGACTCAATCGGGGATACAGTGCTGTAGGATCTGACTCACTCTCAGATATGGTCCTGTGGGAACTGACTCATTGTGGGATACAGTCTTGTGGGAATTGACTCACTCTCGGATACAATTCTGTGGGAACTGACTCACTCTCGGATACAGTCCTGTGGGAACTAATACACTTTCAGATAGAGTCCTGTGGGAACTGACTCCCTCTGGGATACAGTCCTGTGGGAACTGACTCAGTCAGGGATACTGTCCTGCGGGAACTCACTCACTCTGGGATACAGTCCTTTGGGAACCAAATCATTCTGAGATACAGTCCTGTGGGAACTCACTCACTCTGGGATATAGTCCTGAGGGAACTCACTCACTCTGGGTTACAGTCCAGTTGGAACTGACTCACTCTCGGATACAGTCCTGTGGGAACTGACTTACTCTCGGACACAGTCCTGTGGGAAATGACTCACTCTCGGATACAATCCTATGGGAACTGACTCACTCAGGGATACAGTCCTGTGGGAACTGACTCACTCTCGGATTCTGTCCCTTGGGAACTGACTCACTCTCGGATACAGTCCTGTGGCAACTGACTCACTCAGGGATACAGTCCTGTGGGAACTGACTCACTCTCGGATTCAGTCCCTTGGGAACTGACTCACTCTCGGATACAGTCCTGTGGGAACTGACTCACTCTCGGATACAGTCCTGTGGGAACAAACTCACTTTCGGATATAGTCCTGTGGGAACTGACCTCACTCTGGGATACAGCGCTGTGGGAACTGACTCACTCTTGGATACAGTCCTGTGGGAACTGACTCACTCTCGGATACAATCCTGTTGGAACAAACTCACTTTCGGATATAGTCCTGTGGGAACTGACCTCACTCTGGGATACAGCGCTGTGGGAAGTGAGTCACTCTCGGATACAGTCCTGTGGGAACTGACTCACTCTCGGATATAGTCCTGTGGGAACAGTCTCACTCTGGGATACAGTGCTGTGGGAACTGACTCACTCTAGGATACTGTCCTGTGGGAAACGACTCACTCTGGGATACAGTCCTGTGGAAACTGACTCACTCTGGGATACAGTCCTGTGGGAACTGATTCACTCTGGAATACAGTCCTGTGGGAACTGACTCAATCTGGTATACAGTGCTGTACGATCTCATTGATTCTCGGATATGGTCCTGTGGGAACTGACTCATTGTGGGATACCGACTTGTGGGAACTGACTCCCTCCGGGATACAGTCCTGTGGGAACTGACTCACTCCGGGTTATAGTCCTGTGGGAACTGAGACACTCTAGGATACAGTCCTGTGGGAACTGACTCACTCTCGGATACAGTCCTGTGGGAACTGACTTGCTCTCGGACACAATCCTGTGGGAACTGACTCACTCTCGGTTACAGTCCTGTGGGAACTGAATCACTCAGGGATACAGTCCTGTGGGAACTGACTCACTCTCGGATACAGTCCTGCGGGAACTGACTCACTCTCGGATACAGTCCTGTGGGAACTGACTCACACTGGGTTACAGTCCTCTGGGAAATGACTCACTCTCGGATACAGTCCTGTGGGAATAGACTCACTCAGGGATACAGTCCAGTGGGAACTGACTCACTCTGGGATACAGTCCTGTGCGAACTGTCTCACTCGCGGATATTGTCCGGTGGGAAGTGACTCACTCTAGGATGCAGTCCTGTGGGAACTGACTCACTCTGGGATACAGTCCTGTGGTAAATAACACACTTTCAGATATAGTCCTGTGGGAACTGACTCACTCTGGGATACAGTCCTGTGGGAAATGACTCACTCTGGGATACAGTCCTGTGGGAAATGACTCACTCTCGGATATAGTCCTGTGGGAACTGACTCACTGTGGGATACAGCACTGTGGGAACTAACACACTTTCAGATATAGTCCTGTGGGAACTGACTCACTCCGGGTTACAGTCCTGTGGGAACTGACTTACTCTCGGACACAGTCCTGTGGGAACTGGCTCACACTCGGATACAGTCCTGTGGGAACTGACTCACTCAGGGATGCAATCTTGTGGGAACTGATTCACTCTCGGATTTAGTCCCGTGGGAACTGACTCACTCTCGGATACAGTCCTGTGGGAACTGACTCACTCTCGGATACAGTCCTGTGGGAAAAAACTCACTTTTGGATATGGTCCTGTGGGAACTGACCTCACTCTGGGATACAGCCCTGAGGGAACTGACTCACTCTCGGATATTGTCCTGTGGGAACTGACTCACTCTGGGATACAGTCCTGTGGGAAATGACTCACTCTAAGATACAGTCCTGTGGGAACTGACTCACTCTGGGATACAGTCCTGTGGGAACTGACTCAGTCAGGGATACAGTCCTGTGGGAACTCACTCACTCTGGGATACAGTCCTGTGGGAACTGACTCACTGTGGTATACAGTCCTGTAGGAAATGACTCACTCTGAAATGCAGTCCTGTGGGAACTGACTCACTCTGGGATACAGTCCTTGGGAACTGACTCACTCTCAGATACAGTCCTGTGGGATATGACGCACTCTGGGATGCAGTCCTGTGGGAACTCACTCACTCTGGGATATAGTCCTGAGGGAACTCATTCACTCTGAGTTACAGTCCTGTGGGAACAGTCTCACTCTGGGATCCAGTCCTGAGGGAACTCACTCACTCCAGGATACAGTCCTGTGGGAACTGACTCACTCTGGGATACATTCCTGTGGGAACTGACTCAATCGGGGATACAGTGCTGTTGGATCTGACTCCCTCTCAGATATGGTCCTGTGGGAACTGACTCATTGTGGGATACAGTCTTGTGGGAATTGACTCACTCTCGGATACAATTCTGTGGGAACTGACTCACTCTCGGATACAGTCCTGTGGGAACTAATACACTTTCAGATAGAGTCCTGTGGGAACTGACTCACTCTCAGATACAGTCCTGTGGGAACTGACTCCCTCTGGGATACAGTCCTGTGGGAACTGACTCAGTCAGGGATACTGTCCTGCGGGAACTCACTCACTCTGGGATACAGTCCTTGGGGAACCAAATCATTCTGAGATACAGTCCTGTGGGAACTCACTCACTCTGGGATATAGTCCTGAGGGAACTCAATCACTCTGGGTTACAGTCCAGTTGGAACTGACTCACTCTCGGATACAGTCCTGTGGGAACTGACTTACTCTCGGACACAGTCCTGTGGGAAATGACTCACTCTCGGATACAATCCTATGGGAACTGACTCACTCAGGGATACAGTCCTGTGGGAACTGACTCACTCTCGGATTCTGTCCCTTGGGAACTGACTCACTCTCGGATACAGTCCTGTGGCAACTGACTCACTCAGGGATACAGTCCTGTGGGAACTGACTCACTCTCGGATTCAGTCCCTTGGGAACTGACTCACTCTCGGATACAGTCCTGTGGGAACTGACTCACTCTCGGATACAGTCCTGTGGGAACAAACTCACTTTCGGATATAGTCCTGTGGGAACTGACCTCACTCTGGGATACAGCGCTGTGGGAACTGACTCACTCTTGGATACAGTCCTGTGGGAACTGACTCACTCTCGGATACAATCCTATGGGAACAAACTCACTTTCGGATATAGTCCTGTGGGAACTGACCTCACTCTGGGATACAGCGCTGTGGGAAGTGAGTCACTCTCGGATACAGTCCTGTGGGAACAGTCTCACTCTGGGATACAGTGCTGTGGGAACTGACTCACTCTCGGATACTGTCCTGTGGGAAACGACTCACTCTGGGATACAGTCCTGTGGAAACTGACTCACTCTGGGATACAGTCCTGTGGGAACTGATTCACTCTGGAATACATTCCTGTGGGAACTGACTCAATCTGGTATACAGTGCTGTACGATCTCATTGATTCTCGGATATGGTCCTGTGGGAACTGACTCATTGTGGGATACCGACTTGTGGGAACTGACTCCCTCCGGGATACAGTCCTGTGGGAACTGACTCACTCCGGGTTATAGTCCTGTGGGAACTGAGACACTCTAGGATACAGTCCTGTGGGAACTGACTCACTCTCGGATACAGTCCTGTGGGAACTGACTTGCTCTCGGACACAATCCTGTGGGAACTGATTCACTCTCGGTTACAGTCCTGTGGGAACTGAATCACTCAGGGATACAGTCCTGTGGGAACTGACTCACTCTCGGATACAGTCCTGCGGGAACTGACTCACTCTCGGATACAGTCCTGTGGGAACTGACTCACACTGGGTTACAGTCCTCTGGGAAATGACTCACTCTCGGATACAGTCCTGTGGGAACAGACTCACTCAGGGATACAGTCCAGTGGGAACTGACTCACTCTGGGATACTGTCCTGTGCGAACTGTCTCACTCGCGGATATTGTCCGGTGGGAAGTGACTCACTCTGGGATGCAGTCCTGTGGGAACTGACTCACTATGGGATACAGTCCTGTGGGAAATAACACACTTTCAGATATAGTCCTGTGGGAACTGACTCACTCTGGGATACAGTCCTGTGGGAAATGACTCACTCTGGGATACAGTCCTGTGGGAAATGACTCACTCTCGGATATAGTCCTGTGGGAACTGACTCACTGTGGGATACAGTACTGTGGGAACTAACACACTTTCAGATATAGTCCTGTGGGAACTGACTCACTCCGGGTTACAGTCCTGTGGGAAATGACTCACTCTCGGATACAGTCCTGTGGGAACTGACTCACTCTCGGATACAGTCCTGTGGGAACTGACTTACTCTCGGACACAGTCCTGTGGGAACTGGCTCACACTCGGATACAGTCCTGTGGGAACTGACTCACTCAGGGATGCAATCTTGTGGGAACTGATTCACTCTCGGATTTAGTCCCGTGGGAACTGACTCACTCTCGGATACAGTCCTGTGGGAACTGACTCACTCTCGGATACAGTCCTGTGGGAAAAAACTCACTTTTGGATATGGTCCTGTGGGAACTGACCTCACTCTGGGATACAGCCCTGAGGGAACTGACTCACTCTCGGATATTGTCCTGTGGGAACTGACTCACTCTGGGATACAGTCCTGTGGGAAATGACTCACTCTAAGATACAGTCCTGTGGGAACTGACTCACTCTGGGATACAGTCCTGTGGGAACTGACTCAGTCAGGGATACAGTCCTGTGGGAACTCACTCACTCTGGGATACAGTCCTGTGGGAACTGACTCACTGTGGTATACAGTCCTGTAGGAAATGACTCACTCTGAAATGCAGTCCTGTGGGAACTGACTCACTCTGGGATACAGTCCTTGGGAACTGACTCACTCTCAGATACAGTCCTGTGGGATATGACGCACTCTGGGATGCAGTCCTGTGGGAACTCACTCACTCTGGGACATAGTCCTGAGGGAACTCATTCACTCTGAGTTACAGTCCTGTGGGAACAGTCTCACTCTGGGATACAGTCCTGAGGGAACTCACTCACTCCGGGATACAGTCCTGTGGGAACTGACTCACTCTGGGATACATTCCTGTGGGAACTGACTCAATCGGGGATACAGTGCTGTAGGATCTGACTCACTCTCAGATATGGTCCTGTGGGAACTGACTCATTGTGGGATACAGTCTTGTGGGAATTGACTCACTCTCGGATACAATTCTGTGGGAACTGACTCACTCTGGATACAGTCCTGTGGGAACTAATACACTTTCAGATAGAGTCCTGTGGGAACTGAATCATTCTGGGATACAGTCCTGTGGGAAATGACGCACTCGGGATACAGTCCTGTGGGAAATGACTCACTCTCGGATATCGTCCTATGGGAACTGACTCACTCTGGGATACAGTCCTGTGGGAACTGACTCACTCACGGATATAGTCCTGTGGGAACCGACACAATCTGGGATATAGTCCAGTGGGAACTGACTCACTCCGGGATACAGTCCTGTGGGAACTGACTCCCTCTGGGATACAGTCCTGTGGGAACAGACTCCCTCTGGGATACAGTCCTATGGGAACTGACTCAGTCAGGGATACAGTCCTGTGGGAACTCACTCACTCTGGGATTCAGTCCTGTGGGAACTGACTCTCTCTGGGATGCAGTCCTGTGGGAACTGACTCACTCTGGGATGCAGTCCTGAGGGTACTCACTCACTCTGAGTTACAGTCCTGTGGGAACAGTCTCACTCTGGGATACAGTCCTTTGGAAACTGACTCACTCTGGGATACAGTCCTGTGGGAAACGACTCACTCTGGGATACAGTCCTGTGGGAACTGAATTACTCTGGGATACATTCCTGTGGGAACTGATTCACTCTGAAATACAGTCCTGTGGGACCTGATCAATCTGGGATACAGTGCTGTAAGATCTGACTCACTCTCAGATATGGTCCTGTGGGAACTGACTCATTGTGGGATACAGTATTGTGGGAACTGACTCACTCCGGGATACAGTCCTGTGGGAACTGACTCACTCCGGTTACAGTCCTGTGGGAACTGACTCCCTCTGGTATACAGTCCTGTGGGAACTGACTCCCTCTGGGATACAGTCCTGTGTGAACTGACTCAGTCAGGGATACAGTCCTGTGGGAACTCACTCACTCTGGGATACAGTCCTGTGGGAACTGACTCACTGTGGGATACAGTCCGGTGGGACTGGCTCACTCTGGAATACAGTCCTGTGGGAACTGACTCACTCTGGGATACAGTCCTTGGGAACTGACTCACTCTCAGATACAGTCCTGTGGGAAATGACTCACTCTGGGATGCAGTCCTGTGGGAACTGACTCACTCTGGGATACAGTCCTTTGGGAACCGAATCACTCTGGAAGACAGTCCTGTGGGAACTGACTTACTCTCGGATACAGTCCTGTGGGAACTGACTCAATCAGTGATATAGTCCTGTGGGAACTGACTCATTGTGGGATACAGTATTATGGGAACTGACTCACTCCGGGATACAGTCCTGTGGGAACTGACTCACTCCGGGTAACAGTCCTGTGGGAACTGACTCACTCTCGGATATAGTCCTGTGCGAACTGACTCACTCTGGGATACAGTCCTGTGGGAACTGACTTACTCTCTGACACAGTCCTGTGGGAACTGACTCACTCTCGGATACAGTCCTGTGGGAACTGTCTCACTCCGGGTTACAGTCCTGTGGGAATAGACTCACTCTCGGATACAGTCCTGTGGGAACTGACTCAATCTGGCATACAGTGCTGTAGGATCTAACTCACTCTCGGACACAGTCCTGTGGGAACTGACTCACTCTCGCATACAGTTCTGTGGGAACTGACTCACTCAGGGATACAGTCCTGTGGGAACTGACTCACTCTCAGATTCAGTCCTGTGGGAACTGACTCACTCTCGGATACAGTCCTGTGGGAAGTTACTCACTCGTAGATTCTGTCCTGTTGGAACTGACTCACTCTCGGATACAGTCCTGTGGGAACTGACTCACTCTGCGATACATTCCTGTGGGAACTGACCTCACTCTGGGATACAGCCCTGTGGGAACTGACTCACTCTTGGATATAGTCCTGTGGGAACTGACTCACTCTGGGATACAATCCTGTGGGAAATGACTCACTCTGGGAAACAGTCCTGTGGGAAATGACTCACTCTCGGATATAGTCCTGTGGGAACTGACTCACTGTGGGATACAGTACTGTGGAACTAACACACTTTCAGATATAGTCCTGTGGGAACTGACTCACTCTGGGATACAGTCCTGTGGATCCTGAATCAGTCAGGGGTACAGTCCTGTGGGAACACACTAACTCTGGGATACAGTCTTGTGGGAACTGACTCACTCTGGGATACAGTCCTTGGGAACTGACTCACTCTTAGATACAGTCCTGTGGGAAATGACTCACTCCGGGATGCAGTCCTGTGGGAACTGACTCACTCTCAGATACAGTCCTGTGGGAACTGACTCCCTCTGGGATACAGTCCTGTGGGAACTGACTCAGTCAGGGATACTGTCCTGTGGGAACTCACTCACTCTGGGATACAGTCCTTTGGGAACCAAATCATTCTGAGATACAGTCCTGTGGGAACTCACTCACTCTGGGATATAGTCCTGAGGGAACTCACTCACTCTGGGTTACAGTCCAGTTGGAACTGACTCACTCTCGGATACAGTACTGTGGGAACTGACTCACTCTCGGATATAGTCCTGTGGGAACTGACTTACTCTCGGACACAGTCCTGTGGGAAATGACTCACTCTCGGATACAATCCTATGGGAACTGACTCACTCAGGGATACAGTCCTGTGGGAACTGACTCACTCTCGGATTCTGTCCCTTGGGAACTGACTCACTCTCGGATACAGTCCTGTGGCAACTGACTCACTCAGGGATACAGTCCTGTGGGAACTGACTCACTCTCGGATTCAGTCCCTTGGGAACTGACTCACTCTCGGATACAGTCCTGTGGGAACTGACTCACTCTCGGATACAGTCCTGTGGGAACAAACTCACTTTCGGATATAGTCCTGTGGGAACTGACCTCACTGTGGGATACAGCGCTGTGGGAACTGACTCACTCTTGGATACAGTCCTGTGGGAACTGACTCACACTCGGATACAATCCTGTGGGAACAAACTCACTTTCGGATATAGTCCTGTGGGAACTGACCTCACTCTGGGATACAGCGCTGTGGGAAGTGAGTCACTCTCGGATACAGTCCTGTGGGAACTGACTCACTCTGGGATACATTCCTGTGGGAGCTGACTCACTCTCGGATACAGTCCTGTGGGAACTGACTCACTCTGGGATACATTCCTTTGGGGACTGCATCACTCTGGGATGCAGTCCTGTGGGAACTGACTCACTCTGGGATGCAGTCCTGAGGGAACTGACTCACTCTGGGTTACAGTCCTGTGGGAACAGTCTCACTCTGGGATACAGTGCTGTGGGAACTGACTCACTCTAGGATACTGTCCTGTGGGAAACGACTCACTCTGGGATACAGTCCTGTGGAAACTGACTCACTCTGGGATACAGTCCTGTGGGAACTGATTCACTCTGGAATACAGTCCTGTGGGAACTGACTCAATCTGGTATACAGTGCTGTACGATCTCATTGATTCTCGGATATGGTCCTGTGGGAACTGACTCATTGTGGGATACCGACTTGTGGGAACTGACTCCCTCCGGGATACAGTCCTGTGGGAACTGACTCACTCCGAGTTATAGTCCTGTGGGAACTGAGACACTCTGGGATACAGTCCTGTGGGAACTGACTCACTCTCGGATACAGTCCTGTGGGAACTGACCTGCTCTCGGACACAATCCTGTGGGAATTGACTCACTCTCGGTTACAGTCCTGTGGGAACTGAATCACTCAGGGATACAGTCCTGTGGGAACTGACTCACTCTCGGATACAGTCCTGCGGGAACTGACTCACTCTCGGATACAGTCCTGTAGGAACTGACTCACACTGGGTTACAGTCCTCTGGGAAATGACTCACTCTCGGATACAGTCCTGTGGGAACAGACTCACTCAGGGATACAGTCCAGTGGGAACTGACTCACTCTGGGATACAGTCCTGTGCGAACTGTCTCACTCGCGGATATTGTCCGGTGGGAAGTGACTCACTCTAGGATGCAGTCCTGTGGGAACTGACTCACTATGGGATACAGTCCTGTGGGAAATAACACACTTTCAGATATAGTCCTGTGGGAACTGACTCACTCTGGGATACAGTCCTGTGGGAAATGACTCACTCTGGGATACAGTCCTGTGGGAAATGACTCACTCTCGGATATAGTCCTGTGGGAACTAACACACTTTCAGATATAGTCCTGTGGGAACTGGCTCACACTCGGATACAGTCCTGTGGGAACTGACTCACTCAGGGATGCAATCTTGTGGGAACTGATTCACTCTCGGATTTAGTCCCGTGGGAACTGACTCACTCTCGGATACAGTCCTGTGGAACTGACTCACTCTCGGATATTGTCCTGTGGGAACTGACTCACTCTGGGATACAGTCCTGTGGGAAATGACTCACTCTAAGATACAGTCCTGTGGGAACTGGCTCACTCTGGGATACAGTCCTGTGGGAACTGACTCACTCTCGGATATAGCCCTGTGGGAACTGACTCACTCTGGGATACAGTCCTGTGGGAAATGACTCACTCTGGGATACAGTCCTGTGGGAACTGACTCACTCCGGGATACAGTCCTGTGGGAACTGACTCCCTCTGGGATACAGTCCTGTGGGAACTGACTCAGTCAGGGATACTGTCCTGTGGGTGCTCACTCACTCTGGGATACAGTCCTTTGGAAACCGAATCATTCTGGGATACAGTCCTGTGGGAATTGTCTCACTCTGGGATACAGTCCTGTGGGAACTCACTCACTCTGGGTTACAGTCCTGTGGGAACTGACTCACTCTGGGATATAGTCCTGTAGGAACTGACTCACTCTGGGATACAGTCCTGTGGCAACTGACTCACTCTGGGATACAGTCCTGTGGGATCTGATTCACTCTGGAATACAGTCCTGTGGGAAATGAATCAATCTGCGATACAGTGCAGCAGGATCTGACTCACTCTCGGATATGGTCCTGTGGGAACTGACTAATTGTGGAATACAATCTTGTGGGAACTGACTCACTCCGGGATACAGTCCTGTGGGAACTGACTCACTCGGGGTTACAGTCCAGTTGGAACTGACTCACTCTCGGATACAGTCCTGTGGGAACTGACTCACTCTCGGACACAGTCCTGTGGGAACTGACTTACTCTCGGACACAGTCCTGTGGGAAATGACTCACTCTCGGATGCAATCCTATGGGAACTGGCTCACTCAGGGATACAGTCCTGTGGGAACTGACTCACTCTCGGATTCAGTCCCTTGGGAACTGACTCACTCTCGGATACAGTCCGGTGGGAACTGACTCACTCTCGGATACAGTCCTGTAGGAACAAACTCACTTTCGGATATAGTCCTGTGGGAACTGACCTCAATCTGGGATACAGCGCTGTGGGAACTGAATCACTCTCGGATACAGTCCTGTGTGAACTGACTCACTCTCGGATATAGTCCTGTGGGAACTGACTCACTCTGTGATACAGTCCTGTGGGAAATGATTCACTCTGGGATACAGTCCTGTGGGAACTGACTCACTCTGTGATACAGTCCTGTGGGAAATGACTCACTCTGGGATACAATCCTGTGGGAAATGACTCACTCTCGGATATAGTCCTGTGGGAACTGACTCACTCTGGGATACAGTCCTGTGGGAACTGACTCACTCTCGGATACAGTCCGGTGGGAACTGACTCACTCTCGGATACAGTCCTGTGGGAACAAACTCACTTTCGGATATAGTCCTGTGGGAACTGACCTCACTCTGGGATACAGCGCTGTGGGAACTGAATCACTCTCGGATACAGTCCTCTGTGAACTGACTCACTCTCGGATATAGTCCTGTGGGAACTGACTCACTCTTAGATACAGTCCTGTGGGAAATGACTCACTCTGGGATGCAGTCCTGTGGGAACTGACTCACTCTCAGATACAGTCCTGTGGGAACTGACTCCCTCTGGGATACAGTCCTGTGGGAACTGACTCAGTCAGGGATACTGTCCTGTGGGAACTCACTCACTCTGGGATACAGTCCTTTGGGAACCAAATCATTCTGAGATACAGTCCTGTGTGAACTGACTCACTCTCGGATATAGTCCTGTGGGAACTGACTCACTCTTAGATACAGTCCTGTGGGAACTCACTCACTCTGGGATATAGTCCTGAGGGAACTCACTCACTCTGGGTTACAGTCCTGTGGGAACTGACTCACTCTGGGATATAGTCCTGTGGGAACTGACTCACTCTGGGATACAGTCCTGTGGTAACTGACTCACTCTGGGTACAGTCCTGTGGGATCTGACTCACTCTGGAATACAGTCCTGTGGGAATTGAATCAATCTGGGATACAGTGCTATAGGATCTGACTCACTCTCGGATATGGTCCTGGGGGAATTGACTCATTGTGGGATACAATCTTGTGGGAACTGACTCACTCCGGGATACAATCCTTTGGAAACTGACTCACTCGGGGTAACATTCCTGTTGGAACTGACTCACTCTCGGAAACAGTCCTGTGGGAACTGACTCACTCTCGGATACAATCCTATGGGAACTGATTCACTCAGGGATAAAGTCCTGTGGGAACTGACTCACTCTGGAATACAGTCCTGTGGGAAATGACTCACCCTGGGATACAGTCCTGTGGGAAATGACTCACTCTCGGATATAGTCCTGTGGGAACTGACTCACTCTTGGATACAGTCCTGTGGGAACCAACACACTTTCAGATATAGTCCTGTGGGAACTGACTCTCTCTGGGATACAGTCCTGTGGGAACTGACTCACTATCGCATATAGTCCTCTGGGAACTGACACAATCTGGGATATAGTCCTGTGGGAACTGACTCATTGTGGGATACTGTCGTGTGGGAACTGGCTCAGTCCATGATACAATCCTGTGGGAACTGACTCACTCCGGGATACAGTGCTGTGGGAACTGACTCCCTCTGGGATACAGTCCTGTGGGAACTGACTCCCTCTGGGATACAGTCCTTTGTGAACTGACACAGTCATTGATACAATCCTGTGGGAACTGACTCAGTCAGGGATACAGTCCTGTGGGAACTGACTCAGTCAGGGATACAGTCCTGTGGGAACTGACTCACTCCAGGATACAGTCCTGTGGGAACTGACTCAGTCAGGGATACAGTCCTGTGGGAACTGACTCAGTCAGGGATACAGTCCTGTGGGAACTGATTCACTGTCGGATACAGTCCTGTGGGACTCACTCACTCTAGTATACAGTCCTGTGGGAAATGACTCACTCTGGGATGCAGTCCTGTGGGAACTGACTCACTCCGGGATACAGTCCTTGGGAAATGACTCACTCTCAGATACAGTCCTGTGGGAAATGACTCACTCTGGGATGCAATCCTGTGGGAACTGACTCACTCCGGGATACAGTCCTTGGGAAATGACTCACTCTCAGATACAGTCCTGTGGGAAATGACTCACTCTGGGATGCAGTCCTGTGGGAACTGACACACTCTCAGATACAGTCCTTTGGGAACTGAATCACTCTGGGATACAATCCTGTGGGACCTGACTCACTCTCGGATACTGTCCTCAGGGAACTCACTCACTCTGCGATATCGTCCCGAGGAACTCACTCACTCTGGGTTATAGTCCTGTGGGAACAGTCTCACTCTGGGATACAGTCCTGTGGGAACTGACTCACTCTGGGATACAGTCCTGTGGCAACTGACTGAGTCTCGGATATCGTCCTGTGGGAAATGACTCACTCTGGGATACAGTCCTGTGGGAACTGGCTCACTCTGGGATACAGTCCTGTGGGAACAGATTCACTCTGGGATACAGTCCTGTAGGATCTGACTCACTCCGGGATATAGTCCTGTGGGAACTGACTCCCTCTGGGATACAGTCCTGTGGGAACTGACTCAGTCAGGGATACAGTCCTGTGGGAACTCACTCACTCTGGGATACAGTCCTGTGGGAACTGACTCACTCTGGGATACAGTCCTGCAGGAAATGACTCACTCTCGGATACAGTCCTGTGGGAACTGACTCACTCTGGGATACAGTCCTGTGGGAAATGACTCACTCTGGGATACAGTCCTGTGGGAAATGACTCACTCTGTGATACAGTCCTATGGGAACTGACTCACTGTGGGATACAGTACTGTGGGAACTAACACACTTTCAGATATAGTCCTGTGGGAAATGACTCACTCTGTGATACAGTCCTGTGGGAAATGACTCACTCTCGGATATAGTCCTGTGGGAACTGACTCACTGTGGGATACAGTACTGTGGGAACTAACACACTTTCAGATATAGTGCTGTGGGAACTGACTCACTCTGGGATACAGTCCTGTGGAAACTGAATCAGTCAGGCGTACAGTCCTGTGGGAACACTCTAACTCTGGGATACAGTCTTGTGGGAACTGACTCACTCTGGGATACAGTCCTTGGGAACTGACTCACTCTTAGATACAGTCCTGTGGGAAATGACTCACTCTGGGATGCAGTCCTGTGGGAACTGACTCACTCTCAGATACAGTCCTGTGGGAACTGACTCCCTCTGGGATACAGTCCTGTGGGAACTGACTCAGTCAGGGATACTGTCCTGTGGGAACTAACTCACTCTGGGATACAGTCCTTTGGGAACCAAATCATTCTGAGATACAGTCCTGTGGGAACTGACACACTCTCGATTACAGTCCTGTGGGAACTCACTCACTCTGGGATATAGTCCTGAGGGAACTCACTCACTCTGGGTTACAGTCCTGTGGGAACTGACTCACTCTGGGATATAGTCCTGTGGGAACTCACTCACTCTGGGATACAGTCCTGTGGCAACTGACTCACTCTGGGATACAGTCCTGTGGGATCTGATTCACTCTGGAATACAGTCCTGTGGGAATTGAGTCAATCTGGGATACAGTGCTACAGGATCTGACTCACTCTCGGATATGGTCCTGGGGGAACTGACTCGTTGTGGGATACAATCTTCTGGGAACTGACTCACTCCGGGATAAAGTCCTGTGGAAACTGACTCACTCGGGGTAACATTCCTGTTGGAACTGACTCACTCTCGGAAACAGTCCTGTGGGAACTGACTCACTCTCGGATACAATCCTATGGGAACTGATTCACTCAGGGATAAAGTCCTGTGGGAACTGACTCACTCTGGAATACAGTCCTGTGGGAAATGACTCACTCTCGGATATAGTCCTGTGGGAACTGACTCACTCTTGGATACAGTCCTGTGGGAACCAACACACTTTCAGATATAGTCCTGTGGGAACTGACTCTCTCTGGGATACAGTCCTGTGGGAACTGACTCACTATCGCATATAGTCCTCTGGGAACTGACACAATCTGGGATATAGTCCTGTGGGAACTGACTCATTGTGGGATACTGTCGTGTGGGAACTGGCTCACTCCGGGATACAATCCTGTGGGAACTGACTCACTCCGGGATACAGTCCTGTGGGAACTGACTCCCTCTGGGATACAGTCCTGTGGGAAATGACTCACTCTGGGATACAGTCCTGTGGGAAATGACTCACTCTCGGATATAGTCCTGTGGGAACTGACTCACTCTTGGATACAGTCCTGTGGGAACCAACACACTTTCAGATATAGTCCTGTGGGAACTGACTCTCTCTGGGATACAGTCCTGTGGGAACTGACTCACTATCGCATATAGTCCTCTGGGAACTGACACAATCTGGGATATAGTCCTGTGGGAACTGACTCATTGTGGGATACTGTCGTGTGGGAACTGGCTCACTCCGGGATACAATCCTGTGGGAACTGACTCACTCCGGGATACAGTCCTGTGGGAACTGACTCCCTCTGGGATACAGTCCTGTGGGAACTGACTCCCTCTGGGATACAGTCCTTTGTGAACTGACACAGTCAGGGATACAATCCTGTGGGAACTGACTCAGTCAGGGATACAGTCCTGTGGGAACTGACTCAGTCAGGGATACAGTCCTGTGGGAACTGACTCACTCCAGGATACAGTCCTGTGGCAACTGACTCAGTCAGGGATACAGTCCTGTGGGAACTGACTCAGTCAGGGATACAGTCCTGTGGGAACTGACTCACTGTCGGATACAGTCCTGTGGGACTCACTCACTCTAGTATACAGTCCTGTGGGAAATGACTCACTCTGGGATGCAGTCCTGTGGGAACTGACTCACTCTCAGATACAGTCCTTTGGGAACTGAATCACTCTGGGATACAATCCTGTGGGAACTGATTCACTCTCGGATACTGTCCTCAGGGAACTCACTCACTCTGCGATATCACAAGAAATCACAAGAAATCACAAGAAACCCCACAGTGCAGATAGAGGCCATTTCGGCCCATCGAGCCTACACCGACACATATCCCACCCGATCCCCGTAACCCCTACACCAACACCAACACATATCCCACTCTATCCCCGCGTATTTAATCCCCCTAACACTAAGGGTCAATTTATCATAGCCAATCAACCTAACCCGCACATCTTTGGACTGTGGGAGGAAACCGGAGCACCCGGAGGAAACCCACGCAAACACGGGGAGAATGTGCAAACTTCACACAGACAGTCACCCGAGGCCAGATTCGAACCCGGGTCCCTGGCGCTTTGAGGCAACAGTGCTAACCACTATGCCACCGTGCTGCCCACGGTCGTCCTGAGGAACTCACTCACTCTGGGTTACAGTCCTGTGGGAACAGTCTCACTCTGGTATACAGTCCTGTGGGAACTGACTCACTCTGGGATACAGTCCTGTGGCAACTGACTCAGTCTCGGATATCGTCCTGTGGGAAATGACTCACTCTGGGATACAGTCCTGTGGGAACTGGCTCACTCTGGGATACAGTCCTGTGGGAACAGATTCACTCTGGAATACAGTCCTGTGGGAACTGACTCAACCTGTGATACAGTGCTGTAGGATCTGACTCACTCCGGGATATAGTCCTGTGGGAACTGACTCCCTCTGGGATACAATCCTGTGGGAACTGACTCAGTCAGGGATACAGTCCTGTGGGAACTCACTCACTCTGGGATACAGTCCTGTGGGAACTGACTCACTGTGGTATACAGTCCTGTAGGAAATGACTCACTCTGAAATGCAGTCCTGTGGGAACTGACTCACTCTGGGATACAGTCCTTGGGAACTGACTCACTCTCAGATACAGTCCTGTGGGATATGACTCACTCTGGGATGCAGTCCTGTGGGAACTCACTCACTCTGGGATATAGTCCTGAGGGAACTCATTCACTCTGAGTTACAGTCCTGTGGGAACAGTCTCACTCTGGGATACAGTCCTGAGGGAACTCACTCACTCCGGGATACAGTCCTGTGGGAACTGACTCACTCTGGGATACATTCCTGTGGGAACTGACTCAATCGGGGATACAGTGCTGTAGGATCTGACTCACTCTCAGATATGGTCCTGTGGGAACTGACTCATTGTGGGATACAGTCTTGTGGGAATAGACTCACTCTCGGATACAATTCTGTGGGAACTGACTCACTCTCGGATACAGTCCTGTGGGAACTAATACACTTTCAGATAGAGTCCTGTGGGAACTGAATCATTCTGGGATACAGTCCTGTGGGAAATGACGCACTCGGGATACAGTCCTGTGGGAAATGACTCACTCTCGGATATCGTCCTATGGGAACTGAATCACTCTGGGATACAGTCCTGTGGGAACTGACTCACTCACGGATATAGTCCTGTGGGAACCGACACAATCTGGGATATAGTCCAGTGGGAACTGACTCACTCCGGGATACAGTCCTGTGGGAACTGACTCCGTCTGGGATACAGTCCTGTGGGAAGAGACTCCCTCTGGGATACAGTCCTATGGGAACTGACTCAGTCAGGGATACAGTCCTGTGGGAACTCACTCACTCTGGGATTCAGTCCTGTGGGAACTGACTCTCTCTGGGATGCAGTCCTGTGGGAACTGACTCACTCTGGGATACAGTCCTGTGGGAACTCACTCACTCTGGGATTCAGTCCTGTGGGAACTGACTCTCTCTGGGATGCAGTCCTGTGGAAACTGACTCACTCTGGGATACAGTCCTGTGGGAAACGACTCACTCTGGGATACAGTCCTGTGGGAACTGAATTACTCTGGGATACATTCCTGTGGGAACTGATTCACTCTGAAATACAGTCCTGTGGGGCCTGATCAATCTGGGATACAGTGCTGTAAGATCTGACTCACTCTCAGATATGGTCCTGTGGGAACTGACTCATTGTGGGATACAGTTTTGTGGGAACTGACTCACTCCGGGATAAAGTCCTGTGGGAACTGCCTCACTCCGGGTTACAGTCCTGTGGGAACTGACTCCCTCTGGTATACAGTCCTGTGGGAACTGACTCCCTCTGGGATACAGTCCTGTGTGAACTGACTCAGTCAGGGATACAGTCCTGTGGGAACTCACTCACTCTGGGATACAGTCCTGTGGGAACTGACTCACTGTGGGATACAGTCCGGTGGGACTGGCTCACTCTGGAATACAGTCCTGTGGGAACTGACTCACTCTGGGATACAGTCCTTGGGAACTGACTCACTCTCAGATACAGTCCTTTGGGAACCGAATCACTCTGGAAGACAGTCCTGTGGGAACTGACTTACTCTCGGATACAGTCCTGTGGGAACTGACTCAATCAGTGATATAGTCCTGCGGGAACTGACTCATTGTGGGATACAGTATTATGGGAACTGACTCACTCCGGGATACAGTCCTGTGGGAACTGACTCACTCCGGGTTACAGTCCTGTGGGAACTGACTCACTCTCGGATATAGTCCTGTGGGAACTGACTCACTCTGGGATACAGTCCTGTGGGAACTGACTTACTCTCGGACACAGTCCTGTGGGAACTGACTCACTCTCGGATACAGTCCTGTGGGAACTGTCTCACTCCGGGTTACAGTCCTGTGGGAATAGACTCACTCTCGGATACAGTCCTGTGGGAACTGACTCAATCTGGCATACAGTGCTGTAGGATCTAACTCACTCTCGGACACAGTCCTGTGGGAACTGACTCACTCTCGCATACAGTCCTGTGGGAACTGACTCACTCAGGGATACAGTCCTGTGGGAACTGACTCACTCTCAGATTCAGTCCTGTGGGAACTGACTCACACTCGGATACAGTCCTGTGGGAAGTTAATCACTCGTAGATTCTGTCCTGTCGGAACTGACTCACTCTCGGATACATTCCTGTGGGAACTGACTCACTCTGCGGTACATTCCTGTGGGAACTGACCTCACTCTGGGATACAGCCCTGTGGGAACTGACTCACTCTCGGATATAGCCCTGTGGGAACTGACTCACTCTGGGATACAGTCCTGTGGGAAATGACTCACTCTGGGATACAGTCCTGTGGGAAATGACTCACTCTCGGGTATAGTCCTGTGGGAACTGACTCACTGTGGGATACAGTACTGTGGAACTAACACACTTTCAGATATAGTCCTTTGGGAACTGACTCACTCTGGGATACAGTCCTGTGGAACCTGAATCAGTCAGGGGTACAGTCCTGTGGGAACACACTAACTCTGGGATACAGTCTTGTGGGAACTGACTCACTCTGGGATACAGTCCTTGGGAACTGACTCACTCTTAGATACAGTCCTGTGGGAAATGACTCCCTCTGGGATGCAGTCCTGTGGGAACTGACTCACTCTCAGATACAGTCCTGTGGGAACTGACTCCCTCTGGGATACAGTCCTGTGGGAACTGACTCAGTCAGGGATACTGTCCTGTGGGAACTCACTCACTCTGGGATACAGTCCTTTGGGAACCAAATCATTCTGAGATACACTCCTGTGGGAACTCACTCACTCTGGGATATAGTCCTGAGGGAACTCACTCACTCTGGGTTACAGTCCAGTTGGAACTGACTCACTCTCGGATACAGTACTGTGGGAACTGACTCACTCTCGGATACAGTCCTGTGGGAACTGACTTACTCTCAGACACAGTCCTGTGGGAAATGACTCACTCTCGGATACAATCCTATGGGAACTGACTCACTCAGGGATACAGTCCTGTGGGAACTGACTCACTCTCGGATTCTGTCCCTTGGGAACTGACTCACTCTCGGATACAGTCCTGTGGCAACTGACTCACTCAGGGATACAGTCCTGTGGGAACTGACTCACTCTCGGATTCAGTCCCTTGGGAACTGACTCACTCTCGGATACAGTCCTGTGGGAACTGACTCACACTCGGATACAGTCCTGTGGGAACAAACTCACTTTCGGATATAGTCCTGTGGGAACTGACCTCACTCTGGGATACAGCGCTGTGGGAAGTGAGTCACTCTCGGATACAGTCCTGTGGGAACTGACCTCACTCTGGGATACAGCGCTGTGGGAACTGACTCACTCTTGGATACAGTCCTGTGGGAACTGACTCACTCTCGGATACAGTCCTGTGGGAACAAACTCACTTTCGGATATAGTCCTGTGGGAACTGACCTCACTCTGGGATACAGCGCTGTGGGAAGTGAGTCACTCTCGGATATAGTCCTGTGGGAACTGACTCACTCTGGGATACAGTCCTGTGGGAGCTGACTCACTCTCGGATACAGTCCTGTGGGAACTGACTCACTCTGGGATACATTCCTTTGGGGACTGCATCACTCTGGGATGCAGTCCTGTGGGAACTGACTCACTCTGGGATGCAGTCCTGAGGGAACTGACTCGCTCTGGGTTACAGTCCTGTGGGAACAGTCTCACTCTGGGATACAGTGCTGTGGGAACTGACTCACTCTAGGATACTGTCCTGTGGGAAACGACTCACTCTGGGATACAGTCCTGTGGAAACTGACTCACTCTGGGATACAGTCCTGTGGGAACTGATTCACTCTGGAATACAGTCCTGTGGGAACTGACTCAATCTGGTATACAGTGCTGTACGATCTCATTGATTCTCGGATATCGTCCTGTGGGAACTGACTCATTGTGGGATACCGACTTGTGGGAACTGACTCCCTCCGGGATACAGTCCTGTGGGAACTGACTCACTCCGGGTTATAGTCCTGTGGGAACTGAGACACTCTGGGATACAGTCCTGTGGGAACTGACTCACTCTCGGATACAGTCCTGTGGGAACTGACTTGCTCTCGGACACAATCCTGTGGGAACTGACTCACTCTCGGATACAGTCCTGTGGGAACTGAATCACTCAGGGATACAGTCCTGTGGGAACTGACTCACTCTCGGATACAGTCCTGCGGGAACTGACTCACTCTCGGATACAGTCCTGTGGGAACTGACTCACACGGGGTTACAGTCCTCTGGGAAATGACTCACTCTCGGATACAGTCCTGTGGGAACAAACTCACTCAGGGATACAGTCCAGTGGGAAATGACTCACTCTGGGATACAGTCCTGTGCGAACTGTCTCACTCGCGGATATTGTCCGGTGGGAAGTGACTCACTCTAGGATGCAGTCCTGTGGGAACTGACTCACTATGGGATACAGTCCTGTGGGAAATAACACACTTTCAGATATAGTCCTGTGGGAACTGACTAACTCTGGGATACAGTCCTGTGGGAAATGACTCACTCTGGGATACAGTCCTGTGGGAAATGACTCACTCTCGGATATAGTCCTGTGGGAACTGACTCACTGTGGGATACAGTACTGTGGGAACTAACACACTTTCAGATATAGTCCTGTGGGAACTGACTCACTCCGGGTTACAGTCCTGTGGGAAATGACTCACTCTCGGATACAGTCCTGTGGGAACTGACTCACTCTCGGATACAGTCCTGTGGGAACTGACTTACTCTCGGACACAGTCCTGTGGGAACTGGCTCACACTCGGATACAGTCCTGTGGGAACTGACTCACTCAGGGATGCAATCTTGTGGGAACTGATTCACTCTCGGATTTAGTCCCGTGGGAACTGACTCACTCTCGGATACAGTCCTGTGGGAACTGACTCACTCTCGGATACAGTCCTGTGGGAAAAAACTCACTTTTGGATATGGTCCTGTGGGAACTGACCTCACTCTGGGATACAGCCCTGAGGGAACTGACTCACTCTCGGATATTGTCCTGTGGGAACTGACTCACTCTGGGATACAGTCCTGTGTGAAATGACTCACTCTAAGATACAGTCCTGTGGGAACTGACTCACTCTGGGATACAGTCCTGTGGGAACTGACTCACTCTCGGATATAGTCCTGTGGGAACTGACTCACTCTGGGATACAGTCCTGTGGGAACTGACTCACTCCGGGATACAGTCCTGTGGGAACTGACTCCCTCTGGGATACAGTCCTGTGGGAACTGACTCAGTCAGGGATACTGTCCTGTGGGTACTCACTCACTCTGGGATACAGTCTTTGGAAAATGAATCATTCTGGGATATAGTCCTGTGGGAACTGACTCACTCTGGGTTACAGTCCTGTGGGAACTGACTCACTCTGGGATATAGTCCTGTGGGAACTGACTCACTCTGGGATACAGTCCTGTGGCAACTGACTCACTCTGGGATACAGTCCTGTGGGATCTGATTCACTCTGGAATACAGTCCTGTGGGAACTGAATCAATCTGCGATACAGTGCAGCAGGATCTGACTCACTCTCGGATATGGTCCTGTGGGAACTGACTAATTGTGGAATACAATCTTGTGGGAACTGACTCACTCCGGGATACAGTCCTGTGGGAACTGACTCACTCGGGTTTACAGTCCAGTTGGAACTGACTCACTCTCGGATACAGTCCTGTGGGAACTGACTCACTCTCGGATGCAGTCCTGTGGGAACTGACTTCCTCTCGGACACAGTCCTGTGGGAAATGACTCACTCTCGGATGCAATCATATGGGAACTGGCTCACTCAGGGATACAGTCCTGTGGGAACTGACTCACTCTCGGATTCAGTCCCTTGGGAACTGACTCACTCTCGGATACAGTCCGGTGGGAACTGACTCACTCTCGGATACAGTCCTGTGGGAAATGACTCACTCTCGGGTATAGTCCTGTGGGAACTGACTCACTCTGGGATACAGTCCTGTGGGAACTGACTCACTCTCGGATACAGTCCGGTGGGAACTGACTCACTCTCGGATACAGTCCTGTGGGCACAAACTCACTTTCGGATATAGTCCTGTGGGAACTGACCTCACTCTGGGATACAGCGCTGTGGGAACTGAATCACTCTCGGATACAGTCCTGTGTGAACTGACTCACTCTGGGATACAGTCCTTGGGAACTGACTCACTCTTAGATACAGTCCTGTGGGAAATGACTCACTCTGGGATGCAGTCCTGTGGGAACTGACTCACTCTCAGATACAGTCCTGTGGGAACTGACTCCCTCTGGGATACAGTCCTGTGGGAACTGACTCAGTCAGGGATACTGTCCTGTGGGAACTCACTCACTCTGGGATACAGTCCTTTGGGAACCAAATCATTCTGAGATACAGTCCTGTGGGAACTGACTCACTCTCGGATATAGTCCTGTGGGAACTCACTCACTCTGGGATATAGTCCTGAGGGAACTCACTCACTCTGGGTTACAGTCCTGTGGGAACTGACTCACTCTGGGATATAGTCCTGTGGGAACTGACTCATTCTGGGATACAGTCCTGTGGTAACTGACTCACTCTGGGATACAGTCCTGTGGGATCTGACTCACTCTGGAATACAGTCCTGTGGGAATTGAATCAATCTGGGATACAGTGCTATAGGGTCTGACTCACTCTCGGATATGGTCCTGGGGGAACTGACTCATTGTGGGATACAATCTTGTGGGAACTGACTCACTCCGGGATACAATCCTGTGGAAACTGACTCACTCGGGGTAACATTCCTGTTGGAACTGACTCACTCTCGGAAACAGTCCTGTGGGAACTGACTCACTCTCGGATACAATCCTATGGGAACTGATTCACTCAGGGATAAAGTCCTGTGGGAACTGACTCACTCTGGAATACAGTCCTGTGGGAAATGACTCACCCTGGGATACAGTCCTGTGGGAAATGACTCACTCTCGGATATAGTCCTGTGGGAACTGACTCACTCTTGGATACAGTCCTGTGGGAACCAACACACTTTCAGATATAGTCCTGTGGGAACTGACTCTCTCTGGGATACAGTCCTGTGGGAACTGACTCACTGTCGCATCTAGTCCTCTGGGAACTGACACATTTTGGAATATAGTCCTGTGGGAACTGACTCATTGTGGGATACTGTCGTGTGGGAACTGGCTCACTCCGGGATACAATCCTGTGGGAACTGACTCACTCCGGGATACAGTCCTGTGGGAACTGACTCCCTCTGGGATACAGTCCTGTGGGAGCTGACTCCCTCTGGGATACAGTCCTTTGTGAACTGACACAGTCAGGGATACAATCCTGTGGGAACTGACTCAGTCAGGGATACAGTCCTGTGGGAACTGACTCAGTCAGGGATACAGTCCTGTGGGAACTGACTCACTCCAGGATACAGTCCTGTGGGAACTGACTCAGTCAGGGATACAGTCCTGTGGGAACTGATTCACTGTCGGATACAGTCCTGTGGGACTCACTCACTCTAGTATACAGTCCTGTGGGAAATGACTCACTCTTGGATGCAGTCCTGTGGGAACTGACTCACTCTGGGATACAGTCCTTGGGAAATGACTCACTCTCAGATACAGTCCTGCGGGAAATGACTCACTCTGGGATGCAGTCCTGTGGGAACCGACACACTCTCAGATACAGTCCTTTGGGAACTGAATCACTCTGGGATACAATCCTGTGGGAACTGATTCACTCTCGGATACTGTCCTCAGGGAACTCACTCACTCTGCGATATCGTCCTGAGGAACTCACTCACTCTGGGTTACAGTCCTGTGGGAACAGTCTCACTCTGGGATACAGTCCTGTGGGAACTGACTCACTCTGGGATACAGTCCTGTGGCAACTGACTCAGTCTCGGATATCGTCCTGTGGGAAATGACTCACTCTGGGATACAGTCCTGTAGGATCTGACTCACTCCGGGATATAGTCCTGTGGGAACTGACTCCCTCTGGGATACAGTCCTGTGGGAACTGACTCAGTCAGGGATACAGTCCTGTGGGAACTCACTCACTTTGGGATACAGTCCTGTGGGAACTGACTCACTGTGGTATACAGTCCTGTAGGAAATGACTCACTCTGAAATGCAGTCCTGTGGGAACTGACTCACTCTGGGATACACTCCTTGGGAACTGACTCACTCTCAGATACAGTCCTGTGGGATATGACTCACTCTGGGATGCAGTCCTGTGGGAACTCACTCACTCTGGGATAAAGTCCTGAGGGAACTCATTCACTCTGAGTTACAGTCCTGTGGGAACAGTCTCACTCTGGGATACAGTCCTGAGGGAACTCACTCACTCTGGGATACAGTCCTGTGGGAACTGACTCACTCTGGGATACATTCCTGTAGGAACTGACTCAATCGGGGATACAGTGCTGTCGGATCTGACTCACTCTCAGATATGGTCCTGTGGGAACTGACTCATTGTGGGATACAGTCGTGTGGGAATTGACTCACTCTCGGATACAATTCTGTGGGAACTGACTCACTCTCGGATACAGTCCTGTGGGAACTAACACACTTTCAGATAGAGTCCTGTGGGAACTGAATCATTCTGGGATACAGTCCTGTGGGAAATGACGCACTCGGGATACAGTCCTGCGGGAAATGACTCACTCTCGGATATCGTCCTATGGGAACTGACTCCCTCTGGGATACAGTCCTGTTTGAATAGACTCCCTCTGGGATACAGTCCTGTGGGAAAAGACTCCCTCTGGGAGACAGTCCTATGGGAACTGACTCAGTCAGGGATACAGTCCTGTGGGAACTCACTCACTCTGGGATTCAGTCCTGTGGGAACTGACTCTCTCTGGGATGCAGTCCTGTGGGAACTGACTCACTCTGGGAAGCAGTCCTGAGGGCACTCACTCACCCTGAGTTACAGTCCTGTGGGAACAGTCTCACTCTGGGATACAGTCCTTTGGAAACTGACTCACTCTGGGATACAGTCCTGTGGGAAACGACTCACTCTGGGATACAGTCCTGTGGGAACTGAATTACTCTGGGATACATTCCTGTGGGAACTGATTCACTCTGAAATACAGTCCTGTGGGACCTGATCAATCTGGGATACAGTGCTGTAAGATCTGACTCACTCTCAGGTATGGTCCTGTGGGAACTGACTCATTGTGGGATACAGTATTGTGGGAACTGACTCACTCCGGGATACAGTCCTGTGGGAACTGACTCACTCCGGGTTACAGTCCTGTGGGAACTGACTCCCTCTGGGATACAGTCCTGTGGGAACGGACTCAGTCAGGGATACAGTCCTGTGGGAACTCACTCACTCTGGGATACAGTCCTGTGGGAACTGACTCACTGTGGGATACAGTCCGGTGGGACTGGATCACTCTGGAATACAGTCCTGTGGGACCTGACTCACTCTGGGATACAGTCCTTGGGAACTGACTCACTCTCAGATACAGTCCTGTGGGAAATGACTCACTCTGGGATGCAGTCCTGTGGGAACTGACTCACTCTGGGATACAGTCCTTTGGGAACCGAATCACTCTGGGATACAGTCCTGTGGGAACTGACTCACTCTCAGATACAGTCCTGTGGGAACTCACTCACTCTGGGATATAGTCCTGAGGGAACTCACTCACTCTAGGTTACAGTCCTGTGGGAACTGACTCACTCCGGGTTACAGTCCTGTGGGAATATACTCACTCTCGGATACAGTCCTGTGGGAACTGACTCAATCTGGCATACAGTGCTGTAGGATCTAACTCACTCTCGGACACAGTCCTGTGGGAACAGGCTCACTCTCGCATACAGTCCTGTGGGAACTGACTCACTCAGGGATACAGTCCTGTGGGAACTGACTCACTCTCAGATTCAGTCCTGTGGGAACTGACTCACTCTCGGATACAGTCCTGTGGGAAGTTACTCACTTGTAGATTCTGTCCTGTCGGAACTGACTCACTCTCGGATACAGTCCTGTGGGAACTGACTCACTCTGCGATACAGTCCTGTGGGAACTGACTCACTCTCGGATATAGTCCTGTGGGAACTGACTCACTCTGGGATACAGTCCTGTGGGAAATGACTCACTCTGGGATACAGTCCTGTGGGAAATGACTCACTCCGGGGTACAGTCCTGTGGGAACTGACTCTTTCTGGGATACAGTCCTGTGGGAACTGAATCAGTCAGGGATACAGTCCTGTGGGAACTCACGCACTCTGGGATACAGTCATGTGGGAACTGACTCACTGTGGGATACAGTCCTGTGGGACTGACTCACGCTGGGATACAGTCCTGTGGGAACTGACTCACTCTCGGATATAGTCCTGTGGGAACTGACTCACTCTGGGATACAGTCCTGTGGCAACTGACTCAGTCTCGGATATCGTCCTGTGGAAACGACTCACTCTGGGATACAGTCCTGTGGGAACTGGCTCACTCTGGGATACAGTCCTGTGGGAACAGATTCACTCTGGAATACAGTCCTGTGGGAACTGACTCAACCTGTGATACAGTGCTGTAGGATCTGACTCACTCCGGGATATATTCCTGTGGGAACTGACTCCCTCTGGGATACAGTCCTGTGGGAACTGACTCAGTCAGGGATACAGTCCTGTGGGAACTCACTCACTCTGGGATACAGTCCTGTGGGAACTGACTCACTGTGGTATACAGTCCTGTAGGAAATGACTCACTCTGAAATGCAATCCTGTGGGAACTGACTCACTCTGGGATACAGTCCTTGGGAACTGACTCACTCTCAGATACAGTCCTGTGGGATATGACTCACTCTGGGATGCAGTCCTGTGGGAACTCACTCACTCTGGGATATAGTCCTGAGGGAACTCATTCACTCTGAGTTACAGTCCTGTGGGAACAGTCTCACTCTGGGATACAGTCCTGAGGGAACTCACTCACTCCGGGATACAGTCCTGTGGGAACTGACTCACTCTGGGATACATTCCTGTGGGAACTGACTCAATCGGGTATACAGTGCTGTAGGATCTGACTCACTCTCAGATATGGTCCTGTGGGAACTGACTCATTGTGGGATACAGTCGTGTGGGAATTGACTCACTCTCGGATACAATTCTGTGGGAACTGACTCACTCTCGTATACAGTCCTGTGGGAACTGAATCATTCTGGGATACAGTCCTGTGGGAAATGACGCACTCGGGATACAGTCCTGTGGGAAATGACTCACTCTCGGATATCGCCCTATGGGAACTGACTCACTCTGGGATACAGTCCTGTGGGAACTGACTCACTCACGGATATAGTCCTGTGGGAACCGACACAATCTGGGATACAGTCCTGTGGGAACTGACTCCCTCTGGGATACAGTCCTGTGGGAACAGACTCCCTCTGGGATACAGTCCTATGGGAACTGACTCAGTCAGGGTACAGTCCTGTGGGAACTCACTCACTCTGGGATTCAGTCCTGTGGGAACTGACTCTCTCTGGGATGCAGTCCTGTGGGAACTGACTCACTCTGGGGTGCAGTCCTGAGGGTACTCACTCACTCTGAGTTACAGTCCTGTGGGAACAGTCTCACTCTGGGATACAGTCCTTTGGAAACTGACTCACTCTGGGATACAGTCCTGTGGGAAACGACTCACTCTGGGATACAGTCCTGTGGGAACTGAATTACTCTGGGATACATTCCTGTGGGAACTGATTCACTCTGAAATACAGTCCTGTGGGACCTGATCAATCTGGGATACAGTGCTGTAAGATCTGACTCACTCTCAGATATGGTCCTGTGGGAACTGACTCATTGTGGGATACAGTATTGTGGGAACTGACTCACTCCGGGATACCGTCCTGTGGGAACTGACTCACTCCGGGTTACAGTCCTGTGGGAACTGACTCCCTCTGGTATACAGTCCTGTAGGAACTGACTCAGTCAGGGATACAGTCCTGTGGGAACTCACTCACTCTGGGATACAGTCCTGTGGGAACTGACTCATTGTGGGATACAGTCCTGTGGGAACTGACTCACTGTGGGATACAGTCCTGTGGGAACTGACTCACTCTGGGATACAGTCCTTGGGAACTGACTCACTCTCAGATACAGTCCTGTGGGAAATGACTCACTCTGGGATGGAGTCCTGTGGGAACTGACTCACTCTGGGATACAGTCCTTTGGGAACCGAATCACTCTGGGATACAGTCCTGTGGGAACTGACTCACTCTCGGATACAGTCCTGTGGGAACTCACTCACTCTGGGATATAGTCCTGGGGGAACTCACTCACTCTAAGTTACAGTCCTGTGGGAACAGTCTCATTCTGGGATACAGTCCTGTGGGAACTGACTCACTCTGGGATACAGTCCTGTGGGAACAGATTCACTCTGGAAGACAGTCCTGTGGGAACTCACTCACTCTCGGATACAGTCCTGTGGGAACTGACTTACTCTCGGATACAGTCCTGTGGGAACTGACTCAATCAGTGATATAGTCCTGTGGGAACTGACTCATTGTGGGATACAGTATTATGGGAACTTACTCACTCCGGGATACAGTCCTGTGGGAACTGACTCACTCCGGGTTACAGTCCTGTGGGAACTGACTCACTCTCGGATATAGTCCTGTGGGAAATGACTCACTCTGGGATACAGTCCTGTGGGAACTGACTTACTCTCGGACACAGTCCTGTGGGAACTGACTCACTCTCGGATACAGTCCTGTGGGAACTGACTCACTCCGGGCTACAGTCCTGTGGGAATAGACTCACTCTCGGATACAGTCCTGTGGGAACTGACTCAATCTGGGATACAGTCCTGTGGGAACTGACTCCCTCTGGGACACAGTCCTGTGGGAACTGACTCAGTCAGGGATACAGTCCTGTGGGAACTCACTCACTCTGGGATACAGTCCTGTGGGAACTGACTCACTGTGGGATACAGTCCGGTGGGACTGGCTCACTCTGGAATACAGTCCTGTGGGAACTGACTCACTCTGGGATACAGTCCTTGGGAACTGACTCACTCTCAGATACAGTCCTGTGGGAAATGACTCACTCTGGGATGCAGTCCTGTGGGAACTGACTCACTCTGGGATACAGTCCTTTTGGAACCGAATCACTCTGGGATACAGTCCTGTGGGAACTGACTCACTCTCGGATACAGTCCTGTGGGAACTCACTCACTCTGGGATATAGTCCTGAGGGAACTCACTCACTCTAGGTTACAGTCCTGTGGGAACAGTCTCACTCTGGGATACAGTCCTGTGGGAACTGACTCACTCTGGGATACAGTCCTGTGGGAACAGATTCACTCTGGAAGACAGTCCTGTGGGAACTCACTCACTCTCGGATACAGTCCTGTCGGAACTGACTTACTCTCGGATACAGTCCTGTGGGAACTGACTCAATCAGTGATATAGTCCTGTGGGAACTGACTCATTGTGGGATACAGTATTATGGGAACTGACTCACTCCGGGATACAGTCCTGTGGGAACTGACTCACTCCAGGTTACAGTCCTGTGGGAACTGACTCACTCTCGGATATAATCCTGTGGGAACTGACTCACTCTGGGATACAGTCCTGTGGGAACTGACTTACTCTCGGACACAGCCCTGTGGGAACTGACTCACTCTCGGATACAGTCCTGTGGGAACTGACTCACTCCGGGTTACAGTCCTGTGGGAATAGACTCACTCTCGGATACAGTCCTGTGGGAACTGACTCAATCTGGCATACAGTGCTGTAGCATCTAACTCACTCTCGGACACAGTCCTGTGGGAACTGACTCACTCTCGCATACAGTCCTGTGGGAACTGACTCACTCAGGGATACAGTACTGTGGGAACTGACTCACTCTCAGATTCAGTCCTGTGGGAACTGACTCACTCTCGGATACAGTCCTGTGGGAAGTTACTCACTCGTAGATTCTGTCCTGTCGCAACTGACTCACTCTCGGATACAGTCCTGTGGGAACAGACTCACTCTGCGATACAGTCCTGTGGGAACTGACCTCACTCTGGGATACAGCCCTGTGGGAACTGACTCACTCTCGGATATTGTCCTGTGGGAAATGACTCACTCTAGGATACAGTCCTGTGGGAACTGATTCACTCTCGGATATAGTCCTGTGGGAACTGACTCACTCTGGGATACAGTCCTGTGGGAAATGACTCACTCTGGGATACAGTCCTGTGGGAAATGACTCACTCCGGGATACGGTCCTGTGGGATCTGACTCTTTCTGGGATACAGTCCTGTGGGAACTGACTCAGTCAGGGATACAGTCCTGTGGGAACTCACTCACTCTGGGATACAGTCCTGTGGGAACTGACTCACTGTGGGATACAGTCCTGTGGGACTGACCCACGCTGGGATACAGTCCTGTGGGAACTGACTCACTCTCGGATATAGTCCTGTGGGAACTGACTCACTCTGGGATACAGTCCTGTGGGAACTGACTCCCTCTGGGATACAGTCCTGTGGGAAATGACTCACTCTCGGATATAGTGTTGTGGGAACTGACTCACTCTGGGATACAGTCCTGTGGGAACGAACACACTTTCAGATATAGTCCTGTGGGAACTGACTCACTGTGGGATACAGTCCTGAGGGAACTGACTCACTCACGGATATTGTCCTGTGGGAACTGACACAATCTGCGATATGGTCCTGTGGGAACTGACTCACTCCGGGATACAGTCCTATGGGAACTGACTCCCTCTGGGATACAGTCCTATGGGAAATGACTCCCTCTGGGATACAGTCCTGTGGGAACCGACTCAGTCAGGGATACAGTCCTGTGGGAACTCACTCACTCTGGGATACAGTCTTTTGGGAACTGACTCACTCTGGGATGCAGTCCTGTGGGAACTGACTCACTTTGGGATACAGACCTGTGGGAACTGACTCAATCTGGTATACAGTGCTGTACGATCTCACTCACTCTCGGATATGGTCCTGTGGGAACTGACTCATTGTGGGATACCGTATTGTGGGAACTGACTCACTCCGGGATACAGTCCTGTGGGAACTGACTCACTCCGGCTTATAGTCCTGTGGGAACTGACTCACTCTGGGATACAGTCCTGTGGGAACTGACTCACTCTCGGATACAGTCCTGTGGGAACTGACTTACTCTCGGACACAATCCTGTGGGAACTGACTCAGTCTCGGATACAGTCCTGTGGGAACTGAAGCACTCACGGATACAGTCCTGTGGCATCTGACTCACTCTCAGATACAGTCCTGCGGGAACTGACTCACTCTTGGATACAGTCGTGTGGGAACTGACTCACTCTCGGATACAGTCCTGTGGGAACTGACTCACTCTCGGTTACAGTCCTCTGGGAAATGACTCACTCTCGGATACAGTCCCGTGGGAACAGACTCACTCTCGCATACATTCCTGTAGGAACTGAATTACTCTCGGACGCAGTCCTGTGGGAACTGACTCACTCTCGGATACAGTCCTGTGGGAACTGACTCATTCAGGGATACAGTCCAGTGGGAACTGACTCACTCTGGGATACAGTCCTGTGGGAACTGTCTCACTCACGGATATTGTCCGGTGGGAAATGACTCACTCTAGGATACAGTCCTGTGGGAACTGACACACTGTGGGATACAGTCCGGTGGGACATGACTCACTCTCGGATATAGTCCTGTGGGAACTGACTCACTCTGGGATACAATCCTGTGGGAAATGACTCACTCTGGGATACAGTCCTGTGGGAACTAACACACTTTCAGAGATAGTCCTGTGGGAACTGACTCACTCTGGGATACATTCCTGTGGGAAATAACTCACTCTGGAATACAGTCCTGTGGGAAATGACTCACTCTCGGATATAGTCCTGTGGGAACTGACTCACTGTGGGATACAGTAGTGTGTGAACTAACACACTTTCAGATATAGTCCTGTGGGAACTGACTCACTCTGGGATACAGTCCTGTGGAAACTGACTCACCCTCGGATATAGTCCTCTGGGAACTGACACAATCTGGAATATAGTCCTGTGGGAACTGACTCACTTTCGGATATGGTCCTGTGGGAACTGAATCATGGTGGGATACAGTCATGTGGGAACTGACTCACTCCGGGATACAGTCCTGTGGGAACTGACTCAGTCTGGGATACAGTCCTGTGGGAAATGACTCACTCTCGGATATAGTCCTGTTCGAACTGACTCACTCTCGGATATAGTCCTGTGGGAACTGACTCACTCACGGATATTATCCTGTGGGAACTGACACAATCTGCGATATGGTCCTGTGGGAACTGACTCACTCCGGGATACAGTCCTGTGGGAACTGACTCCCTCTGGGATACAGTCCTATGGGAAATGACTCCCTCTGGGATACAGTCCTGTGGGATCTGACTCAGACAGGGATACAGTCCTGTGGGAACTCACTCACTCTGGGATACAGTCTTTTGGGAACTGACTCACTCTGGGATGCAGTCCTGTGGGAACTGACTCACTCTGGGATGCAGTCCTGAGGGAACTCACTCACTCTGGGTTACAGTCCTGTGGGAACAGTCTCACTCTGGGATACAGTCCTTTGGGAACTGACTCAGTCTAGGATACTGTCCTGTGGGAAACGATTCACTCTGGGATACAGACCTGTGGGAACTGACTCAATCTGGTATACAGTGCTGTACGATCTCACTCACTCTCGGATATGGTCCTGTGGGAACTGACTCATTGTGGGATACCGTATTGTGGGAACTGACTCACTCCGGGATACAGTCCTGTGGGAACTGACACACTCCGGCTTATAGTCCTGTGGGAACTGACTCACTCTGGGATACAGTCCTGTGGGAACTGACTCACTCTCGGATACAGTCCTGTGGGAACTGACTTACTCTCGGACACAATCCTGTGGGAACTGACTCAGTCTCGGATACAGTCCTGTGGGAACTGAATCACTCACGGATACAGTCCTGTGGCATCTGACTCACTCTCAGATACAGTCCTGCGGGAACTGACTCTCTCTCGGATACAGTCGTGTGGAACTGACTCACTCTCGGATACAGTCCTGTGGGAACTGACTCACTCTCGGTTACAGTCCTCTGGGAAATGACTCACTCTCGGATACAGTCCCGTGGGAACAGACTCACTCTCGCATACATTCCTGTAGGAACTGACTTACTCTCGGACGCAGTCCTGTGGGAACTGACTCACTCTCGGATACAGTCCTGTGGGAACTGACTCATTCAGGGATACAGTCCAGTGGGAACTGACTCACTCTGGGATACAGTCCTGTGGGAACTGTCTCACTCACGGATATTGTCCGGTGGGAAATGACTCACTCTAGGATACAGTCCTGTGGGAACTGACACACTGTGGGATACAGTCCGGTGGGACATGACTCACTCTCGGATATAGTCCTGTGGGAACTGACTCACTCTGGGATACAATCCTGTGGGAAATGACTTACTCTGGGATACAGTCCTGTGGGAACTAACACACTTTCAGAGATAGTCCTGTGGGAACTGACTCACTCTGGGATACATTCCTGTGGGAAATAACTCACTCTGGAATACAGTCCTGTGGGAAATGACTCACTCTCGGATATAGTCCTGTGGGAACTGACTCACTGTGGGATACAGTAGTGTGTGAACTAACACACTTTCAGATATAGTCCTGTGGGAACTGACTCACTCTGGGATACAGTCCTGTGGAAACTGACTCACCCTCGGATATAGTCCTCTGGGAACTGACACAATCTGGGATATAGTCCTGTGGGAACTGACTCACTTTCGGATATGGTCCTGTGGGAACTGAATCATTGTGGGATACAGACATGTGGGAACTGACTCACTCCGGAATACAGTACTGTGGGAAATGACTCACTCTCGGATATAGTCCTGTGGGAACGGACTCACTCTGGGATACAGTCCTGTGGGAAATGACTCACTCTGGGATATAGTCCTGTTGGAAATGACTCACTCTCGGATATAGTCCTGTGGGAACTGACTCACTGTGGGATACAGTACTGTTGGAACTAACACACTTTCAGATATAGTCCTGTGGGAACTGACTCACTCTGGGATACAGTCCTGTGGAAACTGAATCAGTCAGGGGTACAGTCCTGTGGGAACACACTAACTCTGGGATACAGTCTTGTGGGAACTGACTCACTCTGGGATACAGTCCTTGGGAACTGACTCACTCTTAGATACAGTCCTGTGGGAAATGACTCACTCTGGGATGCAGTCCTGTGGGAACTGACTCACTCTCAGATACAGTCCTGTGGGAACTGACTCCCTCTGGGATACAGTCCTGTGGGAACTGACTCAGTCAGGGATACTGTCCTGTGGGAACTAACTCACTCTGGGATACAATCCTTTGGGAACCAAATCATTCTGAGATACAGTCCTGTGGGAACTGACTCACTCTCGATTACAGTCGTGTGGGAACTCACTCACTCTGGGGTATAGTCCTGAGGGAACTCACTCACTCTGGGTTACAGTCCTGTGGGAACTGACTCACTGTGGGATATAGTCCTGTGGGAACTGACTCACTCTGGGATACAGTCCTGTGGCAACTGACTCACTCTGGGATACAGTCCTGTGGGATCTGATTCACTCCGGAATACAGTCCTGTGGGAATTGAATCAATCTGGGATACAGTGCTATAGGATCTGACTCACTCTCGGATATGGTCCTGGGGGAATTGACTCATTGTGGGATACAATCTTGTGGGAACTGACTCACTCCGGGATACAGTCCTGTGGAAACTGACTCACTCGGGGTAACATTCCTGTTGGAACTGACTCACTCTCGGAAACAGTCCTGTGGGAACTGACTCACTCTCGGATACAATCCTATGGGAACTGATTCACTCAGGGATAAAGTCCTGTGGGAACTGACTCACTCTCGGATTCAGTCCCGTGGGAACTGACTCATTCTCGGATATAGTCCTGTGGGAACTGCCTCACTCTGGAATACAGTCCTGTGGGAAATGACTCACTCTGGGATACAGTCCTGTGGGAAATGACTCACTCTCAGATATAGTCCTGTGGGAACTGACTCACTCTAGGATACAGTCCTGTGGGAACTGATTCACTATCGCATATTGTCCTCTGGGAATTGACACAATCTGGGATATAGTCCTGTGTGAACTGACTCATTGTGGGATACTGTCGTGTGGGAACTGGCTCACTCCGGGATACAGTCCAGTGGGAACTGACTCACTCCGGGATACAGTCCTGTGGGAACTGACTCCCTCTGGGATACAGTCCTGTGGGAACTGACTCCCTCTGGGATACAGTCCTTTGTGAACTGACACAGTCAGGGATAAAATCCTGTGGGAACTGACTCAGTCAGGGATACAGTCCTGTGGGAACTGACTCAGTCAGGGATACAGTCCTGTGGGAACTGACTCACTCCAGGATACAGTCCTGTGCGAACTGACTCAGTCAGGGATACAGTCCTGTGGGAACTGACTCAGTCAGGGATACAGTCCTGTGGGAACTGACTCACTGTCGGATACAGTCCTGTGGGACTCACTCACTCTAGTATACAGTCTAGTGGGAAATGACACACTCTGGGATGCAGTCCTGTGGGAACTGACTCACTCTGGGATACAGTCCTTGGGAAATGACTCACTCTCAGATACAGTCCTGTGGGAACTGTCTCACTCACGGATATTATCCGGTGGGAAATGACTCACTCTGGGATACAGTCCTGTGGGAACTGACACACTGTGGGATACAGTCCGGTGGGACATGACTCACTCTCGGATATAGTCCTGTGGGAACTGACTCACTCTGGGATACAATCCTGTGGGAAATGACTCACTCTGGGATACAGTCCTGTGGGAACTAACACACTTTCAGAGATAGTCCTGTGGGAACTGACTCACTCTGGGATACATTCCTGTGGGAAATAACTCACTCTGGAATACAGTCCTGTGGGAAATGACTCACTCTCGGATATAGTCCTGTGGGAACTGACTCACTGTGGGATACAGTAGTGTGTGAACGAACACACTTTCAGATATAGTCCTGTGGGAACTGACTCACTCTGGGATACAGTCCTGTGGAAACTGACTCACCCTCGGATATAGTCCTCTGGGAACTGACACAATCTGGGATATAGTCCTGTGGGAACTGACTCACTTTCGGATATGGTCCTGTGGGAACTGAATCATTGTGGGATACAGTCATGTGGGAACTGACTCACTCCGGGATACAGTCCTGTGGGAACTGACTCAGTCTGGGATACAGTCCTGCGGGAAATGACTCACTCTCGGATATAGTCCTGTGAGAACTGACTCACTCTGGGATACAGTCCTGTGGGAAATGACTCACTCTGGGATATAGTCCGGTGGGAAATGGCTCACTCTCGGATATAGTCCTGTGGGAACTGACTCACTCACGGATATTATCCTGTGGGAACTGACACAATCTGCGATATGGCACTGTGGGAACTGACTCACTCCGGGATACAGTCCTGTGGGAACTCACTCACTCTGGGATACAGTCCTATGGGAAATGACTCCCTCTGGGATACAGTCCTGTGGGAACTGACTCAGACAGGGATACAGTCCTGTGGGAACTCACTCACTCTGGGATACAGTCTTTTGGGAACTGACTCACTCTGGGGTGCAGTCCTGTGGGAACTGACTCACTCTGGGGTGCAGTCCTGAGGGAACTCACTCACTCTGGGTTACAGTCCTGTGGGAACAGTCTCACTCTGGGATACAGTCCTTTGGGAACTGACTCAGTCTAGGATACTGTCCTGTGGGAGACGACTCAGTCAGGGATACAGTCCTGTGCGAACTGACTCAGTCAGGGATACAGTCCTGTGGGAACTGACTCAGTCAGGGATACAGTCCTGTGGGAACTGACTCACTGTCGGATACAGTCCTGTGGGTCTCACTCACTCTAGTATACAGTCCTGTGGGAAATGACACACTCTGGGATGCAGTCCTGTGGGAGCTGACTCACTCTGGGATACAGTCCTTGGGAAATGACTCACTCTCAGATACAGTCCTGCGGGAAATGACTCACTCTGGGATGCAGTCCTGTGGGAACTGACTCACTCTCAGATACAGTCCTTTGGGAACTGAATCACTCTCGGATACTGTCCTCAGGGAACGCACTCACTCTGCGATATCGTCCTGAGGAACTCACTCACTCTGGGTTACAGTCCTGTGGGAAAAATCTCACTCTGGGATACAGTCCTGTGGGAAGTGACTCACTCAGCGATACAGTCCTGTGGCAACTGACTCAGTCTCGGATATCATCCTGTGGGAAATGACTCACTCTGGGATACAGTCCTGTGGGAACTGGCTCACTCTGGGATACAGTCCTGTGGGAACAAATTCACTCTGGAATACAGTCCTGTGGGAACTGCCTCAACCTCTGATACAGTGCTGTAGGATCTGACTCACTCCGGGATATAGTCCTGTGGGAACTGACTCCCTCTGGGATACAGTCCTGTGGGAACTGACTCAGTCAGGGATACAGTCCTGTGGGAACTCACTCACTCTGGGATACAGCCCTGTGGGAACTGACTCACTGTGGTATACAGTCCTGTAGGAAATGACTCACTCTGAAATGCAGTCCTGTGGGAACTGACTCACTCTGGGCTACAGTCCTTGGGAACTGACTCACTCTCAGATGCAGTCCTGTGGGATATGACTCACTCTGGGATGCAGTCCTGTGGGAACTCACTCACTCTGGGATATAGTCCTGAGGGAACTCATTCCCTCTGAGTTACAGTCCTGTGGGAACAGTCTCAATCTGGGATACAGTCCTGAGGGAACTCACTCACTCCGGGATACAGTCCTGTGGGAACTGACTCACTCTGGGATACATTCCTGTGGGAACTGACTCAATCGGGGATACAGTGCTGTAGGATCTGACTCACTCTCAGATATGGTCCTGTGGGAACTGACTCATTGTGGGATACAGTCCTGTGGGAATTGACTCACTCTCGGATACAATTCTGTGGGAACTGACTCACTCTCGGATACAGTCCTGTGGGAACTAACACACTTTCAGATAGAGTCCTGTGGGAACTGAATCATTCTGGGATACAGTCCTGTGGGAAATGACGCACTCGGGATACAGTACTGTGGGAAATGACTCACTCTCGGATATCGTCCTATGGGAACTGACTCACTCTGGGATGCAGTCCTGTGGGAACTGACTCACTCACGGATATAGTCCTGTGGGAACCGACACAATCTGGGATATAGTCCAGTGGGATCTGACTCACTCCGGGATACAGTCTTGTGGGAACTGACTCCCTCTGGGATACAGTCCTGTGGGAACAGACTCCCTCTGGGATACAGTCCCATGGGAACTGACTCAGTCAGGGATACAGTCCTGTGGGAACTCACTCACTCTGGGATTCAGTCCTGTGGGAACTGACTCTCTCTGGGATGCAGTCCTATGGGAACTGACTCACTCTGGGGTGCAGTCCTGAGGGTACTCACTCACTCTGAGTTACAGTCCTGTGGGAACAGTCTCACTCTGGGATACAGTCCTTTGGAAACTGACTCACTCTGGGATACAGTCCTGTGGGAAACGACTCACTCTGGGATACAGTCCTGTGGGAACTGAATTACTCTGGGACACATTTCTGTGGGAACTGATTCACTCTGAAATACAGTCCTGTGGGACCTGATCAATCTGGGATACAGTGCTGTAAGATCTGACTCACTCTCAGATATGGTCCTGTGGGAACTGACTCATTTTGGGATACAGTATTGTGGGAACTGACTCACTCCGGGACACAGTCCTGTGGGAACTGACTCACTCCGGGTTACAGTCCTGTGGGAACTGACTCCCTCTGGTATACAGTCCTGTGGGAACTGACTCCCTCTGGGATACAGTCCTGTGGGAACTGACTCACTGTGAGATACAGTCCGGTGGGACTGGCTCACTCTGGAATACAGTCCTGTGGGAACTGACTCACTCTGGGATACAGTCCTTGGGAACTGACTCACTCTCAGATACAGTCCTGTGGGAAATGACTCACTCTGGGATGCAGTCCTGTGGGAACTGACTCACTCTGGGATACAGTCCTTTGGGAACCGAATCACTCTGGGATACAGTCCTGTGGGAACTGACTCACTCTCGGATACAGTCCCGTGGGAACAGACTCACTCTCGCATACATTCCTGTAGGAACTGAATTACTCTCGGACGCAGTCCTGTGGGAACTGACTCACTCTCGGATACAGTCCTGTGGGAACTGACTCATTCAGGGATACAGTCCAGTGGGAACTGACTCACTCTGGGATACAGTCCTGTGGGAACTGTCTCACTCACGGATATTGTCCGGTGGGAAATGACTCACTCTAGGATACAGTCCTGTGGGAACTGACACACTGTGGGATACAGTCCGGTGGGACATGACTCACTCTCGGATATAGTCCTGTGGGAACTGACTCACTCTGGGATACAATCCTGTGGGAAATGACTCACTCTGGGATACAGTCCTGTGGGAACTAACACACTTTCAGAGATAGTCCTGTGGGAACTGACTCACTCTGGGATACATTCCTGTGGGAAATAACTCACTCTGGAATACAGTCCTGTGGGAAATGACTCACTCTCGGATATAGTCCTGTGGGAACTGACTCACTGTGGGATACAGTAGTGTGTGAACTGACACACTTTCAGATATAGCCCTGTGGGAACTGACTCACTCTGGGATACAGTCCTGTGGAAACTGACTCACCCTCGGATATAGTCCTCTGGGAACTGACACAATCTGGGATATAGTCCTGTGGGAACTGACTCACTTTTGGATATGGTCCTGTGGGAACTGAATCATTGTGTGATACAGTCATGTGGGAACTGACTCACTCCGGGATACAGTCCTGTGGGAACTGACTCAGTCTGGGATACAGTCCTGTGGGAAATGACTCACTCTCGGATATAGTCCTGTGGGAACTGACTCACTCTGGGATACAGTCCTGTGGGAAATGACTCACTCTGGGATATAGTCCGGTGGGAAATGGCTCACTCTCGGATATAGTCCTGTGGGAACTGACTCACTCACGGATATTATCCTGTGGGAACTGACACAATCTGCGATATGGTCCTGTGGGAACTGACTCACTCCGGGATACAGTCCTGTGGGAACTCACTCACTCTGGGATACAGTCTTTTGGGAACTGACTCACTCTGGGATGCAGTCCTGTGGGAACTGACTCACTCTGGGATGCAGTCCTGAGGGAACTCACTCACTCTGGGTTACAGTCCTGTGGGAACAGTCTCACTCTGGGATACAGTCCTTTGGGAACTGACTCAGTCTAGGATACTGTCCTGTGGGAAACGACTCACTCTGGGATACAGACCTGTGGGAACTGACTCAATCTGGTATACAGTGCTGTACGATCTCACTCACTCTCGGATATGGTCCTGTGGGAACTGACTCATTGTGGGATACCGTATTGTGGGAACTGACTCACTCCGGGATACAGTCCTGTGGGAACTGACACACTCCGGCTTATAGTCCTGTGGGAACTGACTCACTCTGGGATACAGTCCTGTGGGAACTGACTCACTCTCGGATACAGTCCTGTGGGAACTGACTTACTCTCGGACACAATCCTGTGGGAACTGACTCAGTCTCGGATACAGTCCTGTGGGAACTGAATCACTCACGGATACAGTCCTGTGGCATCTGACTCACTCTCGGATACAGTCCCGTGGGAACAGACTCACTCTCGCATACATTCCTGTAGGAACTGACTTACTCTCGGACGCAGTCCTGTGGGAACTGACTCACTCTCGGATACAGTCCTGTGGGAACTGACTCATTCAGGGATACAGTCCAGTGGGAACTGACTCACTCTGGGATACAGTCCTGTGGGAACTGTCTCACTCATGGATATTGTCCGGTGGGAAATGACTCACTCTAGGATACAGTCCTGTGGGAACTGACACACTGTGGGATACAGTCCGGTGGGACATGACTCACTCTCGGATATAGTCCTGTGGGAACTGACTCACTCTGGGATACAATCCTGTGGGAAATGACTTACTCTGGGATACAGTCCTGTGGGAACTAACACACTTTCAGAGATAGTCCTGTGGGAACTGACTCACTCTGGGATACATTCCTGTGGGAAATAACTCACTCTGGAATACAGTCCTGTGGGAAATGACACAATCTGGGATATAGTCCTGTGGGAACTGACTCACTTTCGGATATGGTCCTGTGGGAACTGAATCATTGTGGGATACAGACATGTGGGAACTGACTCACTCCGGGATACAGTACTGTGGGAAATGACTCACTCTCGGATATAGTCCTGTGGGAACGGACTCACTCTGGGATACAGTCCTGTGGGAAATGACTCACTCTGGGATATAGTCCTGTTGGAAATGACTCACTCTCGGATATAGTCCTGTGGGAACTGACTCACTGTGGGATACAGTACTGTGGGAACTAACACACTTTCAGATATAGTCCTGTGGGAACTGACTCACTCTGGGATACAGTCCTGTGGAAACTGAATCAGTCAGGGGTACAGTCCTGTGGGAACACACTAACTCTGGGATACAGTCTTGTGGGAACTGACTCACTCTGGGATACCGTCCTTGGGAACTGACTCACTCTTAGATACAGTCCTGTGGGAAATCACTCACTCTGGGATGCAGTCCTGTGGGAACTGACTCACTCTCAGATACAGTCCTGTGGGAACTGACTCCCTCTGGGATACAGTCCTGTGGGAACTGACTCAGTCAGGGATACTGTCCTGTGGGAACTAACTCACTCTGGGATACAATCCTTTGGGAACCAAATCATTCTGAGATACAGTCCTGTGGGAACTGACTCACTCTCGATTACAGTCGTGTGGGAACTCACTCACTCTGGGGTATAGTCCTGAGGGAACTCACTCACTCTGGGTTACAGTCCTGTGGGAACTGACTCACTGTGGGATATAGTCCTGTGGGAACTGACTCACTCTGGGATACAGTCCTGTGGCAACTGACTCACTCTGGGATACAGTCCTGTGGGATCTGATTCACTCCGGAATACAGTCCTGTGGGAATTGAATCAATCTGGGATACAGTGCTATAGGATCTGACTCACTCTCGGATATGGTCCTGGGGGAATTGACTCATTGTGGGATACAATCTTGTGGGAACTGACTCACTCCGGGATACAGTCCTGTGGAAACTGACTCACTCGGGGTAACATTCCTGTTGGAACTGACTCACTCTCGGAAACAGTCCTGTGGGAACTGACTCACTCTCGGATACAATCCTATGGGAACTGATTCACTCAGGGATAAAGTCCTGTGGGAACTGACTCATTCTCGGATTCAGTCCCGTGGGAACTGACTCATTCTCGGATATAGTCCTGTGGGAACTGACTCACTCTGGAATACAGTCCTGTGGGAAATGACTCACTCTGGGATACAGTCCTGTGGGAAATGACTCACTCTCAGATATAGTCCTGTGGGAACTGACTCACTCTTGGATACAGTCCTGTGGGAACCAACACACTTTCAGATATAGTCCTGTGGGAACTGACTCACTCTAGGATACAGTCCTGTGGGAACTGATTCACTGTCGCATATAGTCCTCTGGGAATTGACACAATCTGGGATATAGTCCTGTGGGAACTGACTCATTGTGGGATACTGTCGTGTGGGAACTGGCTCACTCCGGGATACAGTCCTGTGGGAACTGACTCACTCCGGGATACAGTCCTGTGGGAACTGACTCCCTCTGGGATACAGTCCTGTGGGAACTGACTCCCTCTGGGATACAGTCCTTTGTGAACTGACACAGTCAGGGATACAATCCTGTGGGAACTGACTCAGTCAGGGATACAGTCCTGTGGGAACTGACTCAGTCAGGGATACAGTCCTGTGGGAACTGACTCACTCCAGGATACAGTCCTGTGCGAACTGACTCAGTCAGGGATACAGTCCTGTGGGAACTGACTCAGTCAGGGATACAGTCCTGTGGGAACTGACTCACTGTCGGATACAGTCCTGTGGGACTCACTCACTCTAGTATACAGTCTCGTGGGAAATGACACACTCTGGGATGCAGTCCTGTGGGAACTGACTCACTCTGGGATACAGTCCTTGGGAAATGACTCACTCTCAGATACAGTCCTGTGGGAACTGTCTCACTCACGGATATTATCCGGTGGGAAATGACTCACTCTAGGATACAGTCCTGTGGGAACTGACACACTGTGGGATACAGTCCGGTGGGACATGACTCACTCTCGGATATAGTCCTGTGGGAACTGACTCACTCTGGGATACAATCCTGTGGGAAATAACTCACTCTGGGATACAGTCCTGTGGGAACTAACACACTTTCAGAGATAGTCCTGTGGGAACTGACTCACTCTGGGATACATTCCTGTGGGAAATAACTCACTCTGGAATACAGTCCTGTGGGAAATGACTCACTCTCGGATATAGTCCTGTGGGAACTGACTCACTGTGGGATACAGTAGTGTGTGAACGAACACACTTTCAGATATAGTCCTGTGGGAACTGACTCACTCTGGGATACAGTCCTGTGGAAACTGACTCACCCTCGGATATAGTCCTCTGGGAACTGACACAATCTGGGATATAGTCCTGTGGGAACTGACTCACTTTCGGATATGGTCCTGTGGGAACTGAATCATTGTGGGATACAGTCATGTGGGAACTGACTCACTCCGGGATACAGTCCTGTGGGAACTGACTCAGTCTGGGATACAGTCCTGTGGGAAATGACTCACTCTCGGATATAGTCCTGTGGGAACTGACTCACTCTGGGATACAGTCCTGTGGGAAATGACTCACTCTGGGATATAGTCCGGTGGGAAATGGCTCACTCTCGGATATAGTCCTGTGGGAACTGACTCACTCACGGATATTATCCTGTGGGAACTCACTCACTCTGGGATACAGTCCTATGGGAAATGACTCCCTCTGGGATACAGTCCTGTGGGAACTGACTCAGACAGGGATACAGTCCTGTGGGAACTCACTCACTCTGGGATACAGTCCTATGGGAAATGACTCCCTCTGGGATACAGTCCTGTGGGAACTGACTCAGACAGGGATACAGTCCTGTGGGAACTCACTCACTCTGGGATACAGTCTTTTGGGAACTGACTCACTCTGGGGTGCAGTCCTGTGGGAACTGACTCACTCTGGGATGCAGTCCTGAGGGAACTCACTCACTCTGGGTTACAGTCCTGTGGGAACAGTCTCACTCTGGGATACAGTCCTTTGGGAACTGACTCAGTCTAGGATACTGTCCTGTGGGAGACGACTCAGTCAGGGATACAGTCCTGTGCGAACTGACTCAGTCAGGGATACAGTCCTGTGGGAACTGACTCAGTCAGGGATACAGTCCTGTGGGAACTGACTCACTGTCGGATACAGTCCTGTGGGACTCACTCACTCTAGTATACAGTCCTGTGGGAAATGACACACTCTGGGATGCAGTCCTGTGGGAACTGACTCACTCTGGGATACAGTCCTTGGGAAATGACTCACTCTCAGATACAGTCCTGCGGGAAATGACTCACTCTGGGATGCAGTCCTGTGGGAACTGACTCACTCTCAGATACAGTCCTTTGGGAACTGAATCACTCTGGGATACAATCCTGTGGGAACTGATTCACTCTCGCATACATTCCTGTGGGAACTCACTCACTCTGCGATATCGTCCTGAGGAACTCACTCACTCTGGGTTACAGTCCTGTGGGAAAAATCTCACTCTGGGATACAGTCCTGTGGGAACTGACTCACTCAGCGATACAGTCCTGTGGCAACTGACTCAGTCTCGGATATCATCCTGTGGGAAATGACTCACTCTGGGATACAGTCCTGTGGGAACTGGCTCACTCTGGGATACAGTCCTGTGGGAACAGATTCACTCTGGAATACAGTCCTGTGGGAACTGACTCAACCTCTGATACAGTGCTGTAGGATCTGACTCACTCCGGGATATAGTCCTGTGGGAACTGACTCCCTCTGGGATACAGTCCTGTGGGAACTGACTCAGTCAGGGATACAGTCCTGTGGGAACTCACTCACTCTGGGATACAGCCCTGTGGGAACTGACTCACTGTGGTATACAGTCCTTGGGAACTGACTCACTCTCAGATGCAGTCCTGTGGGATATGACTCACTCTGGGATGCAGTCCTGTGGGAACTCACTCACTCTGGGATATAGTCCTGAGGGAACTCATTCACTCTGAGTTACAGTCCTGTGGGAACAGTCTCACTCTGGGATACAGTCCTGAGGGAACTCACTCACTCCGGGATACAGTCCTGTGGGAACTGACTCACTCTGGGATACATTCCTGTGGGAACTGACTCAATCGGGGATACAGTGCTGTAGGATCTGACTCACTCTCAGATATGGTCCTGTGGGAACTGACTCATTGTGGGATACAGACCTGTGGGAATTGACTCACTCTCGGATACAATTCTGTGGGAACTGACTCACTCTCGGATACAGTCCTGTGGGAACTAACACACTTTCAGATAGAGTCCTGTGGGAACTGAATCATTCTGGGATACAGTCCTGTGGGAAATGACGCACTCGGGATACAGTACTGTGGGAAATGACTCACTCTCGGATATCGTCCTATGGGAACTGACTCACTCTGGGATACAGTCCTGTGGGAACTGACTCACTCACGGATATAGTCCTGTGGGAACCGACACAATCTGGGATATAGTCCAGTGGGATCTGACTCACTCCGGGATACAGTCTTGTGGGAACTGACTCCCTCTGGGATACAGTCCTGTGGGAACAGACTCCCTCTGGGATACAGTCCCATGGGAACTGACTCAGTCAGGGATACAGTCCTGTAGGAACTCACTCACTCTGGGATTCAGTCCTGTGGGAACTGACTCTCTCTGGGATGCAGTCCTGTGGGAACTGACTCACTCTGGGGTGCAGTCCTGAGGGTACTCACTCACTCTGAGTTACAGTCCTGTGGGAACAGTCTCACTCTGGGATACAGTCCTTTGGAAACTGACTCACTCTGGGATACAGTCCTGTGGGAAACGACTCACTCTGGGATACAGTCCTGTGGGAACTGAATTCCTCTGGGATACATTTCTGTGGGAACTGATTCACTCTGAAATACAGTCCTGTGGGACCTGATCAATCTGGGATACAGTGCTGTAAGATCTGACTCACTCTCAGATATGGTCCTGTGGGAACTGACTCATTTTGGGATACAGTATTGTGGGAACTGACTCACTCCGGGACACAGTCCTGTGGGAACTGACTCACTCCGGGTTACAGTCCTGTGGGAACTGACTCCCTCTGGTATACAGTCCTGTGGGAACTGACTCCCTCTGGGATACAGTCCTGTGGGAACTGACTCAGTCAGGGATACAGTCCTGTGGGAACTCACTCACACTGGGATAGAGTCCTGTGGGAACTGACTCACTGTGGGATACAGTCCGGTGGGACTGGCTCACTCTGGAATACAGTCCTGTGGGAACTGACTCACTCTGGGATACAGTCCTTGGGAACTGACTCACTCTCAGATACAGTCCTGTGGGAAATGACTCACTCTGGGATGCAGTCCTGTGGGAACTGACTCACTCTGGGATACAATCCTTTGGGAACCGAATCACTCTGGGATACAGTCCTGTGGGAACTGACTCACTCTCGGATACAGTCCTGTGGGAACTGTCTCACTCACGGATATTATCCGGTGGGAAATGACTCACTCTAGGATACAGTCCTGTGGGAACTGACACACTGTGGGATACAGTCCGGTGGGACATGACTCACTCTCGGATATAGTCCTGTGGGAACTGACTCACTCTGGGATACAATCCTGAGGGAAATGACTCACTCTGGGATACAGTCCTGTGGGAACTAACACACTTTCAGAGATAGTCCTGTGGGAACTGACTCACTCTGGGATACATTCCTGTGGGAAATAACTCACTCTGGAATACAGTCCTGTGGGAAATGACTCACTCTCGGATATAGTCCTGTGGGAACTGACTCACTGTGGGATACAGTAGTGTGTGAACGAACACACTTTCAGATATAGTCCTGTGGGAACTGACTCACTCTGGGATACAGTCCTGTGGAAACTGACTCACCCTCGGATATAGTCCTCTGGGAACTGACACAATCTGGGATATAGTCCTGTGGGAACTGACTCACTTTCGGATATGGTCCTGTGGGAACTGAATCATTGTGGGATACAGTCATGTGGGAACTGACTCACTCCGGGATACAGTCCTGTGGGAACTGACTCAGTCTGGGATACAGTCCTGTGGGAAATGACTCACTCTCGGATATAGTCCTGTGGGAACTGACTCACTCTGGGATACAGTCCTGTGGGAAATGACTCACTCTGGGATATAGTCCGGTGGGAAATGGCTCACTCTCGGATATAGTCCTGTGGGAACTGACTCACTCACGGATATTATCCTGTGGGAACTCACTCACTCTGGGATACAGTCCTATGGGAAATGACTCCCTCTGGGATACAGTCCTGTGGGAACTGACTCAGACAGGGATACAGTCCTGTGGGAACTCACTCACTCTGGGATACAGTCCTATGGGAAATGACTCCCTCTGGGATACAGTCCTGTGGGAACTGACTCAGACAGGGATACAGTCCTGTGGGAACTCACTCACTCTGGGATACAGTCTTTTGGGAACTGACTCACTCTGGGGTGCAGTCCTGTGGGAACTGACTCACTCTGGGATGCAGTCCTGAGGGAACTCACTCACTCTGGGTTACAGTCCTGTGGGAACAGTCTCACTCTGGGATACAGTCCTTTGGGAACTGACTCAGTCTAGGATACTGTCCTGTGGGAGACGACTCAGTCAGGGATACAGTCCTGTGCGAACTGACTCAGTCAGGGATACAGTCCTGTGGGAACTGACTCAGTCAGGGATACAGTCCTGTGGGAACTGACTCACTGTCGGATACAGTCCTGTGGGACTCACTCACTCTAGTATACAGTCCTGTGGGAAATGACACACTCTGGGATGCAGTCCTGTGGGAACTGACTCACTCTGGGATACAGTCCTTGGGAAATGACTCACTCTCAGATACAGTCCTGCGGGAAATGACTCACTCTGGGATGCAGTCCTGTGGGAACTGACTCACTCTCAGATACAGTCCTTTGGGAACTGAATCACTCTGGGATACAATCCTGTGGGAACTGATTCACTCTCGCATACATTCCTGTGGGAACTCACTCACTCTGCGATATCGTCCTGAGGAACTCACTCACTCTGGGTTACAGTCCTGTGGGAAAAATCTCACTCTGGGATACAGTCCTGTGGGAACTGACTCACTCAGCGATACAGTCCTGTGGCAACTGACTCAGTCTCGGATATCATCCTGTGGGAAATGACTCACTCTGGGATACAGTCCTGTGGGAACTGGCTCACTCTGGGATACAGTCCTGTGGGAACAGATTCACTCTGGAATACAGTCCTGTGGGAACTGACTCAACCTCTGATACAGTGCTGTAGGATCTGACTCACTCCGGGATATAGTCCTGTGGGAACTGACTCCCTCTGGGATACAGTCCTGTGGGAACTGACTCAGTCAGGGATACAGTCCTGTGGGAACTCACTCACTCTGGGATACAGCCCTGTGGGAACTGACTCACTGTGGTATACAGTCCTTGGGAACTGACTCACTCTCAGATGCAGTCCTGTGGGATATGACTCACTCTGGGATGCAGTCCTGTGGGAACTCACTCACTCTGGGATATAGTCCTGAGGGAACTCATTCACTCTGAGTTACAGTCCTGTGGGAACAGTCTCACTCTGGGATACAGTCCTGAGGGAACTCACTCACTCCGGGATACAGTCCTGTGGGAACTGACTCACTCTGGGATACATTCCTGTGGGAACTGACTCAATCGGGGATACAGTGCTGTAGGATCTGACTCACTCTCAGATATGGTCCTGTGGGAACTGACTCATTGTGGGATACAGACCTGTGGGAATTGACTCACTCTCGGATACAATTCTGTGGGAACTGACTCACTCTCGGATACAGTCCTGTGGGAACTAACACACTTTCAGATAGAGTCCTGTGGGAACTGAATCATTCTGGGATACAGTCCTGTGGGAAATGACGCACTCGGGATACAGTACTGTGGGAAATGACTCACTCTCGGATATCGTCCTATGGGAACTGACTCACTCTGGGATACAGTCCTGTGGGAACTGACTCACTCACGGATATAGTCCTGTGGGAACCGACACAATCTGGGATATAGTCCAGTGGGATCTGACTCACTCCGGGATACAGTCTTGTGGGAACTGACTCCCTCTGGGATACAGTCCTGTGGGAACAGACTCCCTCTGGGATACAGTCCCATGGGAACTGACTCAGTCAGGGATACAGTCCTGTAGGAACTCACTCACTCTGGGATTCAGTCCTGTGGGAACTGACTCTCTCTGGGATGCAGTCCTGTGGGAACTGACTCACTCTGGGGTGCAGTCCTGAGGGTACTCACTCACTCTGAGTTACAGTCCTGTGGGAACAGTCTCACTCTGGGATACAGTCCTTTGGAAACTGACTCACTCTGGGATACAGTCCTGTGGGAAACGACTCACTCTGGGATACAGTCCTGTGGGAACTGAATTCCTCTGGGATACATTTCTGTGGGAACTGATTCACTCTGAAATACAGTCCTGTGGGACCTGATCAATCTGGGATACAGTGCTGTAAGATCTGACTCACTCTCAGATATGGTCCTGTGGGAACTGACTCATTTTGGGATACAGTATTGTGGGAACTGACTCACTCCGGGACACAGTCCTGTGGGAACTGACTCACTCCGGGTTACAGTCCTGTGGGAACTGACTCCCTCTGGTATACAGTCCTGTGGGAACTGACTCCCTCTGGGATACAGTCCTGTGGGAACTGACTCAGTCAGGGATACAGTCCTGTGGGAACTCACTCACTCTGGGATAGAGTCCTGTGGGAACTGACTCACTGTGGGATACAGTCCGGTGGGACTGGCTCACTCTGGAATACAGTCCTGTGGGAACTGACTCACTCTGGGATACAGTCCTTGGGAACTGACTCACTCTCAGATACAGTCCTGTGGGAAATGACTCACTCTGGGATGCAGTCCTGTGGGAACTGACTCACTCTGGGATACAGTCCTTTGGGAACCGAATCACTCTGGGATACAGTCCTGTGGGAACTGACTCACTCTCGGATACAGTCCTGTGGGAACTCACTCACTCTGGGATATAGTCCTGTGGGAACCGACACAATCTGGGATATAGTCCAGTGGGAACTGACTCACTCCGGGATACAGTCCTGTGGGAACTGACTCCCTCTGGGATTCAGTCCTGTGGGAACAGTCTCCCTCTGGGATACAGTCCTATGGGAACTGACTCAGTCAGGGATACAGTCCTGTGGGAACTGACTCACTCTGGGATTCAGTCCTGTGGGAACTGACTCACTCTCGGATACAGTCCTGTGGGAACTCACTCACTCTGGGATATAGTCCTGAGGGAACTCACTCACTCTAGGTTACAGTCCTGTGGGAACAGTCTCAATCTGGGATACAGTCCTGTGGGAACTGAGTCACTCTGTGATACAGTCCTGTGGGAACAGATTCACTCTGGAAGACAGTCCTGTGGGAACTCACTCACTCTCGGATACAGTCCTGTGGGAACTGACTTACTCTCGGATACAGTCCTGTGGGAACTGACTCAATCAGTGATATAGTCCTGTGGGGACTGACTCATTGTGGGATACAGTATTATGGGAACTGACTCACTCCGGGATACAGTCCTGTGGGAACTGACTCACTCCGGGTTACAGTCCTGTGGGAACTGACTCACTCTCGGATATAGTCCTGTGGGAACTGACTCACTCTGGGATACAGTCCTGTGGGAACTGACTTACTCTCGGACACAGTCCTGTGGGAACTGACTCACTCTCGGATACAGTCCTGTGGGAACTGACTCACTCCGGGTTACAGTCCTGTGGGAATAGACTCACTCTCGGATACAGTGCTGTAGGATCTCACTCACTCTCGGACACAGTCCTGTGGGAACTGACCTCACTCTGGGATACAGCCCTGTGGGAACTGACTCACTCTCGGATATAGTCCTGTGGGAACTGACTCACTCTGGGATACAGTCCTGTGGGAAATGACTCACTCTGGGATACAGTCCTGTGGGAAATGACTCACTCCGGGATACAGTCCTGTGGGAACTGACTCCTTCTGGGATACAGTCCTGTGGGAACTGACTCAGTCAGGGATACAGTCCTGTGGGAACTCACTCACTCTGGGATACAGTCCTGTGGGAACTGACTCACTGTGGGATACAGTCCTGTGGGACTGACTCACGCTGGGATACAGTCCTGTGGGAACTGACTCACCCTCGGATATAGTCCTGTGGGAACTGACTCACTCTGGGATACAGTCCTGTGGGAAATGACTCACTCCGGGATACAGTCCTGTGGGAAATGACTCACTCTCGGATATAGTGTTGTGGGAACTGACTCACTCTGGGATATAGTCCTGTGGGAGCTAACACACTTTCAGATATAGTCCTGTGGGAACTGATTCAGTCTGGGGTACAGTCCTGTAGGAAATGACTCACGCTGGGATACAGTCCTGTGGGAAATGACTCACTCTCGGATATAGTCCTATGGGAACTGACTCACTCTGGGATACAGTCCTGTGGGAACTAACACACTCTCAGATATAATCCTCTGGGAACTGACTCACTGTGGGATACAGTCCTGTGGGAACTGACTCACTCACGGATATTGTCCTGTGGGAACTGACACAATCTGCGATATGGTCCTGTGGGAACTGACTCACTCCGGGATACAGTCCTGTGGGAACTGACTCCCTCTGGGATACAGTCCTGTGGGAACTGACTCACTGTGGGATACAGTACTGTGTGAACTAACACACTTTCAGATATAGTCCTGTGGGAACTGACTCACTCTGGGATACAGTCCTGTGGGAAATGACTCACTCTGTGATATAGTCCTGTGGGAAATGACTCACTCTCGGATATAGTCCTATGGGAACTGACTCACTGTGGGATCCAGTACTGTGGGAACTAACACACTTTCAGATATAGTCCTGTGGGAACTGACTCACTCTGGGATACAGTCCTGTGGAAACTGAATCAGTCAGGGGTACAGTCCTGTGGGAACACACTAACTCTTGGATACAGTCTTGTGGGAACTGACTCACTCTGGGATACAGTCCTTGGGAACTGACTCACTCTTAGATAGAGTCCTGTGGGAAATGACTCACTCTGGGATGCAGTCCTGTGGGAACTGACTCACTCTCAGATACAGTCCTGTGGGAACTGACTCCCTCTGGGATACAGTCCTGTGGGAACTGACTCAGTCAGGGATACTGTCCTGTGGGAACTAACTCACTCTGGGATACAATCCTTTGGGAGCCAAATCATTCTGAGTTCCAGTCCTGTGGGAACTGACTCACTCTCGATTACAGTCGTGTGGGAACTCACTCACTCTGGGATATAGTCCTGAGGGAACTCACTCACTCTGGGTTACAGTCCTGTGGGAACTGACTCACTCTGGGATATAGTCCTGTGGGAACTGACTCACTCTGGGATACAGTCCTGTGGCAACTGACTCACTCTGGGATACAGTCCTGTGGGATCTGATTCACTCTGGAATACAGTCCTGTGGGAATTGAATCAATCTGGGATACAGTGCTATAGGATCTGACTCACTCTCGGATATGGTCCTGCGGGAACTGACTCATTGTGGGATACAAGCTTGTGGGAACTGACTCACTCCGGGATACAGTCCTGTGGAAACTGACTCACTCGGGGTAACATTCCTGTTGGAAATGACTCACTCTCGGAAACAGTCCTGTGGGAACTGACTCACTCTCAGATACAATCCAATGGGAACTGATTCACTCAGGGATAAAGTCCTGTGGGAACTTACTCACTCTCGGATTCAGTCCCGTGGGAACTGACTCATTCTCGGATATAGTCCTGTGGGAAATGACTCACTCTGGGATACAGTCCTGTGGCAAATGACTCACTCTCGGATATAGTCCTGTGCGAACTGACTCACTCTTGGATACAGTCCTGTGGGAACCAACACACTTTCAGATATAGTCCTGTGGGAACTGACTCACTCTGGGATACAGTCCTGTGGGAACTGACTCACTGTCGCATATAGTCCTCTGGGAACTGACACAATCTGGGATATAGTCCTGTGGGAACTGACTCATTGTGGGATACTGTCGTGTGGGAACTGGCTCACTCCGGGATACAGTTCTGTGGGAACTGACTCACTCCGAGATACAGTCCTGTGGGAACTGACTCCCTCTGGCATACAGTCCTGTGGGAACTGACTCCCTCTGGGATACAGTCCTTTGTGAACTGACACAGTCAGGGATACAGTCCTGTGGGAACTGACTCAGTCAGGGATACAGTCCTGTGGGAACTGACTCACTCCAGGATACAGTCCTGTGGGAACTGACTCAGCCAGGGATACAGTCCTGTGGGAACTGACTCAGTCAGGGATACAGTCCTGTGGGAACTGACTCACTGTCGGATACAGTCCTGTGGGACTCACTCACTCTAGTATACAGTCCTGTGGGAAATAACTCACTCTGGGATGCAGTCCTGTGGGAACTGACTCACTCTGGGATACAGTCCTTGGGAAATGACTCACTCTCAGATACAGTCCTGCGGGAAATGACTCACACTGGGATGCAGTCCTGTGGGAACTGACTCACTCTCAGATACAGTCCTTTGGGAACTGAATCACTCTGGGATACAATCCTGTGGGAACTGATTCACTCTCGGATACTGTCCTCAGGGAACTCACTCACTCTGCGATATCGTCCTGAGGAACTCACTCACTCTGGGTTACAGTCCTGTGGGAACAGTCTCACTCTGGGATACAGTCCTGTGGGAACTGACTCACTCAGGGATACAGTCCTGTGGCAATTGACTCAGTCTCGGATATCATCCTGTGGGAAATGACTCACTCTGGGATACAGTCCTGTGGGAACAGATTCACTCTGGAATACAGTCCTGTGGGAACTGACACAACCTGTGATACAGTGCTGTAAGATCTGACTCACTCTGGGATATAGTCCTGTGGGAACTGACTCCCTCTGGGATACAGTCCTGTGGGAACTGACTCACTGTGGTATACAGTCCTGTAGGAAATGACTCACTCTGAAATGCAGTCCTGTGGGAACTGACTCACTCTGGGATACAGTCCTGTGGGATATGACTCACTCTGGGATGCAGTCCTGTGGGAACTCACTCACTCTGGGATATAGTCCTGAGGGAACTCACTCACTCCGGGATACAGTCCTGTGGGAACTGACTCACTCTGGGATACATTCCTGTGGGAACTGACTCAATCGGGGATACAGTGCTGTAGGATCTGACTCAATCTCAGATATGGTCCTGTGGGAACTGACTCATTGTGGGATACAGTTTTGTGGGAATTGACTCACTCTCGGATACAATTCTGTGGGAACTGACTCACTCTCAGATACAGTCCTGTGGGAACTAACACACTTTCAGATAGAGTCCTGTGGGGACTGAATCATTCTGGGATACAGTCCTGTGGGAAATGATGCACTCGGGATACAGTCCTGTGGGAAATGACTCACTCTCGGATATCGTCCTATGGGAACTGACTCACTCTGGGATACAGTCCTGTGGGAACTGACCCACTCACGGATATAGTCCTGTGGGAACCGACACAATCTGGGATATAGTCCAGTGGGAACTGACTCACTCCGGGATACAGTCCTGTGGGAACTGACTCCCTCTGGGATACAGTCCTGTGGGAACAGTCTCCCTCTGGGATACAGTCCTATGGGAACTGACTCAGTCAGGGATACAGTCCTGTGGGAACTGACTCACTCTGGGATTCAGTCCTGTGGGAACTGACTCACTCTCGGATACAGTCCTGTGGGAACTCACTCACTCTGGGATATAGTCCTGAGGGAACTCACTCACTCTAGGTTACAGTCCTGTGGGAACAGTCTCAATCTGGGATACAGTCCTGTGGGAACTGAGTCACTCTGTGATACAGTCCTGTGGGAACAGATTCACTCTGGAAGACAGTCCTGTGGGAACTCACTCACTCTCGGATACAGTCCTGTGGGAACTGACTTACTCTCGGATACAGTCCTGTGGGAACTGACTCAATCAGTGATATAGTCCTGTGGGGACTGACTCATTGTGGGATACAGTATTATGGGAACTGACTCACTCCGGGATACAGTCCTGTGGGAACTGACTCACTCCGGGTTACAGTCCTGTGGGAACTGACTCACTCTCGGATATAGTCCTGTGGGAACTGACTCACTCTGGGATACAGTCCTGTGGGAACTGACTTACTCTCGGACACAGTCCTGTGGGAACTGACTCACTCTCGGATACAGTCCTGTGGGAACTGACTCACTCCGGGTTACAGTCCTGTGGGAATAGACTCACTCTCGGATACAGTGCTGTAGGATCTCACTCACTCTCGGACACAGTCCTGTGGGAACTGACCTCACTCTGGGATACAGCCCTGTGGGAACTGACTCACTCTCGGATATAGTCCTGTGGGAACTGACTCACTCTGGGATACAGTCCTGTGGGAAATGACTCACTCTGGGATACAGTCCTGTGGGAAATGACTCACTCCGGGATACAGTCCTGTGGGAACTGACTCCTTCTGGGATACAGTCCTGTGGGAACTGACTCAGTCAGGGATACAGTCCTGTGGGAACTCACTCACTCTGGGATACAGTCCTGTGGGAACTGACTCACTGTGGGATACAGTCCTGTGGGACTGACTCACGCTGGGATACAGTCCTGTGGGAACTGACTCACCCTCGGATATAGTCCTGTGGGAACTGACTCACTCTGGGATACAGTCCTGTGGGAAATGACTCACTCCGGGATACAGTCCTGTGGGAAATGACTCACTCTCGGATATAGTGTTGTGGGAACTGACTCACTCTGGGATATAGTCCTGTGGGAGCTAACACACTTTCAGATATAGTCCTGTGGGAACTGATTCAGTCTGGGGTACAGTCCTGTAGGAAATGACTCACGCTGGGATACAGTCCTGTGGGAAATGACTCACTCTCGGATATAGTCCTATGGGAACTGACTCACTCTGGGATACAGTCCTGTGGGAACTAACACACTCTCAGATATAATCCTCTGGGAACTGACTCACTGTGGGATACAGTCCTGTGGGAACTGACTCACTCACGGATATTGTCCTGTGGGAACTGACACAATCTGCGATATGGTCCTGTGGGAACTGACTCACTCCGGGATACAGTCCTGTGGGAACTGACTCCCTCTGGGATACAGTCCTGTGGGAACTGACTCACTGTGGGATACAGTACTGTGTGAACTAACACACTTTCAGATATAGTCCTGTGGGAACTGACTCACTCTGGGATACAGTCCTGTGGGAAATGACTCACTCTGTGATATAGTCCTGTGGGAAATGACTCACTCTCGGATATAGTCCTATGGGAACTGACTCACTGTGGGATCCAGTACTGTGGGAACTAACACACTTTCAGATATAGTCCTGTGGGAACTGACTCACTCTGGGATACAGTCCTGTGGAAACTGAATCAGTCAGGGGTACAGTCCTGTGGGAACACACTAACTCTTGGATACAGTCTTGTGGGAACTGACTCACTCTGGGATACAGTCCTTGGGAACTGACTCACTCTTAGATAGAGTCCTGTGGGAAATGACTCACTCTGGGATGCAGTCCTGTGGGAACTGACTCACTCTCAGATACAGTCCTGTGGGAACTGACTCCCTCTGGGATACAGTCCTGTGGGAACTGACTCAGTCAGGGATACTGTCCTGTGGGAACTAACTCACTCTGGGATACAATCCTTTGGGAGCCAAATCATTCTGAGTTCCAGTCCTGTGGGAACTGACTCACTCTCGATTACAGTCGTGTGGGAACTCACTCACTCTGGGATATAGTCCTGAGGGAACTCACTCACTCTGGGTTACAGTCCTGTGGGAACTGACTCACTCTGGGATATAGTCCTGTGGGAACTGACTCACTCTGGGATACAGTCCTGTGGCAACTGACTCACTCTGGGATACAGTCCTGTGGGATCTGATTCACTCTGGAATACAGTCCTGTGGGAATTGAATCAATCTGGGATACAGTGCTATAGGATCTGACTCACTCTCGGATATGGTCCTGCGGGAACTGACTCATTGTGGGATACAAGCTTGTGGGAACTGACTCACTCCGGGATACAGTCCTGTGGAAACTGACTCACTCGGGGTAACATTCCTGTTGGAAATGACTCACTCTCGGAAACAGTCCTGTGGGAACTGACTCACTCTCAGATACAATCCAATGGGAACTGATTCACTCAGGGATAAAGTCCTGTGGGAACTTACTCACTCTCGGATTCAGTCCCGTGGGAACTGACTCATTCTCGGATATAGTCCTGTGGGAAATGACTCACTCTGGGATACAGTCCTGTGGCAAATGACTCACTCTCGGATATAGTCCTGTGCGAACTGACTCACTCTTGGATACAGTCCTGTGGGAACCAACACACTTTCAGATATAGTCCTGTGGGAACTGACTCACTCTGGGATACAGTCCTGTGGGAACTGACTCACTGTCGCATATAGTCCTCTGGGAACTGACACAATCTGGGATATAGTCCTGTGGGAACTGACTCATTGTGGGATACTGTCGTGTGGGAACTGGCTCACTCCGGGATACAGTTCTGTGGGAACTGACTCACTCCGAGATACAGTCCTGTGGGAACTGACTCCCTCTGGCATACAGTCCTGTGGGAACTGACTCCCTCTGGGATACAGTCCTTTGTGAACTGACACAGTCAGGGATACAGTCCTGTGGGAACTGACTCAGTCAGGGATACAGTCCTGTGGGAACTGACTCACTCCAGGATACAGTCCTGTGGGAACTGACTCAGCCAGGGATACAGTCCTGTGGGAACTGACTCAGTCAGGGATACAGTCCTGTGGGAACTGACTCACTGTCGGATACAGTCCTGTGGGACTCACTCACTCTAGTATACAGTCCTGTGGGAAATAACTCACTCTGGGATGCAGTCCTGTGGGAACTGACTCACTCTGGGATACAGTCCTTGGGAAATGACTCACTCTCAGATACAGTCCTGCGGGAAATGACTCACACTGGGATGCAGTCCTGTGGGAACTGACTCACTCTCAGATACAGTCCTTTGGGAACTGAATCACTCTGGGATACAATCCTGTGGGAACTGATTCACTCTCGGATACTGTCCTCAGGGAACTCACTCACTCTGCGATATCGTCCTGAGGAACTCACTCACTCTGGGTTACAGTCCTGTGGGAACAGTCTCACTCTGGGATACAGTCCTGTGGGAACTGACTCACTCAGGGATACAGTCCTGTGGCAATTGACTCAGTCTCGGATATCATCCTGTGGGAAATGACTCACTCTGGGATACAGTCCTGTGGGAACAGATTCACTCTGGAATACAGTCCTGTGGGAACTGACACAACCTGTGATACAGTGCTGTAAGATCTGACTCACTCTGGGATATAGTCCTGTGGGAACTGACTCCCTCTGGGATACAGTCCTGTGGGAACTGACTCACTGTGGTATACAGTCCTGTAGGAAATGACTCACTCTGAAATGCAGTCCTGTGGGAACTGACTCACTCTGGGATACAGTCCTGTGGGATATGACTCACTCTGGGATGCAGTCCTGTGGGAACTCACTCACTCTGGGATATAGTCCTGAGGGAACTCACTCACTCCGGGATACAGTCCTGTGGGAACTGACTCACTCTGGGATACATTCCTGTGGGAACTGACTCAATCGGGGATACAGTGCTGTAGGATCTGACTCAATCTCAGATATGGTCCTGTGGGAACTGACTCATTGTGGGATACAGTTTTGTGGGAATTGACTCACTCTCGGATACAATTCTGTGGGAACTGACTCACTCTCAGATACAGTCCTGTGGGAACTAACACACTTTCAGATAGAGTCCTGTGGGGACTGAATCATTCTGGGATACAGTCCTGTGGGAAATGATGCACTCGGGATACAGTCCTGTGGGAAATGACTCACTCTCGGATATCGTCCTATGGGAACTGACTCACTCTGGGATACAGTCCTGTGGGAACTGACCCACTCACGGATATAGTCCTGTGGGAACCGACACAATCTGGGATATAGTCCAGTGGGAACTGACTCACTCCGGGATACAGTCCTGTGGGAACTGACTCCCTCTGGGATACAGTCCTGTGGGAACAGTCTCCCTCTGGGATACAGTCCTATGGGAACTGACTCAGTCAGGGATACAGTCCTGTGGGAACTCACTCACTCTGGGATTCAGTCCTGTGGGAACTGACTCTCTCTGGGATGCAGTCCTGTGGGAACTGACTCACTCTGGGATGCAGTCGTGAGGGTACTCACTCACTCTGAGTTACAGTCCTGTGGGAACAGTCTCACTCTGGGATACAGTGCTTTGGAAACTGACTCACTCTGGGATACAGTCCTGTGGGAAACGACTCACTCTGGGATACAGTCCTGTGGGAACTGAATTACACTGGGATACATTCCTGTGGGAACTGATTCACTCTGAAATACAGTCCTGTGGGACCTGATCAATCTGGGATACAGTGCTGTAAGATCTGACTCACTCTCAGATATGGTCCTGTGGGAACTGACTCATTGTGGGATACAGTATTGTGGGAACTGACTCACTCCGGGATACAGTCCTGTGGGAACTGACTCACTCCGGGATACAGTCCTGTGGGAACTGACTCACTCCGGGTTACAGTCCTGTGGGAACTCACTCACTCTGGGATACAGTCCTGTGGGAACTGACTCACTGTGGGATACAGTCCGGTGGGACTGGCTCACTCTGGAATACAGTCCTGTGGGAACTGACTCCCTCTGGGATACAGTCCTGTGGGAACTGACTCAGTCAGGGATACAGTCCTGTGGGAACTCACTCACTCTGGGATACAGTCCTGTGGGAACTGACTCACTGTGGGATACAGTCCGGTGGGACTGGCTCACTCTGGAATACCGTCCTGTGGGAACTGACTCACTCTGGGATACAGTCCTTGGGAACTGACTCACTCTCAGATACAGTCCTGTGGGAAATGACTCACTCTGGGATGCAGTCCTGTGGGAACTGACTCACTCTGGGATACAGTCCTTTGGGAACCGAATCACTCTGGGATACAGCCCTGTGGGAACTGACTCACTCTCGGATACAGTCCTGTGGGAACTCACTCACTCTGGGATATAGTCCTGAGGGAACTCACTCACTCTAGGTTACAGTCCTGTGGGAACAGTCTCACTCTGGGATACAGTCCTGTGGGAACTGACTCACTCTGTGATACAGTCCTGTGGGAACAGATTCACTCTGGAAGACAGTCCTGTGGGAACTCACTCACTCTCGGATACAGTCCTGTGGGAACTGACTTACTCTCGGATACAGTCCTGTGGGAACTGACTCAATCAGTGATATCGTCCTGTGGGAACTGACTCACTCCGGGTTACAGTCCTGTGGGAACTGACTCACTCTCGGATATAGTCCTGTGGGAACTGACTCACTCTGGGATACAGTCCTGTGGGAACTGACTTACTCTCGGATATTGTCCTGTGGGAACTGACACAATCTGCGATATGGTCCTGTGGGAACTGACTCACTCCGGGATACAGTCCTGTGGGAACTGACTCCCTCTGGGATACAGTCCTGTGGGAACTGACTCAGTCATGGATGCAGTCCTGTGGGAACTCACTCACTCTGGGATACAGTCTTTTGGGAACTGACTCACTCTGGGATGCAGTCCTGTGGGAACTGACTCACTCTGGGATGCAGTCCTGAGGGAACTCACTCACTCTGGGTTACAGTCCTGTGGGAACAGTCTCACTCTGGGATACAGTCCTTTGGGAACTGACTCAGTCTAGGATACTGTCCTGTGGGAAATGACTCACTCTGGGATACAGACCTGTGGGAACTGACTCAATCTGGTATACAGTGCTGTACGATCTCACTCACTCTCGGATATGGTCCTGTGGGAACTGACTCATTGTGGGATACCGTATTGTGGGAACTGATTCACTCCGGGATACAGTCCTGTGGGAACTGACTCACTCCGGGTTATAGTCCTGTGGGAACTGACTCACTCTGGGATACAGTCCTGTGGGAACTGACTCACTCTCGGATACAGTCCTGTGGGAACTGACTTACTCTCGGACACAATCCTGTGGGAACTGACTCAGTCTCGGATACAGTCCTGTGGCATCTGACTCACTCTCAGATACAGTCCTGCGGGAACTGACTCACTCTTGGATACAGTCGTGTGGGAACTGACTCACTCACGGATACAGTCCTGTGGCATCTGACTCACTCTCGGATACAGTCCTGCGGGAACTGACACACTCTCGGATACAGTTGTGTGGGAACTGACTCACTCTCGGATACAGTCCTGTGGGAACTGACTCACTCTCGGTTACAGTCCTCTGGGAAATGACTCACTCTCGGACACAGTCCCTTGGGAACAGACTCACTCTCGCATACATTCCTGTAGGAACTGACTTACTCTCGGACGCAGTCCTGTGGGAACTGACTCGCTCTCGGATACAGTCCTGTGGGAACTGACTCATTCAGGGATACAGTCCAGTGGGAACTGACTCACTCTGGGATACAGTCCTGTGGGAACTGTCTCAATCACGGATATTGTCCGGTGGGAAATGACTCACTCTAGGATACAGTCCTGTGGGAACTGACACACTTTCAGAGATAGTCCTGTGGGAACTGACTCACTCTGGGATACAGTCCTGTGGGAAATGACTCACTCTCAGATACAGTCCTGTGGGAAATGACTCACTCTGGGATGCAGTCCTGTGGGAACTGACTCACTCTCGGATACAGTCCTGTGGGAACATAGTCACTCTGGGATATAGTCCTGAGGGAACTCACTCACTCTGGGTTACAGTCCTGTGGGAACAGTCTCACTCTGGGATACAGTCCTGTGGGAACTGACTCACTCTGGGATACAGTCCTGCAGCAACTGACTCACTCTCGGATATCGTCCTGTGGGAAATGACTCACTCTGGGATACAGTCCTGTGGGATCTTACTCAGTCTGGGATACATTCCTGTGGGAACAGATTCACTCTGGAATACAGTCCTGTGGGAACTGACTCAACCTGGGATACAGTGCTGTAGGATCTGACTCACTCTTGGATATGGTCCTGTGGGAACTGACTCACTCTGGGATACAGTCCTGTGGGAACTGACTCACTCCGGGATACAGTCCCGTGGGAACTGACTCACTGTGGGATACAGTCCTGTGGGAAATGACACACTCTGGGATACAGTCCTATGGGAAATGACTCACTCTCGGATATAGTCCTATGGGAACTGACTCACTCTGGGATTCAGTCCTGTGGGAACTACCACACTTTCAGATATAGTCCTGTGAGAACTGACTCACTCTGGGATAAAGTCCTGTGGGAACTGACTCACTCACGGATATAGTCCTGTGGGAACCGACACAATCTGGGATATATTCCAGTGGGAACTGACTCACTCCGGGATACAGTCCTGTGGGAACTGGCTCCCTCTGGGATACAGTCCTGTGGGAACTGACTCCCTCTGGGATACAGTCCTATGGGAACTGAATCAGTCAGGGATACAGTCCTGTGGGAACTCACTCACTCTGGGATACAGTCCTGTGGGAATTGACTCTCTCTGGGATGCAGTCTTGTGGGAACTGACTCACTCTGGGATGCAGTCCTGAGGGTACTGACTCACTCTGGGTTACAATCCTGTGGGAACAGTCTCACTCTGGGATACAGTCCTTTGGGAACTGACTCACTCTGGGATACATTCCTGTGGGAAACGACTCACTCTGGGATACAGTCCTGTGGGAACTGAATTACTCTGGGATACATTCCTGTGGGAACTGATTCACTCTAGTATACCGTCCAGTGGGAAACGACCCAGTCTGGGATACAGTCCTGTGGAAACTGACTCACTCTGGGATACAGTCCTGTGGGAACTGATTCACTCTGGAATACAGTCCTGTGGGAACTGACTCAATCTGGTATACAGTGCTGTACGATCTCACTCACTCTCGGATATGGTCCTGTGGGAACTGACTCATTGTGGGATACCGTATTGTGGGAACTGACTCACTCCAGGATACATTCCTGTGGGAAATCACTCACTCCGGGTTATAGTCCAGTGGGAACTGACTCACTCTGGGATACAGTCCTGTGGGAACTGACTCACTCTCGGATACAGTCCTGTGGAAACTGACTTACTCTCGGACACAATCCTGTGCGAACTGACTCACTCTCGGATACAGCCCTGTGGGAACTGAATCACTCAGGTATACAGTCCTGTGGGAACTGACTCACTCTCGGATACAGTCCTGTGGGAACTGACTCACTCTCGGATACAGTCCTGTGGGAACTGACTCACACTGGGCTACAGTCCTCTGAGAAATGACTCACTCTCGGATACAGTCCTGCGGGAACAGACTCACTCTGGGATACAATCCTGTGGGAAATGACTCACTCTGGGATACAGTCCTTTGGGAACTAACACACTTTCAGAGATAGTCCTGTGGGAACTGACTCACTCTGGGATACAGTCCTGTGGGAAATGACTCACTCTCAGATACAGTCCTGTGGGAAATGACTCACTCTGGGATGCAGTCCTGTGGGAACTGACTCACTCTCGGATACAGTCCTGTGGGAACACAGTCACTCTGGGATATAGTCCTGAGGGAACTCACTCACTCTGGGTTACAGTCCTGTGGGAACAGTCTCACTCTGGGATACAGTCCTGTGGGAACTGACTCACTCTGGGATACAGTCCTGCAGCAACTGACTCACTCTCGGATATCGTCCTGTGGGAAATGACTCACTCTGGGATACAGTCCTGTGGGATCTTACTCAGTCTGGGATACATTCCTGTGGGAACAGATTCACTCTGGAATACAGTCCTGTGGGAACTGACTCAACCTGGGATACAGTGCTGTAGGATCTGACTCACTCTTGGATATGGTCCTGTGGGAACTGACTCACTCTGGGATACAGTCCTGTGGGAACTGACTCACTCCGGGATACAGTCCCGTGGGAACTGACTCACTGTGGGATACAGTCCTGTGGGAAATGACGCACTCTGGGATACAGTCCTATGGGAAATGACTCACTCTCGGATATAGTCCTATGGGAACTGACTCACTCTGGGATTCAGTCCTGTGGGAACTACCACACTTTCAGATATAGTCCTGTGGGAACTGACTCACTCTGGGATAAAGTCCTGTGGGAACTGACTCACTCACGGATATAGTCCTGTGGGAACCGACACAATCTGGGATATATTCCAGTGGGAACTGACTCACTCCGGGATACAGTCCTGTGGGAACTGGCTCCCTCTGGGATACAGTCCTGTGGGAACTGACTCCCTCTGGGATACAGTCCTATGGGAACTGAATCAGTCAGGGATACAGTCCTGTGGAAACTCACTCACTCTGGGATACAGTCCTGTGGGAATTGACTCTCTCTGGGATGCAGTCTTGTGGGAACTGACTCACTCTGGGATGCAGTCCTGAGGGTACTCACTCACTCTGGGTTACAATCCTGTGGGAACAGTCTCACTCTGGGATACAGTCCTTTGGGAACTGACTCACTCTGGGATACATTCCTGTGGGAAACGACTCACTCTGGGATACAGTCCTGTGGGAACTGAATTACTCTGGGATACATTCCTGTGGGAACTGATTCACTCTGAAATACAGTCCTGTGGGACCTGACTCAATCTGGGATACAGTGCTGTAAGATCTGACTCACTCTCAGATATGGTCCTGTGGGAACTGACTCATTGTGGGATACATTATTGTAGGAACTGACTCACTCCGGGATACAGTCCTGTGGGAACTGACTCACTCCGGGTTACAGTCCTGTGGGAACTGACTCCCTCTGGTATACAGTCCTGTGGGAACTGACTCCCTCTGGGATACAGTCCTGTGGGAACTGACTCAGTCAGGGATACAGTCCTGTGGGAACTCACTCACTCTGGGATACAGTACTGTGGGAACTGACTCACTCTGGGATACAGTCCGTGGGAACTGACTCACTCTCAGATACAGTACTGTGGGAAATGACTCACTCTGGGATGCTGTCCTGTGGGAACTGACTCACTCTGGGATACAGTCCTGTGGGAACTGACTCACTCCGGGATACAGTCCTGTGGGAACTGACTCAATCAGTGATGTAGTCCTGTGGGAACTGGCTCATTGTGGGATACAGTATTGTGGGAACTGACTCACTCCGGGTTACAATCCTGTGGGAACTGACTCACTCTCGGATACAGTCCTGTGGGAACTGACTCACTCTTGGATACAGTCCTGTGGGAACTGACTTACTCTCGGACACAGACCTGTGGGAACTGACTCACTCCGGGTTACAGTCCTGTGGGAATAGACTCACTCTCGGATACAGTCCTGTGGGAACTGACTCAATCTGGGATACAGTGCTGTAGGATCTGACTCACTCTCGGACACAGTCCTGTGGGAACTGACTCATTCTCGCATACAGCCCTGTGGGAACTGACTCACTCAGGGATACAGTCATGTGGGAACTGACTCACTCTCAGATTCAGTCCAGTGGGAACTGACTCACTCTCGGATACAGTCCTGTGGGAAGTTACTCACTCTTGGATTCTGTCCTGTCGGAACTGACTCACTCTCGGATACAGTCCTGTGGGAACTGACTCACTCTGGGATACAGTCCTGTGGGAACTGACCTCACTCTGGGATACAGCCCTGTGGGAACTGACTCACTCTCGGATATTGCCCTGTGGGATATGACTCACTCTAGGATACACTCCTGTGGGAACTGACTCACTCTCGGATAAAGTCCTGTGGGAAATGACTCACTCTGGGATACAGTCCTGTGGGATCTTACTCAGTCTGGGATAAATTCCTGTGGGAACAGATTCACTCTGGAATACAGTCCTGTGGGAACTGACTCAACCTGGGATACAGTGCTGTAGGATCTGACTCACTCTTGGATATGGTCCTGTGGGAACTGACTCACTCTGGGATACAGTCCTGTGGGAACTGACTCACTCCGGGATACAGTCCCGTGGGAACTGACTCACTGTGGGATACAGTCCTGTGGGAAATGACGCACTCTGGGATACAGTCCTATGGGAAATGACTCACTCTCGGATATAGTCCTATGGGAACTGACTCACTCTGGGATTCAGTCCTGTGGGAACTACCACACTTTCAGATATAGTCCTGTGAGAACTGACTCACTCTGGGATAAAGTCCTGTGGGAACTGACTCACTCACGGATATAGTCCTGTGGGAACCGACACAATCTGGGATATATTCCAGTGGGAACTGACTCACTCCGGGATACAGTCCTGTGGGAACTGGCTCCCTCTGGGATACAGTCCTGTGGGAACTGACTCCCTCTGGGATACAGTCCTATGGGAACTGAATCAGTCAGGGATACAGTCCTGTGGGAACTCACTCACTCTGGGATACAGTCCTGTGGGAATTGACTCTCTCTGGGATGCAGTCTTGTGGGAACTGACTCACTCTGGGATGCAGTCCTGAGGGTACTGACTCACTCTGGGTTACAATCCTGTGGGAACAGTCTCACTCTGGGATACAGTCCTTTGGGAACTGACTCACTCTGGGATACATTCCTGTGGGAAACGACTCACTCTGGGATACAGTCCTGTGGGAACTGAATTACTCTGGGATACATTCCTGTGGGAACTGATTCACTCTAGTATACCGTCCAGTGGGAAACGACCCAGTCTGGGATACAGTCCTGTGGAAACTGACTCACTCTGGGATACAGTCCTGTGGGAACTGATTCACTCTGGAATACAGTCCTGTGGGAACTGACTCAATCTGGTATACAGTGCTGTACGATCTCACTCACTCTCGGATATGGTCCTGTGGGAACTGACTCATTGTGGGATACCGTATTGTGGGAACTGACTCACTCCAGGATACATTCCTGTGGGAAATCACTCACTCCGGGTTATAGTCCAGTGGGAACTGACTCACTCTGGGATACAGTCCTGTGGGAACTGACTCACTCTCGGCTACAGTCCTGTGGAAACTGACTTACTCTCGGACACAATCCTGTGGGAACTGACTCACTCTCGGATACAGCCCTGTGGGAACTGAATCACTCAGGTATACAGTCCTGTGGGAACTGACTCACTCTCGGATACAGTCCTGTGGGAACTGACTCACACTGGGCTACAGTCCTCTGAGAAATGACTCACTCTCGGATACAGTCCTGCGGGAACAGACTCACTCTGGGATACAATCCTGTGGGAAATGACTCACTCTGGGATACAGTCCTTTGGGAACTAACACACTTTCAGAGATAGTCCTGTGGGAACTGACTCACTCTGGGATACAGTCCTGTGGGAAATGACTCACTCTCAGATACAGTCCTGTGGGAAATGACTCACTCTGGGATGCAGTCCTGTGGGAACTGACTCACTCTCGGATACAGTCCTGTGGGAACACAGTCACTCTGGGATATAGTCCTGAGGGAACTCACTCACTCTGGGTTACAGTCCTGTGGGAACAGTCTCACTCTGGGATACAGTCCTGTGGGAACTGACTCACTCTGGGATACAGTCCTGCAGCAACTGACTCACTCTCGGATATCGTCCTGTGGGAAATGACTCACTCTGGGATACAGTCCTGTGGGATCTTACTCAGTCTGGGATACATTCCTGTGGGAACAGATTCACTCTGGAATACAGTCCTGTGGGAACTGACTCAACCTGGGATACAGTGCTGTAGGATCTGACTCACTCTTGGATATGGTCCAGTGGGAACTGACTCACTCTGGGATACAGTCCTGTGGGAACTGACTCACTCCGGGATACAGTCCCGTGGGAACTGACTCACTGTGGGATACAGTCCTGTGGGAAATGACGCACTCTGGGATACAGTCCTATGGGAAATGACTCACTCTCGGATATAGTCCTATGGGAACTGACTCACTCTGGGATTCAGTCCTGTGGGAACTACCACACTTTCAGATATAGTCCTGTGAGAACTGACTCACTCTGGGATAAAGTCCTGTGGGAACTGACTCACTCACGGATATAGTCCTGTGGGAACCGACACAATCTGGGATATATTCCAGTGGGAACTGACTCACTCCGGGATACAGTCCTGTGGGAACTGGCTCCCTCTGGGATACAGTCCTGTGGGAACTGACTCCCTCTGGGATACAGTCCTATGGGAACTGAATCAGTCAGGGATACAGTCCTGTGGGAACTCACTCACTCTGGGATACAGTCCTGTGGGAATTGACTCTCTCTGGGATGCAGTCTTGTGGGAACTGACTCACTCTGGGATGCAGTCCTGAGGGTACTGACTCACTCTGGGTTACAATCCTGTGGGAACAGTCTCACTCTGGGATACAGTCCTTTGGGAACTGACTCACTCTGGGATACATTCCTGTGGGAAACGACTCACTCTGGGATACAGTCCTGTGGGAACTGAATTACTCTGGGATACATTCCTGTGGGAACTGATTCACTCTAGTATACCGTCCAGTGGGAAACGACCCAGTCTGGGATACAGTCCTGTGGAAACTGACTCACTCTGGGATACAGTCCTGTGGGAACTGATTCACTCTGGAATACAGTCCTGTGGGAACTGACTCAATCTGGTATACAGTGCTGTACGATCTCACTCACTCTCGGATATGGTCCTGTGGGAACTGACTCATTGTGGGATACCGTATTGTGGGAACTGACTCACTCCAGGATACATTCCTGTGGGAAATCACTCACTCCGGGTTATAGTCCAGTGGGAACTGACTCACTCTGGGATACAGTCCTGTGGGAACTGACTCACTCTCGGCTACAGTCCTGTGGAAACTGACTTACTCTCGGACACAATCCTGTGGGAACTGACTCACTCTCGGATACAGCCCTGTGGGAACTGAATCACTCAGGTATACAGTCCTGTGGGAACTGACTCACTCTCGGATACAGTCCTGTGGGAACTGACTCACACTGGGCTACAGTCCTCTGAGAAATGACTCACTCTCGGATACAGTCCTGCGGGAACAGACTCACTCTGGGATACAATCCTGTGGGAAATGACTCACTCTGGGATACAGTCCTTTGGGAACTAACACACTTTCAGAGATAGTCCTGTGGGAACTGACTCACTCTGGGATACAGTCCTGTGGGAAATGACTCACTCTCAGATACAGTCCTGTGGGAAATGACTCACTCTGGGATGCAGTCCTGTGGGAACTGACTCACTCTCGGATACAGTCCTGTGGGAACACAGTCACTCTGGGATATAGTCCTGAGGGAACTCACTCACTCTGGGTTACAGTCCTGTGGGAACAGTCTCACTCTGGGATACAGTCCTGTGGGAACTGACTCACTCTGGGATACAGTCCTGCAGCAACTGACTCACTCTCGGATATCGTCCTGTGGGAAATGACTCACTCTGGGATACAGTCCTGTGGGATCTTACTCAGTCTGGGATACATTCCTGTGGGAACAGATTCACTCTGGAATACAGTCCTGTGGGAACTGACTCAACCTGGGATACAGTGCTGTAGGATCTGACTCACTCTTGGATATGGTCCAGTGGGAACTGACTCACTCTGGGATACAGTCCTGTGGGAACTGACTCACTCCGGGATACAGTCCCGTGGGAACTGACTCACTGTGGGATACAGTCCTGTGGGAAATGACGCACTCTGGGATACAGTCCTATGGGAAATGACTCACTCTCGGATATAGTCCTATGGGAACTGACTCACTCTGGGATTCAGTCCTGTGGGAACTACCACACTTTCAGATATAGTCCTGTGAGAACTGACTCACTCTGGGATAAAGTCCTGTGGGAACTGACTCACTCACGGATATAGTCCTGTGGGAACCGACACAATCTGGGATATATTCCAGTGGGAACTGACTCACTCCGGGATACAGTCCTGTGGGAACTGGCTCCCTCTGGGATACAGTCCTGTGGGAACTGACTCCCTCTGGGATACAGTCCTATGGGAACTGAATCAGTCAGGGATACAGTCCTGTGGGAACTCACTCACTCTGGGATACAGTCCTGTGGGAATTGACTCTCTCTGGGATGCAGTCTTGTGGGAACTGACTCACTCTGGGATGCAGTCCTGAGGGTACTGACTCACTCTGGGTTACAATCCTGTGGGAACAGTCTCACTCTGGGATACAGTCCTTTGGGAACTGACTCACTCTGGGATACATTCCTGTGGGAAACGACTCACTCTGGGATACAGTCCTGTGGGAACTGAATTACTCTGGGATACATTCCTGTGGGAACTGATTCACTCTAGTATACCGTCCAGTGGGAAACGACCCAGTCTGGGATACAGTCCTGTGGAAACTGACTCACTCTGGGATACAGTCCTGTGGGAACTGATTCACTCTGGAATACAGTCCTGTGGGAACTGACTCAATCTGGTATACAGTGCTGTACGATCTCACTCACTCTCGGATATGGTCCTGTGGGAACTGACTCATTGTGGGATACCGTATTGTGGGAACTGACTCACTCCAGGATACATTCCTGTGGGAAATCACTCACTCCGGGTTATAGTCCAGTGGGAACTGACTCACTCTGGGATACAGTCCTGTGGGAACTGACTCACTCTCGGATACAGTCCTGTGGAAACTGACTTACTCTCGGACACAATCCTGTGGGAACTGACTCACTCTCGGATACAGCCCTGTGGGAACTGAATCACTCAGGTATACAGTCCTGTGGGAACTGACTCACTCTCGGATACAGTCCTGTGGGAACTGACTCACTCTCGGATACAGTCCTGTGGGAACTGACTCACACTGGGCTACAGTCCTCTGAGAAATGACTCACTCTCGGATACAGTCCTGCGGGAACAGACTCACTCTGGGATACAATCCTGTGGGAAATGACTCACTCTGGGATACAATCCTTTGGGAACTAATACACTTTCAGAGATAGTCCTGTGGGAACTGACTCACTCTGGGATACAGTCCTGTGGGAAATGACTCACTCTCAGATACAGTCCTGTGGGAAATGACTCACTCTGGGATGCAGTCCTGTGGGAACTGACTCACTCTCGGATACAGTCCTGTGGGAACACAGTCACTCTGGGATATAGTCCTGAGGGAACTCACTCACTCTGGGTTACAGTCCTGTGGGAACAGTCTCACTCTGGGATACAGTCCTGTGGGAACTGACTCACTCTGGGATACAGTCCTGCAGCAACTGACTCACTCTCGGATATCGTCCTGTGGGAAATGACTCACTCTGGGATACAGTCCTGTGGGATCTTACTCAGTCTGGGATACATTCCTGTGGGAACAGATTCACTCTGGAATACAGTCCTGTGGGAACTGACTCAACCTGGGATACAGTGCTGTAGGATCTGACTCACTCTTGGATATGGTCCTGTGGGAACTGACTCACTCTGGGATACAGTCCTGTGGGAACTGACTCACTCCGGGATACAGTCCCGTGGGAACTGACTCACTGTGGGATACAGTCCTGTGGGAAATGACGCACTCTGGGATACAGTCCTATGGGAAATGACTCACTCTCGGATATAGTCCTATGGGAACTGACTCACTCTGGGATTCAGTCCTGTGGGAACTACCACACTTTCAGATATAGTCCTGTGGGAACTGACTCACTCTGGGATAAAGTCCTGTGGGAACTGACTCACTCACGGATATAGTCCTGTGGGAACCGACACAATCTGGGATATATTCCAGTGGGAACTGACTCACTCCGGGATACAGTCCTGTGGGAACTGGCTCCCTCTGGGATACAGTCCTGTGGGAACTGACTCCCTCTGGGATACAGTCCTATGGGAACTGAATCAGTCAGGGATACAGTCCTGTGGAAACTCACTCACTCTGGGATACAGTCCTGTGGGAATTGACTCTCTCTGGGATGCAGTCTTGTGGGAACTGACTCACTCTGGGATGCAGTCCTGAGGGTACTCACTCACTCTGGGTTACAATCCTGTGGGAACAGTCTCACTCTGGGATACAGTCCTTTGGGAACTGACTCACTCTGGGATACATTCCTGTGGGAAACGACTCACTCTGGGATACAGTCCTGTGGGAACTGAATTACTCTGGGATACATTCCTGTGGGAACTGATTCACTCTGAAATACAGTCCTGTGGGACCTGACTCAATCTGGGATACAGTGCTGTAAGATCTGACTCACTCTCAGATATGGTCCTGTGGGAACTGACTCATTGTGGGATACATTATTGTAGGAACTGACTCACTCCGGGATACAGTCCTGTGGGAACTGACTCACTCCGGGTTACAGTCCTGTGGGAACTGACTCCCTCTGGTATACAGTCCTGTGGGAACTGACTCCCTCTGGGATACAGTCCTGTGGGAACTGACTCAGTCAGGGATACAGTCCTGTGGGAACTCACTCACTCTGGGATACAGTACTGTGGGAACTGACTCACTCTGGGATACAGTCCGTGGGAACTGACTCACTCTCAGATACAGTCCTGTGGGAAATGACTCACTCTGGGATGCTGTCCTGTGGGAACTGACTCACTCTGGGATACAGTCCTGTGGGAACTGACTCACTCCGGGATACAGTCCTGTGGGAACTGACTCAATCAGTGATGTAGTCCTGTGGGAACTGGCTCATTGTGGGATACAGTATTGTGGGAACTGACTCACTCCGGGTTACAATCCTGTGGGAACTGACTCACTCTCGGATACAGTCCTGTGGGAACTGACTCACTCTTGGATACAGTCCTGTGGGAACTGACTTACTCTCGGACACAGACCTGTGGGAACTGACTCACTCCGGGTTACAGTCCTGTGGGAATAGACTCACTCTCGGATACAGTCCTGTGGGAACTGACTCAATCTGGGATACAGTGCTGTAGGATCTGACTCACTCTCGGACACAGTCCTGTGGGAACTGACTCATTCTCGCATACAGCCCTGTGGGAACTGACTCACTCAGGGATACAGTCATGTGGGAACTGACTCACTCTCAGATTCAGTCCAGTGGGAACTGACTCACTCTCGGATACAGTCCTGTGGGAAGTTACTCACTCTTGGATTCTGTCCTGTCGGAACTGACTCACTCTCGGATACAGTCCTGTGGGAACTGACTCACTCTGGGATACAGTCCTGTGGGAACTGACCTCACTCTGGGATACAGCCCTGTGGGAACTGACTCACTCTCGGATATTGCCCTGTGGGATATGACTCACTCTAGGATACAGTCCTGTGGGAACTGACTCACTCTCGGATAAAGTCCTGTGGGAACTGACTCACTCTGGGATACAGTCCTGTGGGAAATGACTCACTCCGGGTTACAGTCCTGTGGGAACTGACTCACTCTCGGATACAGTCCTGTGGGAACTGACTCACTCTTGGATACAGTCCTGTGGGAACTGACTTACTCTCGGACACAGACCTGTGGGAACTGACTCACTCCGGGTTACAGTCCTGTGGGAATAGACTCACTCTCGGATACAGTCCTGTGGGAATTGACTCAATCTGGGATACAGTGCTGTAGGATCTGACTCACTCTCGGACACAGTCCTGTGGGAACTGACTCATTCTCGCATACAGTCCTGTGGGAACTGACTCACTCAGGGATACAGTCATGTGGGAACTGACCCACTCTCAGATTCAGTCCAGCGGGAACTGACTCACTCTCGGATACAGTCCTGTGGGAAGTTACTCACTCTTGGATTCTGTCCTGTCGGAACTGACTCACTCTCGGATGCAGTCCTGTGGGAACTGACTCACTCTGGGATACAGTCCTGTGGGAACTGACCTCACTCTGGGATACAGCCCTGTGGGAACTGACTCACTCTCGGATATTGCCCTGTGGGATATGACTCACTCTAGGATACAGTCCTGTGGGAACTGACTCACTCTCGGATATAGTCCTGTGGGAACTGACTCACTCTGGGATACAGTCCTGTGGGAAATGACTCACTCTGGGATACAGTCCTGTGGGAACTGACTCACTCCGGGATACAGTCCTGTGGGAACTGACTCCTTCTGGGATACAGTCCTGTGGGAACTGACTCAGTCAGGGATACAGTCCTGTGGGAACTCACTCACTCTGGGATACAGTCCTGTGGGAACTGACTCACTGTGGGATACAGTCCTGTGGGACTGACTCACGCTGGGATACAGTCCTGTGGGAACTGACTCACTTTCGGATATAGTCCTGTGGGAACTGACTCACTCTGGGATACAGTCCTGTGGGAAATGACTCACTCTGGGATACAGTCCTGTGGGAAATGACTCACTCTCGGATATAGTGTTGTGGGAACTGACTCACTCTGGGATACAGTCCTGTGTGAACTAACACACTTTCAGATATAGTCCTGTGGGAACTGATTCAGTCTGGGGTACAGTCCTGTGGGAAATGACTCACTCTGGGATACAGTCCTGTGGGTAATGACTCACTCTCGGATATAGTCCTATCGGAACTGACTCACTCTGGGATACAGTCCTGTGGGAACTAACACACTTTCAGATATAGTCCTGTGGGAACTGGCTCACTGTGGGATACAGTCCTGTGGGAACTGACTCACTCACGGATATTGTCCTGTGGGAACTGACACAATCTGCGATATGGTCCTGTGGGAACTGACTCACTCCGGGATACAGTCCTGTGGGAACTGACTCCCTCTGGGTACAGTCGTGTGGGAACTGACTCAGTCAGGGATACAGTCCTGTGGGAACTCACTCACTCTGGGATACAGTCTTTTGGGAACTGACTGACTCTGGGATGCAGTCCTGTGGGAACTGACTCACTCTGGGATGCAATCCTGAGGGAACTCACTCACTCTGGGTTACAGTCCTGTGGGAACAGTCTCAGTCTGGGATACAGTCCTTTGGGAACTGACTCAGTCTAGGATACTGTCCTGTGGGAACTGACTCAATCTGGTATACAGTGCTGTACGATCTCTCTCACTCTCGGATATGGTCCTGTGGGAACTGACTCATTGTGGGATACCGTATTGTGGGAACTGACTCACTCCGGGATACAGTCCTGAGGGAACTGACTCACTCCGGGTTATAGTCCTGTGGGAACTGACTCACTCTGGGATACAGTCCTGTGGGAACTGACTCACTCTCGGATACAGTCCTGTGGGAACTGACTCACTCTCGGATACAGTCCTGTGGGAACTGACTCACTCTCGGTTACAGTCCTCTGGGAAATGACTCACTCTCGGATACAGTCCTGTGGGAACAGACTCACTCTCGCATACATTCCTGTGGGAACTGACTTACTCTCGGACGCAGTCCTGTGGGAACTGACTCACTCTGGGATACAGTCCTGTGGGAACTGACTCACTCTCGGATACAGTCCTGTGGGAACTCAGTCACTCTGGGATATCGTCCTGAGGGAACTCATTCACTCTGGGTTACAGTCCTGTGGGAAAAGTCTTACTCTGGAATACAGTCCTGTGGGAACTGACTCACTCTGGGATACAGTCCTGCGGCAACTGACTCACTCTCGGATATCGTCCTGTGGGAAATGACTCACTCTGGAATACAGTCCTGTGGGAACTGACTCACTCTGGGATACAGTCCTGTGGGAACTGACTCACTCCGGGATACAGTACTGTCGGAACTGACTCCTTCTGGGATACAGTCCTGTGGGAACTGACTCAGTCAGGGATACAGTCCTGTGGGAACTCACTCACTCTGGGATACAGTCCTGTGGGAATTGACTCACTCTAGTATACCGTCCAGTGGGAAACGACCCAGTCTGGGATACAGTCCTGTGGAAACTGACTCACTCTGGGATACAGTCCTGTGGGAACTGATTCACTCTGGAATACAGTCCTGTGGGAACTGACTCAATCTGGTATACAGTGCTGTACGATCTCACTCACTCTCGGATATGGTCCTGTGGGAACTGACTCATTGTGGGATACCGTATTGTGGGAACTGACTCACTCCGGGATACATTCCTGTGGGAAATCACTCACTCCGGGCTATAGTCCAGTGGGAACTGACTCACTCTGGGATACAGTCCTGTGGGAACTGACTCACTCTCGGATACAGTCCTGTGGGAACTGACTTACTCTCGGACACAATCCAGTGGGAACTGACTCACTCAGGGATACAGTCCTGTGGGAACTGACTCACTCTCGGATACAGTCCTGCGAGAACTGACTCACTCTCGGATACAGTCCTGTGGGAACTGACTCACACTGGGCTACAGTCCTCTGGGAAATGACTCACTCTCGGATACAGTCCTGCGGGAACAGACTCACTCTGGGATACAATCCTGTGGGAAATGACTCACTCTGGGATACAGACCTTTGGGAACTAACACACTTTCAGAGATAGTCCTGTGGGAACTGACTCACTCTGGGATACAGTCCTGTGGGAAATGACTCACTCTCAGATACAGTCCTGTGGGAAATGACTCACTCTGGGATGCAGTCCTGTGGGAACTGACTCACTCTCGGATACAGTCCTGTGGGAACACAGTCACTCTGGGATATAGTCCTGAGGGAACTCACTCACTCTGGGTTACAGTCCTGTGGGAACAGTCTCACTCTGCGATACAGTCCTGTGGGAACTGACTCACTCTGGGATACAGTCCTGCGGCAACTGACTCACTCCGGGATACAGTCCTGTGGGAAATGACTCACTCCGGGTTATAGTCCATTGGGAACTGACTCACTCTGGGATACAGTCCTGTGGGAACTGACTCCCTCTCGGATACAGTCCTGTGGGAACTGACTTACTCTCGGACACAATCCTGTGGGAACTGACTCACTCTCGGATACATTCCTGTGGGAACTGAATCACTCAGGGATACAGTCCTGTGGGAACTGACTCACTCTCGGACACAGTCCAGCGAGAACTGACTCACTCTCGGTTACAGTCCTGTGGGAACTGACTCACTCTCGGATAAAGTCCTGTGGGAACTGACTCACACTGGGTTACAGCCCTCTGGGAAATGACTCACTCTCGGATACAGTCCTGCGGGAACAGACTCACTCTTGCATACATTCCTGTGGGAACTGACTTACTCTCGGACACAGTCCTGTGGGAACTGACTCACTCTCGGATACAGTCCTGTCGGAACTGACTCACTCAGGGATACAGTCCAGTGGGAACTGACTCACTCTGGGATACAGTCCTGTGGGAACTGTCTCACTCACGGATATTGTCCGGTGGGAAATGACTCACTCTAGGATACAGTTCTGTGGGAACTGACTCACTTTGGGATACAGTCCGGTGGGACATGACTCACTCTCGGATATAGTCCTGTGGGAACTGACTCACTCTGGGATACAAACCTGTGGGAAATGACTCACTCTGGGATACAGTCCTGTGGGAAATCACTCACTCTCGGATATAGTCCTGTGGGAACTGACTCACTCTGGGATACAGTCCTGTGGGAAATGACTCACTCTGGGATACAGTCCTGTGGGAAATGACTCACTCTCAGATATAGTCCTGTGGGAACTGACTCACTGTGGGATACAGTACTGTGGGAACTAACACACTTGCAGATATAGTCCTGTGGGAACTGACTCACTCTGGGATACAGTCCTGTGGAAATTGACTCACTCTCGGATATAGTCCTCTGGGAACTGACACAATCTGGGATATAGTCCTGTGGGAACTGACTCACTTTCGGATATGGTCCTGTGGGAACTGAATCATTGTGGGATACAGTCGTGTGGAAACTGACTCACTCCGGGATACAGTCCTGTGGGAACTGACTCACTCCGGGATACAGTCCTGTGGGAACTGACTCCCTCTGGGATACAGTCCTGTGGGAACTGACTCCCTCTGGGATACAGTCCTGTGGGAACTCAATCAGTCAGGGATACATTCCTGTGGGAACACACTAACACTCGGATACAGTCCTCTGGGAAATGACTCACTCTGGGATACAGTCCTGTGGGAACTGACTTACTCTCGGACACAGTCCTGTGGGAACTGACTCACACTCGGATACAGTCCTGTGGGAACTTGCTTACTCTCGGACACAGCCCTGTGGGAACTGACTCACTCCGGGTTACAGTCCTGTGGGAACTGACTCAATCTGGGATACTGTCCTGTGGGAACTGACTCACTCAGGGATACAGTCCTGTGGGAACTGACTCACTCTCGGATTCAGTCCTGTGGGAACTGACTCACTCTCGGATTCAGTCCTGTGGGAACTGACTCACTCTCGGATACAGTCCTGTGGGAAGTTACTCACTCTTGGATTCAGTCCTGTCGGAACTGACTCACTCTCGGATACAGTCCTGTGGGAACTGCCTCACTCTGGGATACTGTCCTGTGGGAACTGACCTCACTCTGGGAGACAGCCCTGTGGGAACTGACTCACTCTCGGATATTGTCCTGTGGGAAATGACTCACTCTAGGATACAGTCCTGTGGGAACTGACTCACTCTCGGATATAGTCCTGTGGGAACTGACTCGCTCTGGGATACAGTCCTGTGGGAAATGACTCACTCTGGGATACACTCCTGTGGGAAGTGACTCACTCTCGGATATAGTCCTGTGGGAAATGACTCACTCTGGGATACAGTCCTGTGGTAGCTGACTCACTCTCGGATACAATCCTGTGGGAATTGACTCACTCTCGGATACAGTCCTGTGGGAACAAACTCACTTTTGGATATAGTCCTGTGGGAACTGACCTCACTCTGGGATACAGCCCTGTGGGAACTGACTCACTCTCAGATATAGCCCTGTGGGAACTGACTCACTCTGGGATACAGTCCTGTGGGAAATGACTCACTCTGGGATACAGTCCTGTGGGAAATGACTCACTCTCGGATTTAGTGTTGTGGGAACTGACTCACTCTGGGATACAGTCCTGTGGGAACTAACACACTTTCAGATATAGTCCTGTGGGAACTGACTCACTCTGGGATACAGTCCTGTGGGAACTGACTCACTCCGGGATACAGTCCTGTGGGAACTGACCCCCTCTGGGATACAGTCCTGTGGGAACTGACACCCTCTGGGATACAGTCCTGTGGGAACTGATTCAGTCAGGGATACAGTCCTGTGGGAAATGAGTCACTCTGGGATACAGTCCTGTGGGAACTGACTCACTCACGGGTATAGTCCTGTGGGAACTGACACAATCTGGGATATAGTCCTGTGGGAACTGACTCACTCCGGGATACAGTCCTTTGGGAACTGAGTCCCTCTGGGATACAGTCCTGTGGGAACTGACTCCCTCTCGGATATAGGCCTGTGGGAACTGACTCCCTCTGGGATACAGTCCTGTGGGAACTGACTCAATCTGGGATACAGTGTTGTAGGATCTGACTCACTCTCGGATATGGTCCTGTGGGAACTGACTCATTGTGGGATACAGTCTTGTGGGAACTGACTCACTCCGGGATACAGTCCTGTGGGAACTGACTCGCTCCGGGTTACAGTCCTGTGGGAACTGACACACTCTCGGATATAGTCCTGTGGGAAATGACTCACTCTCGGATACAGTCCTGTGGGAACTGACTTACTCTCGGACACAGTCCTGTGGGAACTGACTCACTCTCGGATACAGTCCTGTGGGAACTGACTCACTCAGGGATACAGTCCTGTGGGAACTGACTCACTCTGCGATACAGTCCTGTGGGAACTGACTCACTCTGGGATACAGTCCTGCGGCAACTGACTCACTCCGGGATACAGTCCTTTGGGAAATGACTCACTCCGGGTTATAGTCCATTGGGAACTGACTCACTCTGGGATACAGTCCTGTGGGAACTGACTCCCTCTCGGATACAGTCCTGTGGGAACTGACTTACTCTCGGACACAATCCTGTGGGAACTGACTCACTCTCGGATACAGTCCTGTGGGAACTGAATCACTCAGGGATACAGTCCTGTGGGAACTGACTCACTCTCGGACACAGTCCAGTGAGAACTGACTCACTCTCGGTTACAGTCCTGTGGGAACTGACTCACTCTCGGATAAAGTCCTGTGGGAACTGACTCACACTGGGTTACAGCCCTCTGGGAAATGACTCACTCTCGGATACAGTCCTGCGGGAACAGACTCACTCTTGCATACATTCCTGTGGGAACTGACTTACTCTCGGACACAGTCCTGTGGGAACTGACTCACTCTCGGATACAGTCCTGTCGGAACTGACTCACTCAGGGATACAGTCCAGTGGGAACTGACTCACTCTGGGATACAGTCCTGTGGGAACTGTCTCACTCACGGATATTGTCCGGTGGGAAATGACTCACTCTAGGATACAGTTCTGTGGGAACTGACTCACTTTGGGATACAGTCCGGTGGGACATGACTCACTCTCGGATACAGTCCTGTGGGAACTGACTCACTCTGGGATACAAACCTGTGGGAAATGACTCACTCTGGGATACAGTCCTGTGGGAAATCACTCACTCTCGGATATAGTCCTGTGGGAACTGACTCACTCTGGGATACAGTCCTGTGGGAAATGACTCACTCTGGGATACAGTCCTGTGGGAAATGACTCACTCTCAGATATAGTCCTGTGGGAACTGAGTCACTGTGGGATACAGTACTGTGGGAACTAACACACTTGCAGATATAGTCCTGTGGGAACTGACTCACTCTGGGATACAGTCCTGTGGAAATTGACTCACTCTCGGATATAGTCCTCTGGGAACTGACACAATCTGGGATATAGTCCTGTGGGAACTGACTCACTCTCGGATTCAGTCCTGTGGGAACTGACTCACTCTCGGATTCAGTCCTGTGGGAACTGACTCACTCTGGGATACAGTCCTGTGGGAACTGACTCCCTCTCGGATACAGTCCTGTGGGAACTGACTTACTCTCGGACACAATCCTGTGGGAACTGACTCACTCTCGGATACAGTCCTGTGGGAACTGAATCACTCAGGGATACAGTCCTGTGGGAACTGACTCACTCTCGGACACAGTCCAGTGAGAACTGACTCACTCTCGGTTACAGTCCTGTGGGAACTGACTCACTCTCGGATAAAGTCCTGTGGGAACTGACTCACACTGGGTTACAGCCCTCTGGGAAATGACTCACTCTCGGATACAGTCCTGCGGGAACAGACTCACTCTTGCATACATTCCTGTGGGAACTGACTTACTCTCGGACACAGTCCTGTGGGAACTGACTCACTCTCGGATACAGTCCTGTCGGAACTGACTCACTCAGGGATACAGTCCAGTGGGAACTGACTCACTCTGGGATACAGTCCTGTGGGAACTGTCTCACTCACGGATATTGTCCGGTGGGAAATGACTCACTCTAGGATACAGTTCTGTGGGAACTGACTCACTTTGGGATACAGTCCGGTGGGACATGACTCACTCTCGGATACAGTCCTGTGGGAACTGACTCACTCTGGGATACAAACCTGTGGGAAATGACTCACTCTGGGATACAGTCCTGTGGGAAATCACTCACTCTCGGATATAGTCCTGTGGGAACTGACTCACTCTGGGATACAGTCCTGTGGGAAATGACTCACTCTGGGATACAGTCCTGTGGGAAATGACTCACTCTCAGATATAGTCCTGTGGGAACTGAGTCACTGTGGGATACAGTACTGTGGGAACTAACACACTTGCCGATATAGTCCTGTGGGAACTGACTCACTCTGGGATACAGTCCTGTGGAAATTGACTCACTCTCGGATATAGTCCTCTGGGAACTGACACAATCTGGGATATAGTCCTGTGGGAACTGACTCACTTTCGGATATGGTCCTGTGGGAACTGAATCATTGTGGGATACAGTCGTGTGGAAACTGACTCACTCCGGGATACAGTCCTGTGGGAACTGACTCACTCCGGGATACAGTCCTGTGGGAACTGACTCCCTCTGGGATACAGTCCTGTGGGAACTGACTCCCTCTGGGATACAGTCCTGTGGGAACTGAATCAGTCAGGGATACAGTCCTGTGGGAACACACTAACACCCGGATACAGTCCTCTGGGAAATGACTCACTCTGGGATACAGTCCTGTGGGAACTGACTTACTCTCGGACACAGTCCTGTGGGAACTGACTCACTCCGGGTTACAGTCCTGTGGGAACTGACTCAATCTGGGATACTGTCCTGTGGGAACTGACTCACTCAGGGATACAGTCCTGTGGGAACTGACTCACTCTCGAATTCAGTCCTGTGGGAACTGACTCACTCTCGGATTCAGTCCTGTGGGAACTGATTCACTCTCGGATACAGTCCTGTGGGAAGTTACTCACTCTTGGATTCAGTCCTGTCGGAACTGACTCACTCTCGGATACAGTCCTGTGGGAACTGACTCACTCTGGGATACTGTCCTGTGGGAACTGACCTCACTCTGGGAGACAGCCCTGTGGGAACTGACTCACTCTCGGATATTGTCCTGTGGGAAATGACTCACTCTAGGATACAGTCCTGTGGGAACTGACTCACTCTCGGATATAGTCCTGTGGGAACTGACTCACTCTGGGATACAGTCCTGTGGGAAATGACTCACTCTGGGATACACTCCTGTGGGAAGTGACTCACTCTCGGATATAGTCCTGTGGGAAATGACTCACTCTGGGATACAGTCCTGTGGTAGCTGACTCACTCTCGGATACAATCCTGTGGGAATTGACTCACTCTCGGATACAGTCCTGTGGGAACAAACTCACTTTTGGATATAGTCCTGTGGGAACTGACCTCACTCTGGGATACAGCCCTGTGGGAACTGACTCACTCTGGGATACAGTCCTGTGGGAAATGACTCACTCTGGGATACAGTCCTGTGGGAAATGACTCACTCTCGGATTTAGTGTTGTGGGAACTGACTCACTCTGGGATACAGTCCTGTGGGAACTAACACACTTTCAGATATAGTCCTGTGGGAACTGACTCACTCTGGGATACAGTCCTGTTGGAACTGACTCACTCCAGGATACAGTCCTGTGGGAACTGACCCCCTCTGGGATACAGTCCTGTGGGAACTGACTCCCTCTGGGATACAGTCCTGTGGGAACTGATTCAGTCAGGGATACAGTCCTGTGGGAAATGAGTCACTCTGGGATACAGTCCTGTGGGAACTGACTCACTCACGGGTATAGTCCTGTGGGAACTGACACAATCTGGGATATAGTCCTGTGGGAACTGACTCACTCCGGGATACAGTCCTTTGGCAACTGAGTCCCTCTGGGATACAGTCCTGTGGGAACTGACTCCCTCTCGGATATAGGCCTGTGGGAACTGACTCCCTCTGGGATACAGTCCTGTGGGAACTGACTCAATCTGGGATACAGTGTTGTAGGATCTGACTCACTCTCGGATATGGTCCTGTGGGAACTGACTCATTGTGGGATACAGTCTTGTGGGAACTGACTCACTCCGGGATACAGTCCTGTGGGAACTGACTCGCTCCGGGTTACAGTCCTGTGGGAACTGACACACTCTCGGATATAGTCCTGTGGGAAATGACTCACTCTCGGATACAGTCCTGTGGGAACTGACTTACTCTCGGACACAGTCCTGTGGGAACTGACTCACTCTCGGATACAGTCCTGTGGGAACTGACTCACTCAGGGATACAGTCCTGTGGGAACTGACTCACTCTCGGATACAGTCCTGTGGGAACTGACTCAATCTGGGATATAGTCCTGTGGGAACTGACTCACTCAGGGATACAGTCCTGTGGGAACTGACTCACTCTCGGATATAGTCCTCTGGGAACTGACACAATCTGGGATATAGTCCTGTGGGAACTGACTCACTTTCGGATATGGTCCTGTGGGAACTGAATCATTGTGGGATACAGTCGTGTGGAAACTGACTCACTCCGGGATACAGTCCTGTGGGAACTGACTCACTCCGGGATACAGTCCTGTGGGAACTGACTCCCTCTGGGATACAGTCCTGTGGGAACTGACTCCCTCTGGGATACAGTCCTGTGGGAACTGAATCAGTCAGGGATACAGTCCTGTGGGAACACACTAACACTCGGATACAGTCCTCTGGGAAATGACTCACTCTGGGATATAGTCCTGTGGGAACTGACTTACTCTCGGACACAGTCCTGTGGGAACTGACTCACACTCGGATACAGTCCTGTGGGAACTGACTTACTCTCGGACACAGCCCTGTGGGAACTGACTCACTCTCGGATACAGTCCTGTGGGAACTGACTCACTCCGGGTTACAGTCCTGTGGGAACTGACTCAATCTGGGATACTGTCCTGTGGGAACTGACTCACTCAGGGATACAGTCCTGTGGGAACTGACTCACTCTCGGATTCAGTCCTGTGGGAACTGACTCACTCTCGGATTCAGTCCTGTGGGAACTGACTCACTCTCGGATGCAGTCCTGTGGGAAGTTACTCACTCTTGGATTCAGTCCTGTCGGAACTGACTCACTCTCGGATACAGTCCTGTGGGAACAAACTCACTCTGGGATACTGTCCTGTGGGAACTGACCTCACTCTGGGAGACAGCCCTGTGGGAACTGACTCACTCTCGGATATTGTCCTGTGGGAAATGACTCACTCTAGGATACAGTCCTGTGGGAACTGACTCACTCTCGGATATAGTCCTGTGGGAACTGACTCGCTCTGGGATACAGTCCTGTGGGAAATGACTCACTCTGGGATACACTCCTGTGGGAAGTGACTCACTCTCGGATATAGTCCTGTGGGAAATGACTCACTCTGGGATACAGTCCTGTGGTAGCTGACTCACTCTCGGATACAATCCTGTGGGAATTGACTCACTCTCGGATACAGTCCTGTGGGAACAAACTCACTTTTGGATATAGTCCTGTGGGAACTGACCTCACTCTGGGATACAGCCCTGTGGGAACTGACTCACTCTCAGATATAGCCCTGTGGGAACTGACTCACTCTGGGATACAGTCCTGTGGGAAATGACTCACTCTGGGATAGAGTCCTGTGGGAAATGACTCACTCTCGGATTTAGTGTTGTGGGAACTGACTCACTCTGGGATACAGTCCTGTGGGAACTAACACACTTTCAGATATAGTCCTGTGGGAACTGACTCACTCTGGGATACAGTCCTGTGGGAACTGACTCACTCCGGGATACAGTCCTGTGGGAACTGACCCCCTCTGGGATACAGTCCTGTGGGAACTGACTCCCTCTGGGATACAGTCCTGTGGGAACTGATTCAGTCAGGGATACAGTCCTGTGGGAAATGAGTCACTCTGGGATACAGTCCTTTGGGAACTGACTCACTCACGGGTATAGGCCTGTGGGAACTGACTCCCTCTGGGATACAGTCCTGTGGGAACTGACTCAATCTGGGATACAGTGTTGCAGGATCTGACTCACTCTCGGATATGGTCCTGTGGGAACTGACTCATTGTGGGATACAGTCTTGTGGGAACTGACTCACTCCGGGATACAGTCCTGTGGGAACTGACTCGCTCCGGGTTACAGTCCTGTGGGAACTGACACACTCTCGGATATAGTCCTGTGGGAAATGACTCACTCTTGGATACAGTCCTGTGGGAACTGACTTACTCTCGGACACAGTCCTGTGGGAACTGACTCACTCTGGGATACAGTCCTGTGGGAACTGACTCACTCAGGGATACAGTCCTGTGGGAACTGACTCACTCTCGGATACAGTCCTGTGGGAACTGACTCAATCTCGCATACAGTCCTGTGGGAACTGACTCACTCTCGCATACAGTCCTGTGGGAACTGACTCACTCTGGGATACAGTCCTGTGGGAACTGACTCACTCTAGGATATAGTCCTGTGGGAACTGACTCACTCTGGGATACAGTCCTGTGGGAACTGACTCACTCTCGGATATAGTCCTGTGGGAACTGACTCACTCTCGGATACAGTCGTGTAGTAACTGACTCACTCTGGGATATAGTCCTGTGGAACTGACTCACTCACAGATATAGTCCTGTGGGAACTGACTTGCTCTAGGATACAGTCCTGTGGGAACTGACTCATTGTGGGATACAGTCGTGTGGGAACTGACTCACTCTTGGATAGAGTTCTGTGGGAACTGACTCATTCTGGGATACAGACCTGTGGGAATTGACTCACTCTCGGATATAGTCCTGCGGGAACTGTCTCACTCTGGGTTACAGTCCTGTGGGAACTGACTCACTCACGGATATAGTCCTGTGGGAATTGACTCACTCTGGGATACAGTCCTGTGGGAACTGACTCACTTTCGGATATGGACCTGTGGGAACTGACTCACTCAGGGATACAGTCCTGTGGGAACTGACTCACTCTCGGATACAGTCCTGTGGGAACTGACTCAATCTGGGATATAGTCCTGTGGGAACTGACTCACTCAGGGATACAGTCCTGTGGGAACTGACTCACTCTCGGATATAGTCCTCTGGGAACTGACACAATCTGGGATATAGTCCTGTGGGAACTGACTCACTTTCGGATATGGTCCTGTGGGAACTGAATCATTGTGGGATACAGTCGTGTGGAAACTGACTCACTCCGGGATACAGTCCTGTGGGAACTGACTCACTCCGGGATACAGTCCTGTGGGAACTGACTCCCTCTGGGATACAGTCCTGTGGGAACTGACTCATTGTGGGATACAGTCGTGTGGGAACTGACTCACTCTTGGATAGAGTTCTGTGGGAACTGACTCATTCTGGGATACAGACCTGTGGGAATTGACTCACTCTCGGATATAGTCCTGCGGGAACTGTCTCACTCTGGGTTACAGTCCTGTGGGAACTGACTCACTCACGGATATAGTCCTGTGGGAATTGACTCACTCTGGGATACAGTCCTGTGGGAACTGACTCACTTTCGGATATGGACCTGTGGGAACTGACTCACTCTCAGATATAGTCCTGTGGGAACTGGCTCTCTTTCGGATATGGTCCTGTGGGAACTGGCTCACTCTGGGGTACAGAGCTGTCGGAACAAACACACTTTCGGATATAGTCCTGCGGGAACTGACACTCTGGGATACAGTCCTGTGGGGCCTGACTCACTTTTGGATAAGGTCCTGTGGGAACTGACTCACTCTGGGATACAGTCCTGTGGGAACTTACTCACTTCGGGACACAGTGCTTTGTGAACTGACTCACTCTGGGATACAGTGCTGTGGGAACTGACTCACTCTGGGATACAGTCCTGTGGGAACTGACTCACTCTGGGATTCAGTCCTGTGGGAACTGACTCACTCTGGGATACAGTGCTGTGTGGGCAATACTGGAATACAGCAATTCCCTCGCCTCCCTGCTCTCCAACCTGAGCAAGTGCCCAAAATATTGAATTGCCCCGACCCAAGGTCAGGGGTCTAAACATGGGGCAGGTGTTACTACACCCATCCCTTGCCCCGGCCGCCATTGATGCAGATAGGAAAGTTGGGTCCGATATTTGGGATAATTTTTATTTCCCTCTTCTCATCAATTGTCTCTCCTGAAGACAAACAGCTCTTGTGAAGCACCTTGGGATGCTTTGCTGCATTAACGGTGCTATAGCATCAGTTGTGTCTCAGTGGGTAGCTCTCTCGCCTCGGAGTCAGAAGGTCGTGGGTTCAAGTCTCATTCCAGAGGCCTGTGCACAAAATCTAAGCTGACACCTTAGTGCAGTACTGAGGGAGTGCTGCACTGTCGGAGGTTACGTCTTTCGGATGAGACATTAAACCGAGGCCCCGTCTATCCTCTCAGTTGAACGTAAAAGATCCCATGGCACTATTCGAAGCAGAGTCTGATTTCCTGGCCAATATTTATCCTTCAAGCAATTCCTAAAAAAATACAGATTATCTGGTCATTATCACATTGTTGTTTGTGGGACTTTGCTTTGTGCAAATTGACTGGTGAGTTTCCTACATTACAACAGTGAATACACTTCAAAAGTTCTTCATTGGCTTTGGTACTTTGGGGTGTCCTGAGGTCGTAAAAGGCGCTATATAAATGCAAGTTGTTGTTGATTAATATGATCTGTTTGTTGTTGCTTCTGCCACATGGTGCCAATATCCACAAAAACATTGTCCCCTTGGTGGGATACAGTTCCACGGGTACGGGTTCCCCCTTTGGCAACTCGCCCAAATACCTGTTATTCCTTGACAGCGAGTCGGGACATCCTGCTAGATTGGAGCTGTGGGTAGAAATGTATTGCGAGCCGGTTGATCAGAATTGCTGCCGTGACTTAGTGTATAGCGCCGCCATGTGGCGGCGGTGGCAATGCACAGGTCATGTTAATCGACCTGTTTGCTGCCTTACAAGGAATGATCATTTATCAGCAGCCGCAACATCAACAACAATGTCCCAAGGCGCTTCACAGGAGCGCTATCAGACAAAATTTGACACCGAGCCACATAAGGAGATATTAGTCCAGGTGGCCAAAAGCTTGGTCAAAGAGGTAGGTCTTAAGGAAGGCCTTGAAAGACATGGGAGAGGTAAAGATGTGGAGAGGTTTAGGGTGGGAATTCCAGAGCTTATGACATAGGCAGCTAAAGGCACGGCCACCAAAGGTTAAAATCGGGGATGTGCAAGAGCCAGAATTGGAGGAACACATACGAGCCCATTGTTGGATTTGAAGACAAAGACGATAATTTTAAAATCAAGGCATTGTTCCGTTGCAAGCACAGGGGAAAGACGTCAGCACAGCGGCAGTTTCTGCGTACCTCAAGCATGCTCGCGTGTGCGGCCCAGTGAGAGGCAAGGCCCAGATGTTGCGATGGGCCACGCGCCCGTGCGAGCACGCAAAATGTTCATATCAACATTGCCCCCTCTGCTATTTTAACTGATGTAAGAAGTCACACAACACCAGGTTATAGTCCAACAGCTTTATTTGAAATCACAAGCTTTCGGAGCGCTGCTCCTTCTTCAGGTGAAGTGGAGAGATGCATAAAGACACAGCTTATATAGTCAGAGAATAATGCCAGATGATTACAGGTAACCTTTCCAACTGCCATTTATCGCACCTCGGCAGAGAGATAATCACAGCAGTCAAAGGTGTGAATGGTGTCCAAACAGGTCAGTCAGGGAAACATTACATCAAAGAACAATGAGGTGGGGTCACAAGGGGTCAAATATTGCAGATGCTGGGGTCTGTATGAAAAACAAAAAAACAGACAAAAAACATTTTTTTTTGGCTGGAAATCACAGCAGGTCCGGCCGCATCTGTGTAGAGAGAACAAGCCAATGTCGACTCGAGTCTGGATGACCCTGCATCAGGTGGGGTTACATGTAGCGTGACATGAACCCAAGATCTCGGTTGAGGCCGTCCTCATGAGTGCGGAACTTGGCTATCAGTTTCTGCTCGACGATTTTGCGTTGTCGTGTGTCTCGAAGGCCACCTTGGAGAATGCTTACCCGAAGATCGGAGGCTGAATGTCCTTGACTGCTGAAGTGTTCCCCGACTGGGAGGCAACACTCCTGCCTGGTGATTGTTGCACGGTGTCCGTTCATCCGTTGTCGCAGTGTCTGCATGGTCTCGCCGATGTACCATGCTCCGGGGCATCCTTTCCTGCAACGTATGAGGTAGACAACGTTGGCCGAGTCACATGAGTATGTACCATGTACCTGGTGGGTGGTGTCCTCACGTGTGATGATGGTATCTGTGTTGATGATCTGGCATGTCTTGCAGAGGTTGCTGTGGCAGGGTTGTGTGGTGTCGTGGTCGCTGTTCTCCTGAAAGCTGGGTAATTTGCTGCGAACGATGGTCTGTTTGAGGTTAGGCGGCTGTTTGAAAGCGAGTAGTGGAGGCGTGGGGATGGCCTTAGCGAGGTGTTCGTCGTCATCGATGACATGTTGAAGGCTGCGAAGAACATGGCGTAGTTTCTCCGCTCCGGGGAAGTACTGGACGACGAAGGGTACTCTGTTGGTTGTGTCCCGTGTTTGTCTTCTGAGGAGGTCTATGCGATTTTTCGCTGTGGCCCGTCGGAACTGTCGATCGACGAGTCGAGCGTCATATCCCGTTCTTACAAGGGCGTCTTTCAGTGTCTGTAGGTGTCCATCGCATTCCTCCTCGTCTGAGCAGATCCTGTGTATTCGCAGGGCTTGTCCATAGGGGATGGCTTCTTTAACGTGGTTAGGGTGGAAGCTGGAGAAGTGAAGCATCGTGAGGTTGTCCGTGGGCTTGCGGTAGAGTGAAGTGCTGAGGTGTCCGTCTTTGATGGAGATTCGTGTGTCCAGGAATGAGACTGATTCTGAGGAGTAGTTTTAACTGAGACACTGGGGCAGATTTTCAACTCACCGCCCGGGTGTCATGAATTGACAGAAATGACCATCAGGTGGTTTCTATGATGGACGACCAATCCACAAGGCGGGATTTACGTTCAGGCGGCAAGTCCAAAATCTACCGCACTCACTCGCTAACATAACACATGGAGGAATTTGGTAGGAAAATGCTTAGCGTTTTTATGATCATCATTTTAATAAAGAGATATAGACAGACTTTTTTTGTGTAAGTAAATGAACCTCAGCCACAATGACAAATGTAATTCTTGTATACAGTTGGTCCTTTTATGCTCTCAATTCTTTCCCACTCTGTTTCTCCATACTTCACTCTTTTGCATTTATATTGTGTATATGTAAATGTGTGAGTGAGTCTGTGTGTGAGTGCGAGTACATGAGTGTAAGTGTGAGAATGCATGTGTGTGAGTGAGTATGTGTGTGTATATATGAGTGAGTATATGTGTGAGTTAGTGTGTGTGTGTCTGTGTGAACTAGTGTATGAGTTAGTGTGTGATTTAGTGTGTGAGTATGTATCTATAAGTGTGAATGAGTGTGAGTGTGTGTGAAGGTGTGCATGTGAATGTGTGAGTGAGTTAGTGTGTGAGTGTGAATGTGTTCGTGTGAGTTAGTGTGTGTGTCTGTGAGTATGTGAGTGTGTGTGAATGTGTGCATGTGAGTGAGTTAGTGTGAGTGTGTGAGTGTGTGAATTAGTGTGAGTTAGTGTGTAATTATGTGTCTGAGTGTGAATGAGTGTGAGTGTGTGTGAATGTGTGTGTGTGTGTGTATGTGAGTGAGCTAGTGAGTTAGTGTGTGAATGTATGCATGTGAGTGAGTGAATGTGTGAGTGAGTTAGTGTGTGAATGTGTGCATGTGAGTGTGTGTGAACGTGTGCGTTTGATTGTGTGAGTGAGTTTGTGTGTGTGTGTGTGTCTGTGAGTTAGTGTGTGAGTGTGTGTCTGTGAGTTAGTGTGTGAGTATGGGTCTGAGCTAGTGTGTGAGTATGTGTCTGTGAGTTAGTGTGTGAGTGTGGGTCTGAGCTAGTGTGTGAGTATGTGTCTGTGAGTTAGTGTGTGAGTGTGGGTCTGAGCTAGTGTGTGAGTGTGTGTCTGTGAGTGTGAGTGTGTGTCTGTGAGTGTGAGTGTGTGGTGGGATTGCTGAAAATCCTTTCCATCATCTGCTCCTTCTACGAATATTGACAAAAGGTGAGTTCAATGGGAGGTTAGGTTTTATCTGAGAAAAATAGCTTTTCCTGGGCTTATACAATTCATTGTCTTCTTTGAGACAAAAGTCAATACATACATGGATTATTAAAGCTATTCAAATATAATTGTACAATTACATCCCAAGAGCATGACCTCAGTGAAAAGAATATCAGGTCCCTGAGGTCAACCATCTGCTCCCGGGAGGGAAGGTGTCTTATATCATGCAATTGTGTCTTGACATGTACATCTCTTTTTCATTCGACTCGAGGGATTTGGGTGGTTTATATATAGAATAATGGATACCTGGGAGTGAGTTACAAGCTGGAGTCTAATAGAGGGGTTCAGATAGTTTATATATAGAATAATAATGGATACCTGGGAGTGAGTTGCAGGTTGGAATCTAATCGAGAGGTTCAGATAGTTTATATATAGAATAATGGGTACCTGGGAGTGAGTTACAGGCTGGAATCTTTTTTATCGTTCATAGGATGTGGGTGTCACTGGCAAGGCCAGCATTTATTGCCCATCCCTAATTGCCCTTGAGAAGATGGTGGTGAGCTGCCTTCTTGAACCACTACAGTCCGTGTGGTGACAGTACTCCCACAGTGCTATTAGGGAAGGAGTTCCAGGATTTTGACCCAGCGACTATGAAGGAATGGCGATATACTTCCAAGTCAGGATGGTGTGTGACTTGGAGGGGAACTTGGAGGTGGTGGTGTTCCCATGCACCTGCTGCCCTTGTCCTTCTAGGTGGTATGGGAGGTGCTGCCGAAGAAGCCTTGGCGAGTTGCTGCAGTGCATCTTGTAGACGGTACACACTGCAGCCACGGTACACCGGTGGTGGAGGGAGTGAATGTTTAAGGTGGTGGATGGGGTGCCAATCAAGTGGGCTGCTTTGTCTTGGATGGTGTTGAGCTTCTTGAGTGTTGTTGGAGCTGCATTCATCAGGCCAGTGGAGAATATTCCATCACACTCCTGACTTGTGCCTTGTAGATGGTAGAAAGGCTTTGGGGAGTCAGGAGGTGAGACAGTCGCCGCAGAATACCTAGCCTCTGACCTGCTCTTGTTGCCACAGTATTTATATGGCTGGTCCAGTTATGTTTTTGGTCAATGGTGACCCCCCAGGATGTTGATGGTGGGGGATTCGGCGATGGTAATGCCGCTGAATCTAATCGAGGGGTTCAGATAGTTTATATATAGAATAATGGATACCTGGGCCTGAGTTACAGGCTGGAATCTAATCGAGGGGTTCAGATCTAAACAACCAGATGTTCAAGCGCATGAAGTCCTGGCCTCCAACAGTAAGATCACACTGTAGGGTATATTTTCCTTCATTTTCTGAATGATAAAAAGATGCAAGCATAAAGAACATAAAGCACGGTGTCAGAGTGGAAACAGCCAATCTTAAATTACATTTGGAGCTACACAGTATTGAGAACTTGCCCTCATACTAACTATCTATCTACCTATCCATCTATCCATCGCCTTTCATGATCGTAGTACGTCCCAAGGCGTTTTACAGCCAATTAAGTATTTTTTGCAGTGCAGTCACTGTTGTATTGTCAGAAATGCGGCAGCCAATTTGCACACAACAAGCTCCCACAAACAGCACTGTGATAATGACCAGATCATCTGTTTTAGTGATGTTGGTTGAAGGATAAATTTTGACCAGGACACCAGGGAGAACTCCTCTGCTCTTCTTTGAAGAGTGCCATAGCATCTTTTACATCCACCTGAGAGGGCAGACAAGGCCTCGGCTAAATGTCTCATCTGAATGATGGCACCCTCGACAGTGCAGCACTCCCTCAGTCCTGCACTGGGAGTGTCAGCCTGGATTATGTGCTCAGTTCTCTGGAGTGGGACTTGAACCCACGGCCTTCCGACACAAATTCCCAGCCAGCTGTTGCTTTCGATATATGTTTCTTTGAATAAATTAAGGAAATATTGACTTGTCTCGAAGAAGAAAAGGCTGCAGTCAAAACTCAGGAAATGACCATTTTTCACTGATCAGTCGTGACCTTACACTGACCCTGCTCCTTTGTCAGTAACTGCATGGCAAACAAAGGTGGGGAATATTCCTCAGAAAAAGAAAAAAAACATCCATTTTCTTCACTACAAATTTGCGATTTGTGCTGCTGCCAGTGGCGATTGTCTTGTTTCTCCGCCAGACGATTACAGGCCCCTGACTTTCAAACATTCGGGGTTGCTTATCTTCCACTGCCAGCCAATGTCAAGGTAAGTATCACATAGAGTCAGCCATGGGTCAGTGGGTAGCACTCTTGCCTCTGAGTCAGAAGGTTGTGTCCCACTCCTACGACTTGAGTAAAAAAATCAAGGCTGACACTCCCAGTGCCAGTGCTGAAGGAATGCTGCACTGTCGGACGTGCCGTCTTTCAGATGAGATGTTAAGCCGAGCACCCCCCGCCCCCCTCCACCTCGTCTGCTCTCGCAAGTGGACGTAAAAGATCCCATTTTGAAGAAAAGAGCTGGGGCATTCTCCATGGTCTCCTGCCGCGTTTCCTACATAACAACAGTGGCTGCGCTTCAAAGGTACTTCATTGGTTGTAAAGCGCTTTGGGACATTGTGAAAGGTGCTATATAAATGCAGGTTCTTGCTTTCTGTTTTTGTCAACCTACAACTTCGGCTGCTTATGTAACTCGACGCCTAGCACCCCAACGGCTTAATTGTTAAAGCTGTGGCTGAATAAATGTCTGCATACATGCCTATCGCAATGAGCAGCCGCTGAGTGAGAGTAAGGGGGACCTCATGCTGAGCTGCTTTGCGCTTTGAGTGGTTCTGAACCCTTGGCTGTTGGTAGCAACGGCAAATGGACTGCAGGGGTCAGTCTTCACCCACACATCGCAGAGTCTCTTCCCACACAGGGCTGCCCCCGGCACTGTGGCTTTCAGGATCCTGGGGGAACTCCCGCAGGAGTTGGGCAGAGTTTGTACCGCAGATGAACAAGGAAAGGGTCATTTAAACAAACAGACTCATCAGACTGGATAGTGGGCCTATTGATAGATTATTCCAGTTTAGCAGATTGGGGAGGAGCAGGGGACACAAGTTTAAACTATGTAAAAGAAAGAAAGGCTTGCATTTATATAGCGCCTTTTTACAACCTCAGGATGTCCCAAAGCACTTTACAACCAATTAAGTACTTTTGAAGTGTAGTCACTGTTGTAATGTAGGAAATACGGCAGCCAATTTGCACACAGCAAGCTCCCACAAACAGCAATGTCATAGAGTCATAGAGTTATACAGCACAGAAAGAGGCCCTTCGGCCCATCGCATCCACGCCGGCCATCAAGCCCTATCTAATCTAATCCCATTTTCCAGCCTTATATGCTATGGCATTTCAAGTGCTCATCCAAATGCTTCTTGAATGTTGTGAGGGTTCCTGCCTCTACCACCCTTTCAGGCAGTGAGTTCCAGATTCCAACCACCCTCTGGGTGAAAAAGTTTTTCCTCAAATCCCCTCTAAACCTCCTGCCCCTTACCTTGAATCTATGCCCCCTTGTTATTGACCCCTCTACTAAGGGGAAAAGTTCCTTTCTATCTACCCTATCTATGCCCCTCATAATTTTGTATACCTCAATCAGGTCCCCCCTCAGCCTTCTCTGCTCCAAGGAAAACAACCCCAGCCTGTCCAGTCTCTCCTCATAGCTGAAGCGCTCCAGCCCAGGTAACATCCTGGTGAATCTCCTCTGCACCCTCTCCAAAGCAACCACATCCTTCCTGTAGTGTGGCGACCAGAACTGCACACAGTACTCCAGCTGTGGCCTTACCAGCATTTTGTACAGCTCCATCATAACCTCCCTGCTCTTATATTCTATGCCTCGGCTAATGAAGGCAAGTATCCCATATGCCTTTTTAACCACCTTATCCACCTGTTCTGCTGCCTTCAGGGATCTATGTACATGCACACCAAGGTCCCTCTGATCCTCTGTCTTTCATAGGGTCTTACCATTCATTGTGTATTCCCTTGCCTTGTTAGTCCATCCAAAATGCATCACCTCACACTTTTCAGGGTTAAATTCCATTTGCCACTGTTCCGCCCATCTGACCAACCCATCTATATCGTCCTGTAGCCTGAGGCTTCCCGCCTCGCTATTTACCACCCCACCAATTTTCGTGTCATCTGCGAACTTACTGATCATACCTTTTACATTCACATCCAAATCATTAATGTAGACCACAAACAGCAAGGGACCCAGCACCGATCCCTGCGGTACCCCACTGGACACAGGCTTCCAGTCACAAAAACAACCTTCCACCATCACCCTCTGCCTTCTGCCACTAAGCCAGTTTTGGATCCAATGTGCCAAGGCACCCTGGATCCCATGGGCTCTTACCTTCCTGACCAGTCTCCTATGCGGGACTTTATCAAAAGCCTTACTGAAATCCATGTAAAGCACATCCACTGCACTACCCTCATCCACACACCTAGTCACCCCAGTGCCGTGGGATCTTTTACATCCACCTGAGATGACAGACAGAACCTCGGTTTAATGTCTCATCCAAAAGATGGAGTAGGAATAGGATTAGACTGGGTGTTAGGCGGTTCTTCTTTTCCCAGTGTAATGAGCCACATGAATGCATTGCCAGCTGATGCAGTAGATGCTGCCTCTCTGTACGCCTTCGAGAGCTGGACCAGTTCTTGACTGGGGCAGAAATCGCATCATATAGAAGGTAACACTTCCACAGATAACACTTGGTCCGTGTGATCTCCTGGACTTGTTTCGATCGCCTGAGGGGGTCGGAGAGGAATTTTCCAGAGTATTTTGTCCCTTATTGGCCCTGGGTTTTTTGCCTTTCCCAGGAGATTACGTGGCTGTGAGGGGGGGGGGGAGGGAGGAAGTGTCTAGCCATGATGCTCCGGCCACCATGGTGTGGGACAGGCTTGATGGACCAGCTGGTCTTTTCCTGCCCATCAATTTTGTACATTCATATAAAATCTATTTGATAGTACTGTGTCCAAGCCAGATTCATGTCCAAATCAATATAGGATCAATACTACTACTGCAACATCTTATATAGCTCCTTTAATGCCGAAGACATGTCCTGACGTGCTTAGGAACATAGGAATTGCTAGACGAGAAAAGGTCAAGGTCCATCTAGTTCGCCGTTTACCATCCTGGTAGTCACATGATACAATGATAATGGAGTTGTTGACTAATCGTAGCAATCAATCTCCATCAATTAATCTACAACAGACCCAGATATGATGCGAGGAAGACCCCATTGGTGGAGAGCTTTGGGAACCATGGGTCCAACATTACTTGTTCTTCCCAAGACTGCTACAGGCCTCCGTTGCCTCCAGTCCAGATCCAAGGTCATCCCATCCTCTGTCGTCAAATTACAGTCTGCAGATGATGCTTGCATCTGTGCACACTCGGAGGTCGAACTCCAAACCATCGTCAACACCTTCACCGAAGCATATGGGGCATGGGCCTTACACTAAATATCCGTAAGACAAAGGTCCTCTACCAACCTGCCCCTGCCACACAGTATTGCTCCCTGATTATCAAAATCCATGACGAGACCTTGGACAAAGTGAACCACTTTCCATACCTCGGGAGCCTACTGTCAACAAGGGCAGACGTCGATGACGAAGTCCAACACCGCCTTCAGTGTGCTAGTGCAGCCTTCAGTTGCTTGAGGAAGAAAGTGTTTGAAGACCAGGACCTCAAACCCGGCACCAAGCTCATGGTCTACAGAGCAGTAGTAATACCCGCCCTCCTGTATGCTTCAGAGACATGGACCATGTACAGCAAGCACCTCAAAGCACTGGAGAGGTACCACCAACGCTGCCTCCGCAAGATCCTGCAAATCCATTGGCAGGATAGGCACACCAACGTCAGTGTTCTCGCTCAGGCCAACATCCCTAACATTGAAACTTTGACCACGCTTGATCAGCTCCGATGGACGGGTCACATCGTCCGCATGCCCGATACGAGACTCCCAAAACAAGCGCTCTACTCGGAGCTCCGACACGGCAAGAGAGCCCCAGGTGGACAGAGGAAACGCTTCAAGGACACCCTCAAAGCCTCCTTGAGAAAGTGCGACATCCCCACCGACACCTGGGAATCCCTGGTCCAAGACCACACAAAGTGGAGGAGAAGCATCCGGGAAGGCGCCGAACACCTCGAGTCTCTTTGCCGGGAGCAAGCGGAAGCCAAGCGCAAACAGCAGAAGGAGCGCACGTCAACCCAAGCACCCCACCCACCCGCCCCTTCAACCATTGTCTGCCCCACCTGTGACAGAGACTGTAGGTCCCGCATTGGACTCATCAGTCACCTGAGAACTCATTTTAGTGTGGAAGCAAGTCATCCTCGGTTCCGAGGGATTGCCTAAGAAGAAGAAGAAGAAAGGCATCAGCAAAAAAAATTGGATGCTGATCCAAAAGGAAGGAGATATTAGGTGGGTTGACCAAAAGCTCTGTCAAAAAGGTGGGTTTTGAGGAGGAGCAGGTGGAGAGGAGTTCAGGGAGGGAATTACAGTAGGTGGGGCCTGGGAGGCTGAAGACACAGCCGCCAACAGTAGGGCAAAGGGAGGTTGGGGGTGGGGGCAGGGTGTGGACAAGGTTCCAGAGTAGAGGTGGGGGGGGGGGGGGAAGCGGTTGTAGAGCTTGAACAGCTTAGAGAGATAGCTATAATGAGAGAGCAAGTAAACATGGGTTAAATGCCTTGGAGCTTGAGGCGGCGGGGGGGGGGTGAAATTGGTCTATGGCGATAGCACAAGTGGCCGATACCGAATCGGCAACCTGTTTTACACCCCGCCCAATTGTCATTTCCAGTGAAGTCAACAGGAAAGAAAATTTGGCTGGGTGTAACATGGGCTGCCTGCTTTGCACTATCCCCAAAGACCAATTTCACACCCGAGCAGTTTAAGGGTTTGAAGATTGAGGCTTTCAACATAATTAAGGGACCTCAAAAAGTAGATGGGAAAGGACACTTCCCCCAATAGTAGATTCTAGATCAAGAACATAATCTTAGAATTCAAATTAAGCTGGCTAAAAACAAATTCAGGAATTGTTTCTTCACACAAAGTGTTGGGAGAATGTGGAATAGACTGCCTGGAAGGACTTGTCTGCTGAATATATTGAGATGTTTAAGGGGGAGGGAGATGCTTACTTGGCAAATAAGGGAATTCAAGGATATTGAGAAAGTGTGGGGAATTGGAGTTGTAAAGATTAACCACAGCCATGACTAATAAAAAGACAGTACGGGATCATCGGGCTGAATGGCCCACTCCTTTTCCTTTGCTCTAGTGATCGTTAATGGGAAAATAAGAACATAAGAAATTGGAGGAGTAGGCCATTCGGCCCTTTGAGCCTGCTCTGCCATTCAATAAAATCATGCTGATCTTCGACCTCAACTCCACCTTCCCGCACTATCCCCATATCCCTTTATTCCCTTAATATCCAAAAATCTATCGATCCCTGTCTTGAATATACTCAACAACTGAGCCTCCACAGCCCTCTGGGGTAGAGAATTCCAAAGATTCACAACCCTTTGAGTGAAGAAATTCCTCCTCATCTCAGTCCTAAATGGCTGACCCCTTATTCTGAGACTGTGACCCCTAGTTCTAGACTCCCCAGCCAGGGGAAACATCCTCCCAGAATCTACCCTGTCAAGTCCTGTAAGAATTTTCTGTTTCAGTGAGATCACCTCTCATTCTTCTAAATTCTATGGAATATAGGCCTAGTCTACTCGATCTCTTCTCGAAGGACAAACCTCCCATCCCAGGAATCAGTCTGGTGAATCTTTGTTGCACTCACTCTATGGCAAGTATATTCTTTCTTAGGTAAGGAGACCAAAACTGTACACAGTATTCCAGGTGTGGTCTCACCAAGGCCCTATATAATTGCAAAATAAAATGATTCCCTAATGCTATCCCTGGAACCCTGCTAGTCTGTGTGGCGTCAGGTGAGGATAGACTCATGTTCTGATGGAATAAAAACAGAAAAAGCTGGAAACACTCAGCCGGTCAGGCAGCATCTGTGGAGAGAGAAACAGAATTAACGTTTCAGGTCGATGACCTTTCATCAGAAATGGAAAAAGTTAGAGATGTAACAGGTTTTAAGCAAATACAGAGCCAGGGAAAGGAGGGAGGTGTTGTGTCTGGGTATAATAAGATACAGACTGCAGCAGAAACGGTACAACAGGTGTTTACTCAACGTGGCTCACAGTTGAACTGACTGTACAGATTACTACTCAGTGCTATATACAGGTGTGGTCACTGCCGGTACTACAGTATACATGAGCTGTAAAAAGTAGTTCCCCCCCTTAAAGGTATATACATTACAATTCCTCCCCTTTTAGATTAACAGTACCATAACACTCATTTAACAATTAAATATCAAACTAATTACAATTAACACTTTTAACATGCAACATTAGCTGAAAATAGTCTATTTATATATTCAGTCTTTGGGGAGGCCTCCTGATCCTTTCTGGATAGCACCTTTCCCGAGTGTCTTGCTCTTGGTGCGGAGGCGATTCTGGCCCCCTGTCGTCGGTTGGTTCATCAGCTTCCGATGCTACTGTTTCTGGGGTAGATGCGACCTGTACGTCGGGTTCATCACCAGGTACGTATGGGCGAGGCATGGGGTTGACTTGTTCCTGTGACTCTAGGATCCGGTCAGCATGGCGTCTCACGATGCTCTCCCCAACGTCCACTGTGTACATTAGTGGGCCCTGCCGTGTGCATATCGTTCCTGGCTGCCATTTTTCTGTTCGGTAGTCGCGGGCCAAGACTGGTTGCCCTACATTGAAGCTCCTTGTTGGCTTCTCATGGATGTGCTGGAATTGCTTACTCTCAACATCTCTTCGTACGTTTGGTCTGAGCAAATCCAGGCGAGATCTTAACCTTCGGTTAAAGAACATCATGGCTGGGGCCTGGTTGGTGACTGCATGTGTCGCATTCCGGTAGGCGAACAGGAAATTGTCCTCCTTGTGCTGCAGCGGAATGTTGTCATTGTACATAGCCTTTATTGCCTTCTTAAAGGTTTGTACGAACCTCTCAGCCAATCCATTTGTGGCTGGATGATACGGGGCGGATGTGTAATGCCTTACCCCATTCTTTTTCAAGAACCTCCGGAACTCTTCGGACATAAACTGTGGTCCGTTGTCGGAGCAAATCTGTTCTGGCAAGCCATTCCTGGCAAAAATGGTCTGTAGGACTGCAATAGTTTTCTCCGTGGTGGTGGAGGACATTTTGATGACCTCAGGCCATTTCGAGTGCGCATCCACGGCTATTAAAAACATTGAGTCCATGAATGGACCAGCAAAATCAATATGCACCTGTTGCCATGGAGCTGAGGGCCACTCCCATGGGTGTAAAGGGGCCTGTGGTGGTGCATTTTGGACTTTCTGGCATCCTGAGCAGCTCTTGGTCAGGTCCTCGATTTGTTTATCGATTCCCAGCCACCACACATAAGCCCTGGCTAGGCTTTTCATTTTTACCCCTCCCAGATGACCCTCATGGAGCTCATTGAGCACTCTATCCCTTAACTTGGGTGGAATTACCACTCAGGATCCACACATCAAGGTCCCCCGGCACACTGACAGCTGTTCTCTCCTTGTCGAGAATGCTGGCAACAGTGAGTCGCCATGTGCTGGCCATCCCTTCACTGTCAAATCATATACCCGAGACAGTGTCGGGTCATTTCGGGTTTCCTTTTCGATACAAGCGTTAGTTACCGGTAGGTATTCAACTATAGTCGAATGGAATATTTCGACAGGATCCACTGCTGGTGCTTCCTCCGCAGTAGGCAGTGGCAGGCGTGATAGCCCATCAGCATTTCCATGCTGTTTCGTGCCCTTATATTCAATCTCATAGTGGTGCGCCCCTAGAAAAAGTGACCATCTTTGTAGTCGTTGCGCAGTCATCACCGGGACGCCCTTCTTCGGATTAAAAATGGAGACAAGAGGCTGGTGATCAGTCAGCAAGGTGAATTTCTGCCCGTGCAGATAGTGATTGAACTTTTTCACTCCCCACACTAGGCTGAGGGCCTCCCTGTCAACCTGTCAATCTGGGCATAGTTACGCTCGGCTGAGGTTAGTGATCGTGACGCAAAGGCTATTGGCCTCTCTGAGCCGTCCGAGAATTTGTGCGACAGCACCGCTCCAATGCTGTAGGGTGACGCATCACATGCCAACCGAATTGGTAATGCTGGGTTGTAATGGGCCAATACCTCTTTCGATGTGATTAGTGTTTTGCTCTTCTGGAAAGCTCGTCTACATTCGTCACTCCACTTCCATGGCACCCCAGTTTGCAGTAGGGTGTTCAGTGGGTGTAGTATTGTAGACAAATTTGGCAAGAACTTATGGTAGTAGTTTACCAGCCCGAGGAACGACCTCAGTTGTGACACATTTTCCGGTGCTGGAGCCTTGACTACTGCCTCAATCTTCTCTGGGGACTTATGTAACCCCTCTTTATCGATAACGTGGCCACAATACGAGATCTGTTTTCTAAAAAACTCGCATTTGGGGCGGTTAGCTCGGAGCCCATATTCCTGCAATCTCGTGAGCACCTGCTCCAGGTTGGCAAGGTGATCACTGTCATTTTCGCCCGTGACCAGGATGTCGTCCAAATAACACTGGGTCCCTGGGATCCCTTGCAGGACTTGTTCCATTGCCCTCTGCCAAATAGCCGGAGCTGATGCTACCCCGAATACCAGCCGGTTGTATTGGTAGAGACCTTTATGGGTGTTGATTGTGAGGTATTTTTTTGATGCTTCTTCTACCTCCATTTGCAGATACGCCTGGGCCAGATCAATCTTAGTGAAGCGTTTCCCTCCAGATAGCGAGGTGAAAATATCTTCAATCCGCGGAAGTGGATATTGTACGGTGTGAAGGACTGGGTTCACTGTTACCTTGAAGTCCCCACAGATGCGAACCTTCCTTGGTTCCCCAGGCGTGCTGCTCAACGACTTTTTCATCACAGGGACGATGGGTGTAGCCCACTCACTCCCGTCTACCTTGGACAGTACACCTGAACGTTCCAGACTCTCCAGCTCTGCTTTGACGGCTGGATGGATTGCATAAGGTACCGGTCTGGCCTTAAAAAATTTTGGGCTTGCGTTTTCTTCAATTTTAATCGTCGCTGTCATGCCTTTTAGTGTTCCGAGTCCTTGCTGGAACACTTCTTTCGTGTCAGTTAGGATCTTTGACAGTCGCCTAGGTGTGACGTCGTCATCCTTTTTGTCAGCCACAGTCAGTGCCTGTATGGAATGCCAATCCAGTTGTATTTTCTGGATCCATTCACGTCCCAGTAATGGTGGTCCTCCATCTTGCAATACATACAGGTCTAGTTTCAGTGTTTCCTTACCGTTATATATAACGGTCACTCTTATTTTCCCTTTGGGGTAGACTTTTTGCCTCGTGTACGTTTTCAAAATAATTTTTGTGTCTCTCAAGGGCATGTGTGAGAATAGCCGCTCGTAGTCCCGTCGGTTTATGACTGTTAGGGCTGATCCTGTGTCCAATTCCATCTTTACCTGGACTCCTGCTATCTTGCGAGTGACCCAAATGGTTCGGTGATCCTCCGTTGTGATCACATTATGTAGTTTCAGACAACTCAGTTCCCTGCTTTCGGAGTCGTTATCACTCTTTTGTTCGTCTGAACTATTCTCCGTCATCTTATGTACCTTCTTGTACTTTCCTTTGGTAGGTTTCTTATTGCTGGTTTTCTTTCCCGACCTGCAGACTCGTGCTATGTGTCCTACTTTTCCACACTGTCTGCACACTTTGTCTTTGAACCAGCAATCATTCTGGTCGTGTGTTGTTCTGCCGCAGCGATAGCACTTCTCTGTTCCATATGACATTTCGTTTGTGCCATATTCTTGTGGTCTCTGTTGTATCTCTGCAGCGCCCCGTGCTGCTGCTTCATATGATACCGCAATGCTGAAAGCCTTTTCCAGCGTAAGGTCCTTTTCAGATAAAAGCCATTTCTGGGTTCCTTCACTTTGAAGCCCACACACAAACTTGTCCCTTAAGGTATCTGCCAGTCCCGCTCCAAACTGGCAGTGTTTCGATAGTTTGTGCAGTTCTGTTAAATAATCAGCATTGCTTTCATCCTTATGCTGGTTCCATTTGTGAAACTTGAATCTTTCTGCTATCAGCAGCGGTGTGGGGTTTAAATGTTCCTGTAGTATCGTTACTATGTCTTCAGAACTCTTTTCCATTGGCTTCGTTGGGGTTACTAGATTTCGTAATAACCCATACGTCTTTGCACCCATCAAATTTAACAATACCGACGCTTTCTTGTCATCTGACACCTCATTTGCCTTGCAGTACACCAGTACACCTCTATTCGCTCGACATATGTAGTCCAATCTTCGACTTCATTGTCAAATGCGGTGACACTGCCACTCTTCGGCATTTTGGGTGTGGTTTAAAATGGCGTCTCCCAATGGCTTAAAATGGCGTCTCCCGCGCTTTCCTTCCTCCCCCGCTGCTGCCGACGCCGCACTCGGCGGTCCTTGTGGCAATGGCGGTGCCTCGCGGGTTTCTGCGCGTCTCTCTCTCCCTCTCTCCGACGCTGCTCGGCCCCTGAACACCGGCTGCACCCTGTGCGCTCTGCCCTCTCTCTCTCTCCCCCGTCGACGCTGCTCGGCCCTTTGCTGTGCCGCTCGGTCGGGCTCTAGCCCGCCGCTGTCCGGGAAGGGTCTGCGCACTACCTGTTGCCAGCCCGTTCCGCTGGACCACCTCGACTGGAAAGCCAAGCCTGGCTCTCGACAGCCTCCCCAGCAATTCTCGAGTCTCTGCTGGATGACTGGGCGGTTGCCCGTGGTCGACGCCCGAGTCTCTGGCCTTGACCTCCAATCCACTGATCTCCAGGAACGAATCCCCAGGAGGTGATGCAGAGTTGCAGGTAGGTTCGAACTTGCCTCGTCGTCAATGTTGTGTCTGGGTATAATAAGATACAGACTGCAGCAGAAACGGTACAACAGGTGTTTACTCAACATGGCTCATAGTTGAACTGACTGTACAGATTACTACTCAGTGCTATATACAGGTGTGGTCACTGCTGGTACTACAGTATACATGAGCTGTAAAAAGTAGTTCCCCCCCCCTTAAAGGTATATACATTACAGGAGGGGAGGAAAGAACAAAAGGGAAGGTCTGTGATAGGGTGGATGGCAGGAGTGATTAAATGACAAAAGGGATGATGGTGCAAGGCAAAAGGGAATGGTAATGGGACAACTAAAGAAACTAAAGATGGGTCTAGAGGAGTTGTGAATGGCAACAGCAGAATGATTACCAGCACCTGCTGTCTGAAAAAATGGGAGCGGTGGTTATAATCTGAAATTGCTGAACTTAGCATTGAGTCAGGAAGGTTGTTAAGTGCCTAATCGAAAGATGAGGTGCTGTTCCTTGGGCTTTCGTTGAGCTTCATTAGAACAGTGTAGGAGGCCGAGGATAGCGAGGCCAGTATGGGAATGAGGCAGAGAATTAAAATGACAAGCAACCAAAAGCTCGGGGTCACGCTTGCAGACTGAACAAAGGTGTTGCGCAAAGCAATCACCCAATCTGCGTTTGGTTTGCTCGGATGGAGTGTGTAGTGTATGTACCTTTAAGAGGAACTATGTTTTTGAAGCCCCTGTATACTGTAGTACCAGTAGTGACCACTCGGGTATACAAGCCTGTGTAGCGTCTTGTGTTGTTAGTTCACCTCCAGACTTTGTTCAGTAAACACTTGTTAAATCAACTCCTGCATTCCGTGCCTCCATTAACACACGGATCTAACAGTGGCGACGAGTTAGAAATGAACTTACCTGCAATTCGGCAGCACCTCAAGGGGATCGATTCCTCAGACGAAGGTCGAAGCCAGAAGCAAGAATAAATAAATAAATAAATAACTCGAAGAAACTCAAAAACGAGGGCCAGGCTTGGTCTCCAGTCTGTGGTTTCCCCAGCTAAACGGGCTGGTGGCAGGTAGTGCACTGATCCTTCCTGGGCTGCGGCGGGCTAGAGCTCGATCGGGTGGCTCTGCAACGGGGCCGAGCAGCGAGTCGGGAAGCAGAAGCAAAGAGAGAGAGAGGGTGGAGCACTCAGGGCGCGGCCGGTGCTGCAAAGCAGGTCGGCGTTCGGACCAAGCAGAGGGAGGGGAAAGTCCCAGAGGGTCCGCTCCACGACGGGAACGGTTCGCCAAGTAACGGAGAAACTATTGAAGGGATATATAAAAAAAATAGAAATACCGCGAAAAGCTGCAGGTCGCAACGGGAACCGCGGAGAACAGCAGCGGCGGGAATGCGTGGGCGGCGCCATCTTAACTCGGCGGGGAAGAAAGAAAAGCGCGGGAAGCACCATTTTAGATTTTCAAGATGCCGAAGACTGGCAATATTACTGCTTTCGATAGTGATATAGAAGATTGGACCACATATGTGGAAAGAGTGGAGGTATATTGCAAGGCAAATGAAGTAGCGGATGATAAAAAGGCATCGGTACTTCTAAATCTGATGGGCGCAAGGACATACGGGCTGTTACGAAACTTGATCACTCCAGCCAAACCGATGGACAAGAATTTTAAGGAGATTGTTGATACCTTACAGGAGCACTTAAACCCAACACCGCTGCTGATAGCGGAACGATTCAAATTCTTCAGGAGGAATCAGCACAAGAATGAAAGTAACGCTGATTACCTCACTGAATTACAAAAGCTGTCAAAGCACTGCCAATTCGGGGCAGGACTGGCAGATTCTCTACGAGACAAATTCGTCTGCGGTCTCCTAAGTGAAGGAACACAGAAAAGACTACTTTCTGAGAAAGATTTGACACTGGACAAGGCTTCCAGTGTGGCTGTATCATACGAAGCAGCAGCAAGAGGAGCTGCAGAGATACAGCAAAAGCCACAGGACTTCGGCACCCATGAAATGACACGGGGTTTCGAGAGATGTTATCGCTGCGGCAGATCCACCCATGACCAGAAGGACTGCTGGTTCAAGGACAAAGCATGCAGGCAATGCGGAAAGATGGGACACATTGCACGTGTATGCAGATCTGGAAAGAAATCCGCTGACAGTAAAAAGGTCAATAAGGAAAAGTACAGAAAGGTACAAATGATGACGGACAGTAGCTCCGAAGACCAGAAGAGCGATAGCGACTCCGGAAACAAGAGACTAAGCTGTCTCAAATTACATAATGTAATTGCCAAAGAAGATTACCAGACCATTTGGGTTACCCTCACGATAGCGGGGCCCCCAGTCAAAATGGAGCTAGATACAGGATCAGCTCTGACCATCATGAGTCGACGGGATTACGAGCGGCTATTTCCGCATATACCTTTGAAAGACACATCCATTGTCTTGAAGACATATACGGGGCAGAAAGTATACCCCAGAGGGATAATAAGGGTGCCTGTTGTATACAACGGCAAGGAAATACAGAAGTTGTATTTATACGTTCTGCAAGATGGTGGTCCACCGTTGTTGGGACGTGAATGGATCAGAAAGGTACGTTTAGACTGGCACTCCATTCAGGCACTGACGGTGACCAGTAAGAAAAAAACCGATGATGACGTCATACCTGGACGATTAAAAGAAATCTTGACTAACGCCAAAGAAGTGTTTCAACAGGAACTAGGAACCCTGAAAGGCGCCACCGCCTCAATAAAAGTGGAAGATGCGGCAATTCCCAAGTTTTTTAAGGCAAGGCCGGTGCCATACGCAACTCGTCCAGCCGTCGAGGCAGAGCTGGAGAATTTGGAAAAAGCAGGCGTGTTATCCAAGGTAGATTGGAGCGAGTGGGCAACACCCATCGTCCCGGTCATGAAGAAAACGTTGAATAATGATAAATCTGAAGAACAGAGAAAAGTTCGCATCTGTGGAGACTTCAAGGTGACTGTAAACCCGGTTCTTCACACGGTACAGTATCCTCTTCCGAGGATAGAAGATATTTTCGCCTCACTATCCGGAGGGAAACGTTTCACCAAAATTGACTTAGCACAGGCATATCTACAGATGGAGGTTGAGGAGGCCTCTAAAAAGTATCTCACGATAAACACACACAAAGGCCTGTACCAGTACAATCAACTAGTTTTCGGAGTGGCATCAGCTCCGGCTATCTGGCAAAGAGCTATGGAGCAAGTCCTGCAAGGGATTCCGGGGACTCAATGCTACCTAGACGACATCCTTGTAACAGGAGAAAACGACAATGAGCACCTTGCCAACTTGGAGCAGGTGCTCACGAGGCTGAGAGAACGGGGCCTACGAGCAAATCGCCCCAAATGCGAATTTTTCCAGAAACAAATATCATATTGTGGCCATGTCATTAACGAAGAAGGGTTGCATAAGTCACCTGAAAAAATTGAAGCTGTCGTAAAGGCCCCAGCGTCTGAAAATGTCTCACAATTAAGGTCGTTCCTGGGATTAGTAAATTACTATCATAAATTTTTACCAAACTTGTCGACGGTTCTGCACCCGCTTAACGCACTGCTACAAACGGGAGTAGTTTGGAAATGGAGCAAAGACTGTAAACGTGCCTTCCATAAATGCAAAGGCTTGATCACGTCCAGGGAAGTGTTGGCTCATTACAACCCATCACTGCCAATCAGACTGGCGTGCGATGCATCCCCTTACGGCATGGGAGCGGTATTATCGCATAGATTCCCTGATGGCTCGGAGCGGCCGATAGCTTTTGCGTCACGCTCATTGAACTCAGCTGAGCGTAACTATGCCCAGATCGACAGGGAGGCACTCAGCCTGGTGTGGGGGGTGAAGAAATTCAACCATTACCTACACGGACAAAAGTTTACCTTGTTGACTGACCATCAACCCCTCGTCTCCATATTCAACCCTAAAAAGGGTGTTCCCATTATGACAGCGCAAAGGCTACAGAGGTGGTCCCTTTTCCTAGGGGCGCACCAATATGACATAGAGTACAAAGGAACAAAACAGCATGGGAATGCTGACGGGTTATCGCGCCTACCGTTGCCAATGGTGGAAGAGGCGCCTACAGTGGACCCAGTGGAGATATTCCACTCGACCATAGTGGAATGTCCACCGGTGACAAATTCTACCATTGAAAAGGAAACGTGAAATAACCCGACTCTCTCATGAGTCTACGATTTAACGGTGAAGGGATGGCCAGCACATGGCGAACCACTGTTGCCAGCATTCTCGCAAAGAAGAGAACAACTGTCAGTGTGCCGAGGAACCTTGATGTGTGGATCCAGAGTGGTGATTCCACCCAAACTCAAGGATAGAGTGCTAAAGCAGCTTCACGAGGGGCATCTGGGTGGAGTGAAAATGAAGAACCTAGCCAGAGCATTTGTGTGGTGGCCAGGTATCGATGGAGACATCGAAGAAATGACCAAGAGCTGTCTAGGATGCCAGAAGGTCCAAAACGCCCCACCACAAGCCCCTCTACATCCATGGGAGTGGCCCTCATCTCCATGGCAAAGGGTACATATCGACTTTGCTGGTCCATTTATGGACTCAATGTTCTTAATCGCGGTGGATGCACACTCCAAGTGGCCGGAGGTAATAAAGATGTCCTCCTCCACCACGGAAAAACCCATCACAGTATTAAGGACCATATTCGCCAGGAATGGGCTGCCTGAACAGATCTGTTCTGATAATGGACCGCAATTTGTATCCGAAGAATTCAGGAAGTTCTTAAAAAACAATGGGGTTAAGCACTATACGTCCGCCCCACACCATCCCGCCACCAATGGATTGGCTGAAAGGTTTGTCCAGACCTTCAAGAAGGCCATAAAGGCCATAGGTAATGAAGACATAAATCTACAACATAAGGTAGATAACTTCTTGTTTGCGTACAGGAATGCAACACATGTGGTTACAAACCAAACACCCGCCATGATGTTTTTCAATAGAAGACTAAGATGCCGGCTGGATTTGGTCAAGCCAAACGTCAGAAGGGACGTAGAGAACCGGCAATTTCAAAGCATGAATGAAAGGCCAACTAGAACCTTCCAGATAGGTCAACCAGTTTTGGCCCGGGACTACCGTACCGAGAAATGGCAACCTGGAACTATTTGCACACGACTAGGACCGCTGATGTATACCGTGGACATTGGAGAAAGCATAATAAGGCGCCATGCTGACCAGATCATAGAGTCATCCGAAAAAGGACAACCTACACCACAACTCTATACGCCTAATGATGAAGCAGAGATACCCATAGTATCTACCTCCGATCCGGTGATACTGGAACCAGATGAACCCGACACTAGCATTGAAGCCGAATCGACCTTGCCAAAAGAACCTACTACACCACCGAGGCGTTATCTGGACCGAGTCAGGAAGCCTCCAGAGAGACTGAATTTGTAATTGATTAACTTCAGCAAATGTGTATATTATTGTTCTTGTAAAAATGTTATTTAATGATTACTTAAAATGTTATGTACTATTTATCTAAAAGGGGAGGAATTGTAGTGTATGTACCTTTAAGAGGAACTATGTTTTTGAAGCCCCTGTATACTGTAGTACCAGTAGTGACCACTCGGGTATATAAGCCTGCGTAGCGTCTTGTGTTGTTAGTTCACCTCCAGACTTTGTTCAGTAAACACTTGTTAAATCAACTCCTGCATTCCGTGTCTCCATTAACACACGGATCTAACAGAGTGCCCTACAGTAAGAAGCCCTGCCGAAACTCCCTGTGCAAGATCATAGGCTGACTCTTTGGGGTAAGGTATCATAAAGAAAGAACTTGCATTTATATAGTACCTTTCACGACCTCAAAACGCTTTAACGACAATCTGTTTTCATGATGTTGATTGGAGAAAAGAAAAAGACTTGAATTTATATAGCGCCTTTCACGACCACCAGACATCTCATAGTGTTTTACAGTCAATGAAGTACTTTTGAAGTGGAGTCACTGTTGTAATATGGGAAACGCGACTGCCAATTTGCGCACAGCAAGCTCCCACTAAAAGCAATCTGATAATGACCAGATCATTTGTTTTTAGTGATGTTGGTTGAGGGATAAATATTGGCCAGGACACCGGGGATAACTCCCCTGCTCTTCTTCGAAATAGTGCCATGGGATCGTTTATGTCCACCCGAGAGGACAGATGGGGCCTCAGCTTAACATCTCATCCGAAAGACGGCACCTCCGACAGTGCAGCACTCCCTCAGCACTGCACTGGAAACATAGAAAATTGGAGCAGGAGTAGGCCATTCGGCCCTTCAAGCCTGCTCCGCCATTCAATATGATCATGGCTGATCCTCTATCTCAAAACCATATTCCCGCTCTCTCCCCATACCCCTTGATGATTTTGTGTCTAGAAATCTATCTATCTCCTTCTTAAATATATTCAGTGACTTGGCCTCCACAGCCTTCTGTGGTAGAGAATTCCACAGGTTCACCACCCTCTGAGTGAAGAAATTCCTCCTCATCTCAGTCCTAAATGTCCTACCCCATATCCTGAGACTATGACCCCTCGTTCTAGACCCCCCAGCCGGGGGAAACATCCTCCCTGCATCCAGTCTGTCTAGCCCTGTCAGAATTTTATACGTTTCAATGAGATCCCCTCTCATTCTTCTAAACTCTAGTGAATACAGGCCTAGTTGACCTCTCCTCGTATGACAGTATGACAGTCCTGCCATCCCAGGAATCAGTCTGGTGAACCTTCACTGCACTTCCTCTATGGCAAGTGTATCCTTTCTTAGGTAAGGAGACCAAAACTGCACACAGTACTCCAGGTGTGGTCTCACCAAGGCCCTGTGCAACTGTAGTAAGACATCCTTGCTCCTGTACTCAAATCCTCTTGCAATGAAGGCCAACATACCATTTGCCTTCCTAACTGCTTGCTGCACCTGCATGTTTGCACTTGCATGTTTGCTTTCAGTGACTGGTGTATAAGGACACCCAGGAACTTTGTACATCAACATTTCCCAATCTGTCACCATTTAAATAATACTCTACCTTTTTGTTTTTCCTACCGAAATGGATAACTTCACATTTATCCACGTTATGCTGCATCTGCCATGTATTTGCCCACTCACTCAACTTGTCTAAATCGCCTTGAAGCCTCTTTGCATCCTCCTCACAACTCACAATCCCACCTAGTTTCATGTCGTCAGCAAACTTGGAAATATTACATTTGGCTCCCTCATCCAAATCATCGATATATATTGTGAATAGCTGGGGCCCAAGCACTGATCCCTGCGGTACCCCACTAGTCACCGGCTGCCACCCCAAAAAAGAATCATTTATTCCTACTCTCTGTTTCCTGTCTGTTAACCAATTTTCAATGCATGCCAGTATATTACCCCCAATTCCATATGCTTTAATTTTGCACACTAGCCTCTTATGTGGGACTTTATCAAAGGCCTTCTGAAAATCCAAATACACCACATCCACTGGTTCTCCCTGATCTATTCTACCAGTTGCATCCTCAAAAAACTCCAGTAGGTTTGTCAAACATGATTTCCCTTTCATAAATCCATGTTGGCTTTGTCTAATCCCGTTGATACTTTGTAAGTGTCCTGTTATCACATCCTTTATAATAGACTCTAGCATTTTCCCTACTACAGATGTTAGGCTAACTGGTCTGTAGTTCCCTGTTTTCTCTCCCTCCTTTTTTAAATAGTGGGGTTACATTTGCCACCGTCCAATCTACAGGAACTGTTCCATAATCTATAGAATTTTGGAAGGTGACAACCAATGCATCCACTATTTCCATGGCTACCTCTTATAGTACTCTGGGATGCAGATTATCAGGCCCTGGGGATTTATCAGCTTTCAGTCCCATTAATTTCTCCAGCACTATTTTTTTACTAATACTAATTTCCTTTAATTCCTCCTTCTCACTAGACCTTTGGTTCCCTAGCATTTTTGGGAAGTTATTTGTGTCCTCTTCCGTGAAGACAGAACCAAAGTATTTGTTTAATTGCTCAGCCATTTCCTTGTTCCCTATTGTAAATTCTCCCGTTTCTGACTGTAAGGGAGCATTAGTCAAGATTTCTGTGCTCAAGTCCCTGGAGTGGGACTTGAATCCACAATCTTCTGACTCAGAGGTGAAAGCTGCCACTGGGTCACAGCTTAGTGCAAATAGGACCGAGTTGCCACGGTTTTTGAGGGCTGGACCGTCAGGACTTGGGGCCATAGGCATAGGCATATTGCCTGTCATTGGCAATAAAATGTCCCAGCGAAGAACCACCAGTGACACCAAATCTACACACTGAAAGCTGCACCATCTCCATATACATCACTGCCACATTGCTACTGGTGCTGTTTTGGTTAGAGGCTAATGTTATAAAATGTATCAGTGTTTAAGTTGTTTACCTATAGCTACACAAGCAAGGAGGCTTGAGTTCATACTGATAATTACAATGCAGAACTACAGTCTAGAGATTGTTGTTGGCGATATTAGTGATATTAGATGAATTCTCCTATCGACTACTTTAGTCATTAACACCTCGGTTATACAAACACATTTAAGTTTGTCTACTAATATCGCAAACAGTAATCTCTGGGCTTAGGACTTGCATTTATAGAGCACCTTATCTCGACTCTCAGGCATCACAAACTGCTTTATGTACAATGAATGAATGAATCTCACATTCAGTCACTTTTATTATGTAGGCAACCATTTTGTGCACAGAAAAATCCCATAAACAGCAATGAGATGGGCGACCAATTAACCTTTTGTCTTATGGTGTTGGGCGGGAGATTGGGAGAACTCCCTGCCCCTTTTCGAATAGTTCGGCTGGATTTGTAGCATCCACCTGAATTATCAGATTAGGCAGACAGAGCCTGGGTTTAGTATCTCATCTGAAGGATGGCACCTCTGACAAAGCAACACACCCCTAGGCCTATAGTTTTGATTTTGAACCCCCCACCTTCAAAAGTGAGTGTGCTACCAGCCAAGCCAAGCCAACAATACAATTATATACCACTTGAAGCACGAAGTTTTCAATGGTGAAGAACATAAGAGAGAAAGAGCTAGTTGTCAGCCTCTCTACCTCTCCGGGAAACTTTAAACCCCAAACGGTGTTTACCTATTGACTCCCACACAATGATATATTTTTTCATTATCAAATATAAAATATGTTTCTATTTATATCTTGTTCAGTGGGTTGTTTTGATGAGTTATTGTTTCAAACAATAGCGAGGCTCTTTCAGTTGGATGATAACCATGGCAACTGTTGCCGCTGAAGGCAGCTGCCAGGTAACAGGCATATGACCAAACCAGAGGCCTCATCCAACAATGAAGGAAAGGTCAGCTCTCTTTAATATCAGGCTAGACCTCACATCAACGTATTCATAAATTCACTATGGAATAAACCAATAAAGGAAAGGAAAAAAATCAAAGAGTTACTTACCATGCACGGAAAAGCTTTCCGACTTCAAATAGGAGATGTTGTTTTGTTTCAAATGGACTTGCAAATGGCAAGGCCCAGTTTCTATCCGTCTGCTTCTTAGGGTCAAATAAAGTTTGTTATCATGGAGCTTGTTGTGTATGCACCTTTAAGAGAATAACTGGTCTCAGACTGCAATACCGGCAGTGACCACCCCTGTATAAAAGGCGCTAGTGAGCCTCTGTGTTTTTAGTTTCACTATTGACTTCCACCAGTAAAGACTTATTTTGTTCACTCCTGCTGTCCGTGTCTCAATTATTCACGGACGTAACACTGGTGACGAGTAAGAAACGAACTTACCTGCAACTCGGCAGCACCTCAGACGACGTTATTGAAGGTCGAAGCCAGAAGAAAGAAAAATAATAATAAATAAAATCCAAAGAAACTCGAGAAACAGGCGTCGACCGTGAGCAACCGCCCTCCAAATCGTCGGATTGAAAACTTGCAGGACAGACTGTCCAGAGCCAGGCTTGGTTCCTCGGTCTGTGATTTCCCAGCTAATCGGGCTGGTGGCAGGTAGTGCACTGATCCTTCCTGGGCTGCGGCGGGCTAGAGCTCGATCGGGTGGCTTTTCAACGGGGCCGGGCAGCGAGTCGGGAAGCAAAGAGAGAGAGAGAGGGTGGAGCACACGGCGCGGCCGGTGCTTCGAAGCCGGGCAGCGTTCGGACCTAAGAAGAGGGAGGGAAGTGTCCCAGAGGGTCCGCTCCACGACGGGAAAATAATAAAAGAAAAAAAATCAATATTAAACGCGCAAGAAACCGTGGAAAGCAGCGCTAACAACAGCGGGGAAGAAGGCAAAGCAAGGGAGGCGCCATTTTGTTAAATCGGGGAAGAAGGCAAAGCGCGGGAGGCGCCATTTTAGATTTGCAAGATGCCGAAGACTGGCTGTATCACTGCTTTTGATAATACAATAGAGGACTGGACCATGTATGTGGAAAGAGTCGAGGTATATTGCGAGGCAAACGAAATAGCCGATGAGAAAAAGGCATCGGTATTGCTAAACTTAATGGGTGCTAGAACGTACGGCCTATTGCGGGACCTGATTACTCCAGCCAAACTGAAAGCGAAGAGTTTTAATGAAATTGTTGCTGTCCTACAGGAACACCTAAACCCTGCACCGCTGTTGATAGCAGAAAGATTTAAATTCCACAGGAGAACTCAGCATAAAGATGAGAGCAATGCTGAGTACCTTACGGAACTACGCAAGCTATCAAAGCACTGCCAGTTCGGAGCAGGACTGGCAGATACCCTACGGGACAAATTTGTCTGTGGACTCCTGAGTGAAGGAACACAGAAGAAGTTACTCTCAGAGAAAGAGCTGACGCTAGATAAGGCTTTCAGCGTGGCAGTATCGTATGAAGCAGCAGCCAGGGGAGCTGCAGAAATTCAACAAAAACCACAGGAATACGGCACCCACGAAATGACACGGGGATTTGCAAAATGTTATCGCTGCAGCAGAACTAACCATGACCAGAAGGACTGCTGGTCCAAAGACAAAATATGCAGGCAATGCGGGAAGATGGGACACATTGCACGAGTTTGCAGGTCTGGGAAGAAGACCAGCGACAACAAAAAGGCTACTAAGGAACCGTACAAGAAAGTACAAAAGATGACGGACAGTAGTTCCGAAGACCAGATGAGCGATAGTGAATCCGGGAACAGGAGACTAAGCTGTCTCAAACTTCACAATGTAATCGCAAAAGAGGATCACCGAACCATTTGGGTCACCCTCACGATAGCAGGGTCCCAAGTTAAAATGGAATTGGATACAGGATCAGCGCTAACCGTCATGAATCGACGAGACTACGAGCGGCTATTTTCACACATACCCTTGAGAGAGACATCCATCGTCTTGACGACGTATACGGGGCAAAAAGTATACCCCAGAGGAAAAATAAGGGTGCCTGTCGAATACAATGGCAAGAAAATACGGAAATTGTATCTCTACATACTGCCAAATGGTGGACCACCGTTATTGGGACGGGAATGGATCAGGAAGATAAACTTAGATTGGCATTCCATTCATGCAATGACGGTGGACGGTAAAAAAGATGAAGACGTCACTCCTGGTCGATTGTCAACAATCTTAGCTAACGCCAAAGAGGTATTTCAACAAGAACTGGGCACGCTTAAAGGCGTAACCGCCTCGATAAAAATAGAAGAGAATGCAGTTCCCAAGTTTTTCAAAGCAAGACCGGTACCATATGCAATTCGCCCAGCCGTCGAGGCAGAGCTGGAGAATCTGGAGAAGGCGGGCGTGTTGTCTAAGGTCGACTGGAGCGAGTGGGTGACACCCATCATTCCTGTCATGAAGAAAACGTTAAGCAATAAGTCCGGGGAGCCAAGGAAGATTCGCATCTGTGGGGATTTCAAGGTGACGGTGAAACCAGTCCTTCACACAGTACAATATCCTCTTCCAAGGATAGAAGACATCTTTGCCTCACTGTCTGGAGGGAAGCGTTTTACAAAAATTGACCTAGCACAAGCATATTTGCAGATGGAGGTTGAAGAGTCCTCTAGGAAGTATCTCACGATAAACACTCACAAAGGTCTTTACCAGTATCATCGATTGGTATTCAGAGTAGCATCGGCTCCGGCGATATGGCAAAGAGCGATGGAACAAGTCCTGCAAGGGATTCCGGGGACTCAGTGTTACTTGGACGACATCCTTGTGACAGGTGAAGATGACAGTGAACACCTTAACAACCGAGAACAGGTGCTCACTAGACTACGGGAACATGGGCTGTGAGCCAACCGCCCCAAGTGCGAATTTTTTAAGAAACAGATATCGTATTGTGGCCACGTGATTGATGAAGAGGGGTTACATAAGTCCCCTGACAAAATTGAAGCGGTTGTTAAGGCCCCAGCGCCTGAAAATGTATCGCAACTGAGGTCATTCCTCGGATTGGTGAATTACTATCATAAGTTTTTGCCGAATTTGTCGACAATTTTGCACCCACTGAACGCCCTGCTGAGAACGGGGGTAGCATGGAAATGGAGCGATGATTGTAAGCGTGCTATTCAGAAGAGTAAGGACTTAATCACTTCAAGGGAAGTATTGGCTCACTACAACCCAGCACTGCCGATCAGACTGGCGTGTGATGCGTCTCCCTACGGCATTGGGGCGGTACTGTCACATAAATTCCTTGATGGTTTAGAGAGGCCGATAGCTTTTGCGTCACGCTCGTTAACTTCTGCCGAGCGTAACTACGCTCAGATTAACAGAGAGGCCCTCAGCCTAGTGTGGGGGGTGAAGAATTTCAATCACTACCTGCACGGTCAAAAATTTACTCTACTAACCGATCATCAACCTCGTCTCCATTTTCAACCCTCAGAAGGGCGTACCGATAATGACAGCGCAACGGCTGCAGAGATGGTCCCTTTTCCTAGGGGCACACCAATATGACATCGAGTACAAAGGAACTAAACAGCATGGAAATGCTGATGGATTGTCACGCCTACCGTTGCCGACGGTGGAAGAAGAAGACCTTGCAGTGGATCCAATGGAGTTATTCCACTCGACCATAGTCGAATGTCTCCCTGTGACGAATGCAAACATAGAAAAGGAAACACGGAATGACCCGACACCATCACGGGTCTATGATTTAACGGTGAAGGGATGGCCAGCACATGGCGAACCACTGCTGCCAGCATTCTCGCCGAGAAGAGAACAGCTGTCAGTGTGCAGAGGAACCTTGATGTGTGGATCCAGAGTAGTAATTCCACCTAAGTTGACGGATAGAGTGCTCAATGAGCTTCATGAGGGTCATCTGGGTGGGGTAAAAATGAAAAACTTAGCCAGAGCGTTTGTGTGGTGGCCGGGAATCGATAGAGAAATCGAAGAGATGACCAAGAGCTGTGCAGGATGCCAGAAGGTCCAAAACGCCCCACCACAAGCTCCTCTGCATCCATGGGAGTGGCCCTCATCTCCATGGCAAAGGGTGCACATTGATTTTGCTGGTCCCTTCATGGACTCGATGTTTTTAATTGCGGTGGATGCACATTCAAAGTGGCCAGAGGTAATAAAAATGTCCTCAACCACCACGGAAAAAACTATCACAGTTTTACGAACCATATTCGCCAGGAATGGGCTGCCTGAACAGATTTGCTCTGACAATGGACCACAGTTTGTGTCTGAAGAGTTCCGGAGGTTCTTAAAGAACAATGGTGTTAAGCACTACACATCTGCCCCATATCATCCAGCCACTAATGGATTGGCCGAGAGGTTTGTCCAAACATTCAAGAAGGCTATCAAGGCAATGTGTAATGAAGATATACCCCTACAACACAAGGTGGACAACTTCTTGTTTGCCTACCGGAATGCGACACATGCGGTTACCAACCAAACCCCAGCCATGATGTTCTTCAATCGAAGACTACGGTGCCGCTTGGATTTGGTTAAGCCAAACGTCCAAAGAGATGTGGAGAACAGGCAGTTTCAGAATATGAATGAAAGGCCGACCAGGAGTTTTAAGATAGGTCAACCAGTTTTGGCCCGGGACTACCGCACTGAGAAATGGCAGCCAGGAACGATTTGTACATGGCAAGGACCTCTCATGTATACTGTGGACGTTGGAGAGAGCATTGTAAGACGCCATGCTGACCAGATTCTAGAGTCACTGGAAAACGTCAACTCTACACCACGATCTGATACACCTGGCAATTAAATCGACGTACCAATTGCAGCTACCGCAGAATCGGTGATATTGGAAGCAGATGAACCAAACAACGACATTGATCTCGACTCAACATTGCCAGAAGAACCTGAGACCCCAAAGAGGCGTTATCCAGACAGAATCAGGAAGCCTCCTCAAAGACTGAACTTATAATTGCTTAAACTTAACCAATGTATCTAGCAACCGTAATTGTGATTGTAATTAGTTATCATTTAGTTGTTAAATGAATGTTATGTACTGTTTATCTAAAAGGGGAGGAATTGTTGTGTATGCACCTTTAAGAGAATAACTGGTCTCAGACTGCAATACCGGCAGTGACCACCCCTGTATAAAAGGCGCTAGTGAGCCTCTGTGTTTTTAGTTTCACTATTGACTTCCACCAGTAAAGACTTATTTTGTTCACTCCTGCTGTCCGTGTCTCAATTATTCATGGACGTAACAGAGCTGCCAAGTTTTAAGTGTTGCCTAAAAGTATCAGGACCAAACCCTAGCTCCTGCACTCTTGAAAGAAGTTTTAGGTTCAAGCTGGGGTTCCCAACTCTGGTTGGGTGTCATCCTGGAGGTTTCATCACACGACCTGCAACTGCCCCGCCCAGTAAAACAGACTTTTTCCCTTCATCAATATTTTTATGACTAATAAATGAAAGTGTTCAAAGAAAATGAAACAAATACACCATTTTTTAAAATCCTCCTATGATTTTTCTCCCGGGTTGCTCGCAGCAGTGTCCTGGAGATTAGTCTTCAATTCCTGGAGACTCCAGGGCAATCCTGGAGGGTTGGCAACCCTAGTCCAACCCAACAACAACAACAACAACAAATATTTCAGCTGACTGGAAGGTCACCCTCATGATCGTGAGGCGGGAGGCTCGGGGGAATTTTTGGGAATGGCTTGGAAAGTCTTTGCATAATTCTGGATTGCTGTTCCAAAGTCCGGGCAATGGGACAGGATTTAAATTGATTTGCACAAATCAGGGCGTCCCAATGAAATTGTGATACTTGAAAGGTGTGATACGTACTGTTCTGACTGAAGAATGAATGGATTCCTGCAAAACCACCTAGTCAGTCTCATTTTTAATATGAATGCCAGCCTTCAGGAAATTTCCTAATTGTTACATTTGTATTGATTTCTGCTTTATACCACAAACTGTTCTTATTTATTCCCATGGTGATATTCAGTTCTCTCTTTGCCCTCTTGCATCTACAGTTCATTAACAGCTATATTTATAAGATGTAAGGTTTACAAATGATAATTTGATAAACGTCATAAATTTATCAATCTTAAATACATTTCTTCACGCATGTATCTACAACTATACAATAGCAAAATACTGCGGATGCTGGAAATCTGAAATAACAACAAAAAGTGCTGGAAACACTCAGCAAGTCAGGCAGCATCGAGGAGAGAGAAACAGAGTTAACGTTTCGAGTCGAGGACCCTTCGTCAGAACTGGAAAAGGGTCCTCGACCTGAAACGTTGACTCTGTTTCTCTCTCCTCGGTGCTGCCTGACCTTCTGAGTGTTTCCAGAACTTTCTGTTGTTATTATCTACAACTATATATTTTTTTTTATTCGTTCATGGGATGTGGGCATCGCTGGCAAGGCCAGCTTTTATTGCCCATCCCTAATTGCCCTTGAGAAGGTGGTGGTGAGCCGACTTCTTGAACCGCTGCAGTCTGTGTGGTGAAGGTACCCCCACAGTGCTGTTAGGGAGGGAGTTCCAGGATTTTGACCTAGCGACGATGAAGGAACGGCAATATACTCCTAAGTCAGGATGGTGTGTGACTTGGAGGAGAACTTGGAAGTGGTGGTGTTCCCATGCGCCTGCTGCCCTTGTCCTTCTAGGTGGAAGAGGTCACGGGTTTGGGAGGTGCTGCTGAAGAAGCCTTGGCGAGTTGCTGCAGTGCATCTTGTAGATGGTACACACTGCAGCCACGGTACGCTGGTAGTGGAGGGAGTGAATGTTTAAGCTGGTAGATGGGGTGCCAATCAAGCGGGCTGCTTTGTCCTGGATGGTGTCGAGCTTCTTGAGTGTTGTTGGAGCTGCACTCATCCAGGCAAGTGGAGAGTATTCCATCTCACTCCTAACTTGTGCCTTGTAGATGGTGGAAAGGCTTTGGGGAGTTAGGATGTGAGGCACTTACCGCAGAATACCTAGTCTTTGACCTGTTCTTGTTGCCACTGTATTTATGTGGCTGGTCCAGTTATATCCTAAACCATCTCAACAACAAGAACTTGCATTTATATAACACCTTTAACGTAGTAAAACTTCCCAAGAGCCTTCACAGGAGCGCAATCAGACAGAAATTGACACAGAGCCGCATAAAGGGATATTAGGACAGGTGACCAAAAGCTTGGTCAAAGAGATCGATCTTAAGGGGCGTCTTAAAGGAGGAGAGAGAGATGGAGAGGCAAAGAGGTGAGGGGAGGGAATTCCAGAGCTGTCATATGTTGATGTCATACATCTCAATCCCTCTTCAGTTATGCTTATTCTAAATGACTCCAAAATAAAATTGCCAGCTCAATGCTTCAAGCTAGGAGTAACATTAAAGGGATTAGCGTGTATATTTACATGTGCTATTTAGCCTTATTACTGCATTATTTTTGTTGGTTTTCTTCTTGTTTTTGCTTTCCTACAATTCGTTCCTCCTACCCTACCCTTGCCCCCCGCCCCCCCCCCTCAGAAAGGGCAAAATGTGTTTCCCACTGGGAATTTCCATCCACCTTTGCTTTTTGAAAGAGATGGGGCTATGGAGAGAGGCCATGGCAGTGAGGTTCATGACACACACCTGCCAGTAACCCAACTCTAGCCACAGCATTGCATACAGATGTTTCTGAGAGAGGTAAGAAAGAACTTACATTTATACACCGCCTTTCATGTCCTCAGGACATCCCAAAGCGGTGTACAGCCAATGAAGTACTTTCGAAGTGCAGCCACTGTTGTAATGTAGGAAGCGCGACAGGCAATTTGCGCACAGCAAGGTCCCACAGTCAATTGGATAAACGAGCAGATAAGCTGTTTAAGTGATGTTAGTTGAGGGATAATGTTGGCCGGGACACCAGGGAGAACTCCCCTGCTCTTCTACAAACAACACCAAGATGCCGGGGTAGATATTAGCCTTCACTGCCTGGATGGTAATCTGGTGGAGCAGATCGCCCGTTCTCTATGGAACCCACCCGATTTTCATTCCGTTGATTTCAAACGATTCTGTAAGGGGTGGGAGATGTCGCTCCACCAGATTACCACCCAGGCAGTGGAGATGAAAATCGACCCCATTATATCAAAGCACACCTTGCTTTCTGACAGCTTGTCTTATAACAAGGATATTTTAGCAACCATCAATACACTTGCTGCATTTCGCAACAACTTTGAAAGGAATTATTCATTTGACAAGGTGAAATGAGATCTGTCGGTGGGTTTCTGTGCAAACCAATTTAACTGCACATGCTCTAGAGTGACAGGACAATAGGACCTTTCAGTCCCACGGGACTGTCTAAAATATGGGCTGTAGAAATTGCTAAAATTATAGCTCAGTACACAACACTCGCCCAGCAGTAAATATGCAGGCTGATGTCATGCTTGTTGCTGTACCACAGCCTGTCCATTCGCTTGGACTCCCTGCACTAATAATAAATATTGAGGCTAACAATGCCTGGATTAGCAAGTGAATATTTTGCGCTCTCCCCCTCCCCATACATGCATACATGCCTCAAACAGCTCCGTTAATGACTGAACAACAAACAACAACTTGTATTTATATAGCGCCTTTAACGTAGTAAAACATCCTAAGGCGCTTCACGGGAGCTTTATCAAACAAAATTTGACACTGAACCACATAAGGAGATATTAGTACAAACGGTCAAAGAGGTAGGTTTTAAGGACCGTCTTAAGAGGAGAGAGAGGTAGAGTGGCGGAGAGGTTTGGTGAGGGAATTCCAGAGCTTTGGGCCTAGGCAGCTGAAGGCACGGCCACCAATGGTGAAGCAATTAAAATCAGGGATGCGCAAGAGGCCAGAATTGGAGAAGCGCAGAGATCTCGGAGGATTGTACAGCTGGAGATAGGGAGGGGCGAGGCCAAGGAGGGATTTGAGAACAAAGATGAGAATTTTAAAATCAAGGTGTTGCCAGGCCAGGAGCCGATGTAGGTCAGCGAGCACAGGGGTGATGGGTAAATGGGACTTGTTGCGAGTTAGGACACGAGCAGCCGAGTTTTGGATGAGCTCAGGTTTATGGAGGGTGGAAGATGTGTAGGGAGGTGGCAGGTGCACCCAGTCAGTTATGCCCCTGACTGTCTGTGAGCGGTTCGAATCGCTCCCACGCCCCTGGGTTCTAGACACCGGACTTAGGTACAGGCGGCGATACAGAAAGACTCGAGTAGACAAGTGGTTCGGTGTAAGAAAACCAAGATTTTATTAAAACAGAAATTAAAACAGTCTTATGAGAAGTCACCAGTATAAAATACAGGCAAATACAAAATAACTATACTTATACAGGGAATGGGGAACACACGGCACATCGAGGGAAAAAACAATTACTTTAGCAATCCCCTTAATCCTTATCCCACCCCTATACCAAACTAGATTAAGCTATGAGGGGCCAGAATTCATGCTCACCAATCCAAAGCAAAGCCAGCTGTTTTAACGGATGAGGGTTTTGAGGTTTGGTCTTCTGTCCTTTCTAGGTACCCCGTCGCCCCAGGGTGCGTTGCTGGAGCTGCTGCTGCGACACACCTTTCTTCTCCTCAGCTGCCGTCGTCGTCTCGTCACGATGGGTTCTCTTCTTCTTCTCCCTCGGGCGGTCGTCGGCGGTAACGTTACGTCAATGAGATGATTAGCAGTTTTTACTGCTTAGATTTTACTACCCATTCTTAGAACGCCAACATATTCGTCATGGCGTGGACACCTGCATTTATTCGCAGTGTTCAACGAGAGGCTTGCCCCCAAGCGCCAGCTTAATTGCAGGGTTCGCCCAACCAACTTCGTCTCACTGTCCTCAGATACTTTCTTCCCCGAGCGTCAGCTTATAACTCGGCGCTCGGGTTTTTTAATTAATACGTCTTCTGCTGCCCTTTGTCTGGTCTACCCTACTCTTCGTCTCGGCTTGTCTCATCACGTATAGCTACTATACAAGTCCTGGGCTACCTGCTCAGTTTCGTCTCGCCCCTATTTGCGGCCTGGGTGTCCTGGATGACTATGGACTCGGGTCTCGTTCTCCTCCCCTGCGGTTGGTATGGATGTCCTTGACTGCTGGAATCTTACTGTGGGGAGCAAGGAGAGACCCGCCATGAGTGCGAGCGGCGGCAGCCCCAAGCCTGACCAGAGCTGAGCGACCAGAGAGAATAAGACAGCAGCCAGGAGACCGATTGCTACTAAGGGCCTACAGTTATACTCTTTCCGATGGCCCCTTATCTGCGCACCAAATCAGGTTAGTTCATTGTTTCAATTTTGGCGGGCTGTTTTAAATGATTATAGCAATCTAAGTTAACTGGATTTAGATGGCCGTTTATCGCACCTAATGGCCTGATGTCCGTATTGTCAGTAATGCATTTTAATCGGCCTGTCCAGCCTTGATGGCTTCCTTAAGCTGTTTCCGATTATTTATGCGGACAAACTAATGGCCTCAAGTATAGGCCTAACTGGTTTTGATCGGCCTCCGATCTGACGTAATGCATATTCAATGTTTGCTGTCTGGCTTCCAAAACACAAAGTCCTTTTTTCACAGAAACTGCATTTTAAGTTTCGATTTCCCCAAAGCTGCTTGTGCTGCCAGAGTCCAAGCTTTTAAAAATCTTGCAGGCTTTTGGTCACGAGGTGCGGACGCCATCTTTTGGGTACCCTTTTTAAAATGTCCATGCAGGGTCCCTTTTATTAATAACCTTGGGGGAATGTGGGAATTTTGCGAATCTTACACTCCCCCCTGTGATACTAAAACTTGCTTGAAGTATCATTCTTACAAGGTGAGCAAAATTTTCTGACCCTCCATAGTCAACCTTCCCTGTAATTACCTATCTAATATACCCACGACACATGCACTTTCCATTCCATGAAAATGTAGTGTACATAAGGATACATAGAATAATTACAGTCTTTTACACACACATCCAAACATGGAGGGGGCCAACACCCCTGCACCACTTGGTACACATACATCTTTATTAACAACTCATCGCAAGAATCTTTATTAAAAACAACAAACAAAAAAAAAAATCTTTAATCAAAAATACAAGGAAAAAAAACTCAAACGGGGGTATCTCCCTCCACCTTCACATAATGTTCCTTCCAGATCTTCTGGTTTCGGAACTCTAACAACTGACCTTTCCCCTTGCATTCGATGCAGACTATATACAACACTATCCCTAACTGGCAAACCACGAGAATGTGGGAAGCCAGTCTGATCCACGAAGGGACCTCTATGTTATTGAAAATGTCCCATCAGGGTGGAATCACAATATCCAATATCTTAGTCCCTGTCGCTACTGTTCTCTACTCTAGAGTGTAAAAATGTTTCTGTGAAACTATAACGGCTTTGAGCATTTTGGTAAGGTGCTCAGGGAGAGGGGGAATTTCGTAGCCGAAATGCGCTACATACTTCTGCAAATTGGTAAAACTCTCCTTCACAGTGAGGTGAACAGTGGAGGGTTCAGGAATGGGGACAATTCGCTCCTGGGCCACATGAACTTCTGCCTCGGGTTTAAAACAGAAACTGCTGTCACTAACCGGACACCAACTATGCTGTCCATGCTGGTAGTGGGACGCGCCGGTGGTGACACAATATGTCTCACCTCCTATATATGCTACCTGCGGGGGAACATGGCCTTGTGCCATTGCCTCCATGGCACAATTTATACGCTTCGCGCCAGCCGCTCTGAACTCACATTGCGGTTTTGAATAGGTATTCAAGTGCTGGGGACACAGGATTATGTGTGCTCCCTGGCTCTGGCGCCCTGAGATGTCAGTACCTGTCATAGCGTGCTCCCACTTTATGACGTAAGGTGGGACCGCTGTGAAATGAATGTGTGCACCCCCTTGAATGACTCCAATATTCTCAACCCTGTATACCGGTGCGGGTCGGGCTGTCCTACCCATGACCGGCATCCTAACTACTACTCCCATGATTGTGTATGTGGACCGCTCACAATCCACGGGGACTGGGTAGGCTTCGGAGGCTAGCCGGAGTTGGCACGGGCTTAATGCATTCTCAAATGGGTGGAGGGCTGCGAGGTGTTTGTTGCTGATCCAGGAAGGGACTAAACCCTGTTTTAAATCCTCCAGATTACTGCGGCCCTCGCCCAGCAACCATGCCCCACACAGCACGCACACCTCATTCTGCGCAGCCTGGTCAGAAGCATTTCTGTCCTCCCTTATGAGGGCATTTACCGTCTTTGCGTGTTTCTCCAACTCCGCTATAATCTCCTTTAAATGGACCGTCATGGCCTATTCCTCATGCAACTCCGAGCCCACTACCTTGTTCTCATCCATTAATATCTTCTTTAACTGTGTTTTTTAAACCGTTTATCTGGGTCTGCAGCTCTATGTCATCCAAACTGTTGATGACAGAGGACCCAGTGTTAAACGCAGTAAAAACATCATTCCATACTCCCCTTCTTTGTCTCCCTGCATTACCCAAAAACTCTCGGTGTGTGGTGTACAGTTCGGTTTTGTCCACATTGGCGAAATCGAACTCGTAAAACTTCCTGAACATGTCCTTTAATCGGGCCTGGTATAGCTGCTCTGTTTCTTTGGGGCACCACTCCGGTAAATGTACCTCGGTGAGATTTAAAATCATGGAGGCTACCGCGTAGTGTACCCCCTGGTACAGCACCTGATCAGTAGGTACTAGTACCAGCCCATTCCCTGGTCCCTTGGTGGTGGTGGGGCACCCTTCCCTGTGTATCCTCGCTGCCGGCGCCGTGGGCGGGGGCTTACGGGGGCGGGTTACAAGCTCAGTGGTATTGACTGGGATCGGGGAGAATGGGACTGCGCACACCTTTAGGCTGGCATCCCACTTCAGCCCCTCCCCGGCGTCTTGCCACTGCCGGTGGAAAATAATGGATATGCCTGCGGGGCAGGCCCTCTCTGACCCCCATACAGATATAAATCCCTTGATCCGGCTCCCACCACTTGTCCCAACACACACTTAATCCCCCATGAGTCCCTGTAATCGTCCGGTGGGTATTGTTCCCCAACCGTTCCCACTCGACTGCAGGGTTCCTCATATCTTTGCTCAGCTTCCTGAGCCACCACCACCTATCCAGAGGGATGTGTCCCTTGCACGTTAGACATACACGCTTCCCTACGGTGACGCTGACCGCTGTGGTAACGACCCATACCCTGGGGCACAGGAGGGAGGCCTCCCCGTACGTGAATCCGGTTTGGCTGGAGTACTGAGACGAATTGGATCCCAGCCATCCTGGCCACATTCCTTCGTGGACGTAGACGGCGGTCTCCTCCATCTCCCGTTCACCGCTTCCGTCGGTCGCTATAGACGCTCTATCTCCCGAGCACCCGTAGATGTGGGAGTCTTCTACATCGCCCCGCTTTTCCAGGCTCAGTCCCATCAGGGCGAGTAGGATTACGATCCCCTTCATCCCGACAGTCTTTCTGTAACAGATACAAAACATGCAGCCAGGTCCCTAAGAGATTCTCTGGCTTGGGTGAAGCATAGTCGAACCTTGCGGCCTCGGCTCAAATACATACACTCTTAGCAGACATTACCTATTCAATCTAAACTACCCATCACCTTATTTAACTTAAGCTAGAACACCCAAACTTAAGCTAAATAATTAAACTTAACAATATAAACTTACATTACCTAAACTATGTACATCCGCCACCCATCTCCGGGCGGCCAGGCTAATTCCTGGTTGGACTGCGGCACACCGCTTCCCCCGGCGTGGCCGCACCGTCCTGCACTGTTGGTCCCTCGCCGCCCATGGCGACTAGCTGAGGAGATCTGTCCTTTGACTTCCCCCTGACTCGGGAGGCTGTCCCTTTAAACTGGGGAGCTGGTGACCATGGCTTTCTGGGCTGGGGCGTCCATGGGGACCATCTAGGGACTTTGGCGGGTGGGGCTTTCTTGGCCAATGGGCCTTTAACCCGGACCGCTGTCCCCTCCGGTGCGGCCTGTGGGCTAACCACTGCCGCTGGCCGGGGATCTTCCCCCTTAGGCTTGACCTCTCCCGAACCTGGGCTAGGGGCAGGTAACTCTTCGCAGCCTGTTGCTGTAGGCTGAGAGTCTCCGCCCCCAGGTCCCAAAACTGGGTCCGGGGCGGGGTCTTCACCCTCGGGTCCCTCCTCCTCTAGATCCCAGAAGAGTGGGGGAGTGTCCCAATTGATGGGCGGGATGGCCCCTCCCTTTAAGCAAGCCACAGCGCCTGCCTGCGCAGTCTGTGAACTCGCTCCTGCTGCAGGCTGAGGATCTTTATCCTCAGACCTTACCCCAACTGGCTGTTTTCCCCTTTCAGGCTGAAACAGCTTGCACTGGTTGATATAACCAGCAGCCTGTTTTAAAACCTTGTCCGCTGCCCCGAACGGGCCTTCTAGGGACTCCCCGTTCTCTTCCCTTACCGGGACGGCCTTACAGATGGGATCTTGGGCTTGGACCTGCTTTAGGTCCGGGGCCAAAGCTACCCCCTGTGTGCCTCCCTTGTCCCGGACTGCGGCTACCGGGCCTGCTCTACAGGGATCCCATAACTCTCCTTCCCTAGCCCTCTGCTCGGCCACCTCGTTGGTCCTTTGGTTATCCTCCCACGTGGTAGGGAGGGATCCCAAATCTATAGCCAGAGGTTTGGCCATTCCTCCAGCCTGCTCGTTCCCTGTAGATCCCATTGGGCTAAATGGGACCTCGTTAGACCTGGGTGGATTGGTCGGGTCTGTTGTGTTCTATTGTGTGTTCTCCTCCCACCTGTGGTGGCGCTGTCACAGGAGATAAATGGTTGGGTGTTCTCTGTTAAGTTTTAGCTCTCTTTGTTCGGAACTTTCCAGAACTTCCTTTCCTTCCAATAAAGCACTTCATGTTTGAATCTCTGAGTTCTGAGTCCTAAATTGTGTCTAGGTAGAAAGGTACCGACACAACAAGTGGCAACGAGGAGCGGATGAATCTGCGTACGTTACGGGTGCAGTGAGTAAACAGAAAATTTAATTTGAAACGTGAGATGGCTACTATATTAGGAAACATCGGTGATTTTGATGAAAATGTGGAGCAATGGAGCGCATATACGGAAAGTTTTGACTATTTGGTATTGGCGAATGCGGTGGCAAATGAAAAGGTCGTGCCTACCTTTTTGAGTGTAATCGGGCCGAAGACTTTCAATTTACTTCGCAGCCTCGTGCAGCCAGATAAGCCAGGAACTAAAACACATAAGCAACTAGTGGAAATTCTTGGAGCACATTTTTCACCAAAACCTCTGGTTATTGCTGAGAGATTTAGATTTCATAAACGGAATCAAGAGGAGGGGGAATCAGTGACGATGTTTATTGCTGCTTTAAAAAGGTTGTCGGAACACTGCCAGTTCAAGGAGGTGCTGAATGACACCATTAGAAACAGACTTGTGTGTGGTCTGCAAAATGCAGCCACACAGAAGCGCCTTCTTACTGAGGACAACCTTACCCTTGAAAAGGCCATTGAAGTTAGTGTCTCCATGGAGATGGCGGAAAAGGAGGCTCACCAGTTGAGTTCAACAGGGAGAGTTCACAAGGTGTCGTCTGAGCCTAAAGGTGCGCGGAACGGCACATGTTACCGTTGTGGGAAAACGGGCCATCACGCTAATAACTGCTGGTGTACGGAGCTGGAATGCCAAAATTGTGGCAAAAAGGGTCACATTGAACGCGCCTGTAGAGGTAAAAAAAAGAACAGACAGAGCTGGGAAGCATGGAAGCAAAATGTCTGTATTTGGACAAGAGAGGAAAAAGAGTGTTCATTCAGTGCAGTATGACGGAACAAGCAAAACAGAGGGGAGTGACACCTCTGAGGAGGAAGAGGTGCACATACTGACGGTTGCAGGTGGTTCAAATGGCTACTGGGTGTCACCACTGGTGGAGGGACAATCAGTGCGGATGGAGGTGGACACAGGCGCGGCTGTGTCCCTTGTTTCAGACACTGTCTACAACAAAATGCTAAAGCATCTTACCCTTCAGCCAACAAACATTGTGCTAAAGACGTATACCGGTGAACCTGTGGCCATCAGAGGCGTCATTGAGGTGACAGTTAAATTGAACGGACAGACTGCAAAACTGCCATTATATGTGGTAAAGGGAAATTACCCATCGCTACTGGGACGTGCGTGGCTAGAGAAAATCACGCTGGACTGGCCTGCAGTCCGCATGATGTCAAAAGGGGAGTCAGGTCTGACTGCAGTGTTAAACAAACATGCAGAACTCTTCAATGGGGAACTTGGAAGCATGAAAAAGATCAGCGTGAGACTGGACATTAAACCTGACAGCAAGCCGAAGTTTCACAAAGCCCGACCTGTACCCTATGCAATTAGGCCAAAAGTTGAGGCTAACTTGGAGACCTTAGTCGAGAATGGAGTCCTGGAGCCTGTGAGCGTGAGCAAATGGGCCACACCCATTGTTCCTGTCCTGAAAAAGGATGGATCTGTTTGAATCTGCGGGGATTTTAAAGTGCTGCGGAACAGTACCCTCTTCCCCTCATTGATGATCTTTTTACGGGCCTGGCCGGAGGGCAAAAGTTCAGCAAAATAGACTTATGCCAGGCTTATCTACAAATGCATGTCGATGACAAATCAAAGGAGCTGCTGACAATTGTGACAAACAAGGGGCGATACAGGTACTGCCGCCTTCCATTTGGAATTACGTCGGCCCCTGCTCTATTCCAAAGGGCAATGGATCAGATTTTGAGTGGACTGCCAGGAGTCCAGTGCTACCTGGACGACATCCTTGTCACTGGGACAAATGAGGAGGATCATCTTCTGAACTTGGATGCGATACTACAACGACTGAAAGAGTACGGACTCAGAGTTCGTAAAGACAAATGTGAATTCTTTCAGTCTTCAGTTGAGTACCTGGGGCATGTGATTGACGCTACTGGCCTGCATAAGGCGCCGCCAAAGGTCAAGGCGATCGTGAAGGCCCCAGCACCCCAGAATGTGAGCCAGTTACGTTCATTTCTGGGGCTACTTAACTACTATGGGAAGTTTATTCCAGACTTAGCAACATTGCTGAAGCCGTTACATCAGTTGCTATGTCAAGGCAAAACATGGAAATGGACTGAACTGTGCAACGAAGCTTTCGCCCAAGCAAAGAAAGCATTGCTGAATTCGGAGGTCCTGACACACTTCGACCCAAAGCTACCCGTGCAGCTAGCATGTGATGCATCACCATATGGTGTGGGAGCAGTCATATCCCACATCATGCCTTCGGGTGAAGAGAAACCTATCGCCTTCGCATCACGCACCTTGAACAAGGCCGAGAGTAACTATGCGCAGATCGAGCGCGAGGCCTTGGGAATCGTTTTTGGAATTCGAAAATTTCATCAGTACCTGTTTGGGAGAAGGTTCACACTCCTGACGGACCACCGTCCATTGACTTCAATCTTCGGGCCCCACACCGGAATTCCGTCTCTCGCTGCAAGCAGGATGCAAAGGTGGGCTTTACTGTTGTCAGGACACACATACGACATCAAATATCGCAAATCAGACTTGCACGGCAACGCAGACGGTCTCTCGAGGCTACCCTTGCCTGTTACTCCCCCAGAGCCTCGTCAGATAGACATCTTCTACTTTAGACAAGTGGAGGGAGCACCTGTCACTGCAGTTCAGGTGCGAAGGTACACCCGCAACGATCCAGTCCTGTCTGAGGTAATGGACGATGTCATTCGAGGGAGAGCGATAGGAGATTCTCCTAGTTTGAAACCTTACATTTCAAAAAGAAATGAGCTCTCCGTCCAGGCAGGTTGTCTTCTTTGGGGATGCCGTGTCATCATTCCGCCACCTCTGAGGGAACCTATACTGCAACAACTTCATACAGGCCACAGTGGGATGGTTCGGATGAAGGAAATGGCAAGAAGCTACTTCTGGTGGCCAGGTCTCGATGGGAATATTGAGGAGAAAGCCAAAACATGTTCCCCATGTCAAAGGGTCTGGAATGTTCCACAGCTGGCAACCCTACACCCCTGGGATTGGCCGGCAGAAGTGTGGCAGCGAGTACATGTGGACTTCGCCGGTCCTTTCGAAGGGAAGATGTTTATGGTGGTTGTGGACGCTCGTAGCAAGTGGCCGGAGGTCGCTGTGATGAGGTCTACCACGGCAGAGAAAACAATTGAGAAACTTGGTGAGATGTTCAGCCGTTATGGCTCACCAGAACAACTCGTAAGTGACAACAGTCCACAATTTGTATCACAGGAGTTTGCAACCTTCCTGCATGTGAATGGTGTCCAACACATCAGGTCTGCGCCCTATCATCCCTCTACTAACGGCCAGGCAGAAAGGTTTGTGCAAACTTTGAAGCGTGCCTTGAAGGCATCGCAAGGTCAGGGCTCAATCCACCAACGTCTGAACAGCTTCCTGTTGTCCTACAGGAACGAGCCGCATGCCACAACCAAAACTTCCCCCGCTTCGCTCATGATGAAGAGGCAGTTGCGGACAAGTTATGATTTACTCAAACCTCCAAGGGCAGAACAGGTTGTCCATTGTCAACAACAGGCTCAAGTTGAAAAGAGAGAGAAAAGAGCCAAGGAGAGACGGTTTCATCCGGGAGAGCACGTCCTAGCTCGAAACTACAACACTGGACCGAAATGGGTTCCTGCTATGGTGATCGCGCAGACGGGCCCTGTGTCTTACACGGTTGAGACTGCTGAGGACGTCGTCTGGAGAAGACACACAGATCAACTGTTGCTAGGAGCAGAGACAGCCACAGAGGCTCCAACGGCTGGTTGGCCTGAACTGTTTCCGGATGATACCGCAAACCAGCATCCTTTGCCACAGTGCTGTTCTCCAACACAGGAAGTCAAAGAGACGGTTCCACCTGTGCAAACTCCTGACTTTCAACTGACACAGGCACCTTCTCCATCCAGGCCTGTGTCAATGCCTACTGCTGTGGAAGCCAGCGATGACCGCCGGTATCCTGTCAGAGAGCGACGGCCTCCAAGACGCTTGGATCTGTAGGCTTAGTGACTTACCCACAAGACTGGGGCAGAATAAACCCCAGGGTAAAGTCAGGGTTTGAGGCAGCCTACCTCTACCCTAGGTTCGTTGAGTGCATTGAAAGTAACGTACCTGTTGAGGAATAATGTGGACCTTCCATTTAAGAGGGGAGGAAATGTTATGTATTGTGTGTTCTATTGTGTGTTCTCCTCCCACCCGTGGTGGCGCTGTCACAGGAGATAAATGGTTGGGTGTTCTCTGTTAAGTTTTAGCTCTCTTTGTTCGGAACTTTCCAGAACTTCCTTTCCTTCCAATAAAGCACTTCATGTTTGAATCTCTGAGTTCTGAGTCCTAAATTGTGTCTAGGTAGAAAGGTACCGACACAACAGGGTCTTCCGGATGGACCACCGTGCTGGAAGCTCCAGTGTCCACCAAATATCTCCCCTGCACCGTCTCCACCCGCATCTTAACACAGGGCCTGTTCCCCTCATCGTTTTCAAGGGGACACAGGTCGACAGGCTGCTCTGGTTCTAGTCAGGGCTGTGGGTTGGGTGGGGCTGACGGGGTCAGAGCACCGGTAGTGGCTGCTACTCTCCCCATGCCAGTCAATAAGGACCTCACGGTGTCCAAAAATGACTCGACCTCTGCGGGAGGGATTCCTGTCCCCACCCTTTGGGCTGGGGCTGTGGAATTCTTTCCCTTGCTATCTTTCCAAGGGTTTTTGCACTCCTTCCGCCAGTGACCATCCTTCCTGCACCCGTAACAATTCGTCTTTGTGTTGGGGGGGTTATTCCCTTCCTGATGCCACTCTTTCCTACCCGGTCCAGGTTTTACCTCATGCACCTTCCCTTTGGGTGGGTGTGCATCGGTTCCCCTACCGTTTTTATCGGCTAGAGTTAGCTGCCTAATCACCGTAAGCTCGGTGGTCTGGGGATTTTTGGGGTCGAACCAGACTTCTGCCTTGGCCCGGACCTGTGGCAAGCTGTTCGCCACCAGGCAACGGAGCCAATGGGCCAGGGGATCCCCGTTCAGGAACCCCCGGTTCGGCGTCCCTGGACAGGCCCTCCAGTACACCGGCCATAACCGGTCCGCGAAAGCCTGCGGGGTTCCCCCTGCAAGCTGGACCGTCTTCTCCACACGGGAGAAAGGACTTCCCTCATTCATCCCCATGGCCTCCAGAACTGCATCTTAGAGCTCCTCATACCCACTCTGCCCCCTCTTACACTCATCAGAGAGGGATTGGAGGAGGCTACTCTCCAGGGAGAATAGCAGCATCTTGGCCTGCTCAGCACCATCGCAGTCGTTGACGCTGGCTGCCTGCTCTATGTCCCTGAAGTGGACCGAGGGGTCTCCCTTTTCGGACAGCTTCGGGACATGGTTAACCATAGCCCTAAGCTGTTGGGTGCTATAGGGTAATACGAACTGGTTTTGGAGGGGTCCCTCATCGTCGCCATTGACGGGTGGGCCGAACCTCCGATGCCGTGCTGGGCACATCGGTCCCGGCTCCGACCTCTCTGGCGGGGGTTGCTCCACCTGCGCCTCCACCTCTGGCTCCACCCCCCCCCCTTGCTGCCAAACCTCGCTGAAACTTGGCGCTACGGGTGGTGGTCGTGAGATCTCCTCTCCCTCAACCAGGTCGTCCCTGGGCACTACCGGTGATGTTGGAACTGTCCTCCCCTCATTCCCCATAAAATCTGGCTGACCTGCCTTTGGGCTTATGAGGCATACCATGCCTTTTGCCTTCCGGAGGGCTCGGCTCAGATTTTCCATCCGCTCTTTACAGGGGCCGTGCTCTGCCTCCTCAAACCCCTGCTCACTCGCTAGCTTGTACGCGGCCTTTACCTCCTGTACTTTCTCTTCTTGTTCCCTAATCTGCCTTGCCAAGCGGGCGTTCTTCTCCCGCAACCTTAACTCATTTCCCTTGGCCTCGGTGATTTGGCACCGTAGGTATTCCAACTGGGCCTTGTGTTCTCCCATTAAATGCACTCTCTCCTGATTCAAGGCCTGCAAAGCTACTAATAACTTCTCCCCTGCTAGAGCCTTATCCTGGATCTCCAGGGCTGACTCCCTTAACTCGACTCGACTGCCTGTGCTGCAACGAGCCTGTCCAAAAGCTGGACCTGCTTTTTAAAACACATCAGCCAAACTGCCTTCTCTAAGGACTTCTTGTGTTCCTTTCCCTCTGTCCACTTAGCTGCTGAATCTACCGGACGCCCAGCCCTTAACAGAGTGGTGATCCACTTCTTAGTGATATTCACCTTGCTAAACACATAATCAGAAATCCTTTCCTCCATCATGGTTTGCTCATCCGAACCATTGTCTACTGTATCGCAACCCTGTTGCCGGTGTCCTGCCGCAGTCGCCATTTTCTGTAGGGGGTGGCGGGTGGCGCGTGCACCCAGTCAGTTATGCCCCTGACTGTCTGTGAGCGGTTCGAATCGCTCCCACGCCCCTGGGTTCTAGACACCGGACTTAGGTACAGGCGGCGATACAGAAAGACTCGAGTAGACAAGTGGTTCGGTGTAAGCAAACCAAGATTTTATTAAAACAGAAATCAAAACAGTCTTATGAGAAGTCACTAGTATGAAATACAGGCAAATACAAAATATACTTATACAGGGAATGGGGAACACACGGCACATCGAGGGAAAAAACAATTACTTTAGCAATCCCCTTAATCCTTATCCCACCCCTATACCAAACTAGATTAAGCTATGAGGGGCCAGAATTCATGCTCACCAATCCAAAGCAAAGCCAGCTGTTTTAACGGATGAGGGTTTTGAGGTTTGGTCTTCTGTCCTTTCTAGGTACCCCGTCGCCACGTGGTCTCAGGGTGCGGTGCTGGAGCTGCTGCTGCGGCACACCTTTCTTCTCCTCAGCTGCCGTCGTCGTTTCGTCACGATGGGTTCTCTTCTTCTTCTCCCTCGGGCGGTCGTCGGCGGTAACGTTACGTCAATGAGACGATTAGCAGTTTTTACTGCTTAGATTTTACTACCAATTCTTAGAACGCCAACATATTCGTCATGGCGTGGACACCTGCATTTATTCGCAGTGTTCAACGAGAGGCTTGCCCCCAAGCGCCAGCTTAATTGCAGGGTTCGCCCAACCAACTTCTTCTCACTGTCCTCAGATACTTTCTTCCCCAAGCGTCAGCTTAAAACTCGGCGCTCGGGTTTTTTAATTAATACGTCTTCTGCTGCCCTTCTCTGCTCTTTGTCTGGTCTACCCTACTCTTCGTCTCGGCTCGTCTCGTCACGTATAGCTACTATACAAGTCCTGGGCTACCTGCTCAGTTTCGTCTCGCCCCTATTTGCGGCCTGGGTGTCCTGGATGACTATGGACTCAGGTCTTGTCCCCCTCCCCTGCAGTTGGTATGGATGTCCTTGACTGCTGGAATCTTACTGCGGGGAGCGAGCAGAGACCCGCCACGAGTGCGAGCGGCGGCAGCCCCAAGCCTGACCAGAGCTGAGCGACCAGAGAGAATAAGACAGCAGCCAGGAGACCGATTGCTACTAAGGGCCTACAGTTATACTCTTTCCGATGGCCCCTTATCTGCGCACCAAATCAGGTTAGTTCATTGTTTCAATTTTGGCGGGCTGTTTTAAATGATTATAGCAATCTAAGTTAACTGGATTTAGATGGCCGTTTATCGCACCTAATGGCCTGGTGTCCGGGCTGTATTGTCAGTAATGCATTTTAATCGGCCTGTCCAGCCTTGATGGCTTCCTTAAGCTGTTTCCGATTATTTATGTGGACAAACTAATGGCCTCAAGTATAGGCCTAACTGGTTTTGATCGGCCTCTGATCTGACGTAATGCATATTCAATGATTGCTGTCTGGCTTCCAAAACACAAAGTCCTTTTTTCACAGAAACTGCATTTTAAGTTTCGATTTCCCCAAAGCTGCTTGTGCTGCCAGAGTCCAAGCTTTTAAAAATCTTGCAGGCTTTTGGTCACGAGGTGCGGACGCCATCTTTTGGGTACCCTTTTTAAAATGTCCATGCAGGGTCCCTTTTATTAATAACCTTGGGGGAATGTGGGAATTTTGCGAATCTTACAGATGGGAGGCCAGCCAGGAGAGTGTTGGAATAGTCAAGTCTAGAGGTAACAAAGGCATGGATGAGGGTTTCAGCAGCACATGAGCTGAGGCAGGGACGGAGACGGGCGATGTTCTAGAGCTGGAATTAGGCGGTCTTAGTGTTGATGCGGATATGTGATCGGAAGCTCATCTCAAGGTCAAATACGATACCAAGGTTGCGAAAAGTCTGTTTTTGTCTCAGACATTTGCCAGGGAGCGGGCTGGAGTCGATGGCTAGGGAACGGAGGTTGTGGCGGGGACCGAAGACAATGGGCTGGATTTTGTGAATGGAGGCGAGTTGGAGGCGGGACAGCTGCTTGTCATGTCAATGTCCCGCCTCCATCCTCGCCTGACCAACCAGAGGGATTTTCCCCTGATTTGAGCTTGTTAAGCCTGCCCTGTGCGCTCAGCAGGCCAATTAGGGAGGAAGTCACTGACAGATCACGTCAATGTCAGACGTGCTATCTGTCAAGACTTCTTCAAAGAAGAAATGTTCAGGACTCATCAAACCTTTCAAATTTGTAAATTTCACGTGGCTGTTGGTTCGGAGGTTCCAACAGCCAGTCTGTGAAATTGACAAGCAGGATGTCGGCTCTCCCAATCCACCGTGGCTAAAGGCTGTAGAAAGAAAACAAGGTAAGTGAACACTTTTTTAAACTTATCACTCACCTTACATACCACTCCACACTTGTACCCATCACTCACCTCTACACCTTACTTCCAGGTGCCTCCGACCGCTGTAGACCTCCTCTATGTCTCCTCCAACCCGGCGGAGTTCTCCAAGGTCGGGAAGTCTTCACCTGTGAAGGTAAAATGGCACTAATCCTTTTTTCTGCCTGTTAACTACCTATTAACAGGCAGTTAAAACGATTAAAAGCCTTTCCCGCCTCCAGGAGACAGGACCCAAAGTTGCACATCTTCCCGCCTCCTGGCAAAAGGGCACGGAGGCGGGATAGGGGCGGGTTTACCATCCGCCCCCACTTTCTCCGAGTTTACCGGCTGTCCCACCTCCATGCCTGCCTCCTCAGGGCTTGGAAAATCCAGCCCGATGGCTTCCGTCTTCCCAATATTTAGTTGGAGGAAATTTCTGCTCATCCAGTACTGGATGTTGGACAAGCAGTCTGACAAATTAGAGAGAGTGGAGGAGTCGAGAGAGGTGGTGATGAGGTAGAGCTGGGTGTCGTCAGCGTACATGTGGAACCAGACGCTGTGTTTTCGGATGACATTGCCGAGGGGCAGCATGTAGGTGAGAAATAGGAGGAGGTCAAGGATAGACAGGTCGAGAAGGACGAGGAGGGTTAGTTTACCACGGTCACAGTCACATAGGATGTGAAGTGTGAGTTTGATCAGGGCAGTTTCAGTACTGTGGCGGGGCGAAAACCTGATTGGAGGGATTCAAACATGGAGTTCTGAAAAAGATGGGCACAAATGTGGGAAGCGACACCACGTTCAAGGATTTTCAGAGGAAAGGGAGGTTAGAAATGTTGTGTATGTACCTTTAAGAGAATAACTGGTCTCAGACTGCAGTACCGGCAGTGACCACCCCTGTATAAAAGGCGCTAGTGAGCCTCTGTAGTTTCAGTTTCCCGATTGACTTCAATCAGTAAAGACTTGTTTTGTTCAACTCCTGCTGTCCGTGTCTCAATCATTCACGGACATAATACTGGCAACGAGCAGATACGAACTTACCTACAGTCTGCACCACCGCCTGGGATCCATTCCTGCAGCGAAGTGAGCAGAGGTCGAGGCCAGAAGGAAGAAAGAAGCAGTAGAAACGGGCGTCGACCGTGGGCATCCGCCCCTGTGTTAGCGGAGTTGAAGATTGCTGGAGAAGCTGTCGAAAGCGGGGCCTGGTTCCTGTCGACGGTGCTTCAGCTAATCGGGCTGGTGGCAGGTAGTACACTGATCCTTCCTGGGCTGCGGCGTTCACGAACTCGAGCGGGTGGCTTGCAACGGGGCCGAGCAGCGTTGTCGGGAAGAGGAGAGAGGGTGGAGCACACAGGGCGCGGCCGGTGCTACGAAGCCGGGCTGCGTATCGACCCGAGAAGAGGGAGGCAAGAGTCCCACAGGGTTGATCCACGACGGGAAAATAATAAAAAAAAGAAATATTAAACGCGCAAGAAACCGCGAGGAGCTGCAGGTTGCAACGGGAACCGCGGAAAGCAGCGCTAGCAACAGCGGGGAAGAAGGCAAAGCGCGGGAGGCGCCATCTTAATCAGCAGGGAAGAAGGCAAAGCAAGGGAGGCGCCATTTTGTTAAATCGGGGAAGAAGGCAAAGCGCGGGAGGCGCCATTTTAGATTTTCAAGATGCCGAAGACTGGCTGTATCACTGCCTTTGATAATACAATAGAGGACTGGACCACGTATGTGGAAAGAGTTGAGGTATATTGCGAGGCAAACGAAATAGCCGATGAGAAAAAGGCATCGGTATTGCTAAACTTAATGGGCGCTAGAACGTACGGCCTATTGCGGGACCTGATTACACCAGCCAAACCGAAGGCGAAGAGTTTTAACGAAATTGTTGCTGTCCTACAGGAACACCTAAACCCTGCACCGCTGTTGATAGCAGAAAGATTTAAATTCCACAGGAGAACTCAGCATAAAGATGAGAGCAATGCTGAGTACCTTACGGAACTACGCAAGCTATCAAAGCACTGCCAGTTCGGAGCAGGACTGGCAGATACCCTACGGGACAAATTTGTCTGTGGACTCCTGAGTGAAGGAACACAGAAGAAGTTACTCTCAGAGAAAGAGCTGACGCTAGATAAGGCTTTCAGCGTGGCAGTATCGTACGAAGCAGCAGCCAGGGGAGCTGCGGAAATTCAACAAAAGCCACAGGAATACGGCACCCACGAAATGACACGGGGATTTGCAAAATGTTATTGCTGTGGCAGAACTAACCATGACCAGAAGGACTGCTGGTCCAAAGACAAAATATGCAGGCAATGCGGAAAGATGAGACACATTGCACGAGTTTGCAGGTCTGGGAAGAAGACCAGTGACAACAAAAAGGCTACTAAGGAACCGTACAAGAAAGTACAAAAGATGACGAACAGTAGTTCCGAAGACCAGATGAGCGATAGTGAATCCGGGAACAGGAGACTAAGCTGTCTCAAACTTCACAATGTAATCGCAAAAGAGGATCACTGAACCATTTGGGTCACCCTCACGATAGCAGGGTCCCAAGTTAAAATGGAATTGGATACAGGGTCAGTGCTAACCGTCATGAATCGACGAGACTACGAGCGGCTATTCTCACACATACCCTTGAGAGAGACATCCATCGTCTTGACGACGTATACGGGGCAAAAAGTATACCCCAGAGGAAAAATAAGGGTGCCTGTCGAATACAACGGCAAGAAAATACGGAAATTGTATCTCTACATACTGCAAAATGGTGGACCACCGTTATTGGGACGTGAATGGATCAGGAAGATAAGCTTAGATTGGCACTCCATTCATGCAATGACGGTGGACGGTAAAAAAGATGACAACGTCACTCCTGGACGATTATCAACAATCTTAGCGAACGCCAAAGAGGTATTTCAACAAGAACTGGGCACTCTTAAAGGCGTAACCACCTCGATAAAAATAGAAGAGAATGCAATTCCCAAGTTTTTCAAAGCAAGACCGGTACCATATGCAATTCGCCCAGCCGTCGAGGCAGAGCTGGAGAATCTGGAGAAGGCAGGCGTGTTGTCTAAGGTCGACTGGAGCGAGTGGGCGACACCCATCATTCCTGTCATGAAGAAAACGCTAAGCAATAAGTCTGAGAAGCCAAGGAAGGTTCGCATCTGTGGGGTTTCAAGGTGACGGTGAACTCAGTCCTTCACACAGTACAATGTCCTCTTCCAAGGATAGAAGACATCTTCGCCTCACTGTCTGGAGGGAAGCGTTTTACAAAAATTGACCTAGCACAAGCATATTTGCAGATGGAGGTTGAAGAATCCTCTAGGAAGTATCTCACGATAAACACTCACAAAGGTCTTTACCAGTATCATCGATTGGTATTCGGAGTAGCATCGGCTCCGGCGATATGGCATAGAGCGATGGAACAAGTCCTGCAAGGGATTCCGGGGACTCAGTGTTACTTGGACGACATCCTTGTGACAGGTGAAGATGACAGTGAACACCTTAACAACCTAGAACAGGTGCTCACTAGACTACGGGAACATGGGCTACGAGCCAACCGCCCCAAGTGCAAGTTTTTTAAGAAACAGATATCGTATTGTGGCCACGTGATTGATGAAGAGGGGTTACATAAGTCCCCTGACAAAATTGAAGCGGTTGTTAAGGCCCCAGCGCCTGAAAATGTGTCGCAACTGAGGTCATTCCTCGGATTGGTGAATTACTGCCATAAGTTTTTGCCGAATTTGTCGACAATTCTGCACCCACTGAACGCCCTGCTACGAACGGGAGTAGCATGGAAATGGAGCAATGACTGTAAGCGGGCCTTTCAGAAGAGTAAGGACTTAATCACTTCAAGAGAAGTATTGGCTCACTACAACCCAGCACTGCCGATCAGACTGGCATGTGATGCGTCTCCCTACGGCATTGGGGCGGTACTGTCACGTAAATTCCTTGATGGTTTAGAGAGGCCGATAGCTTTTGCGTCACGCTCGTTAACTTCTGCCGAGCGTAACTACGCCCAGATTGACAGAGAGGCCCTCAGCCTAGTGTGGGGGGTGAAGAAGTTCAATCACTACCTGCACGGTCAAAAATTTACTCTACTAACCGATCATCAACCTCTTGTCTCCATTTTCAACCCTCAGAAGGGCGTACCGATAATGACAGCACAACGCCTGCAGAGGTGGTCCCTTTTCCTAGGGGCACACCAATATGACATCGAGTACAAAGGAACTAAACAGCATGGGAATGCTGATGGATTGTCACGCCTACCGTTGCCGACGGTGGAAGAAGAAGACCTTGCAGTGGATCCAATGGAGTTATTCCACTCGACCATAGTTGAATGTCTCCCTGTGACGAATGCAAACATAGAAAAGGAAACACGAAATGACCCGACACTATCACGGGTCTATGATTTAACGGTGAAGGGATGGACAGCACATGGCGAACCACTGCTACCAGCATTCTCGCCGAGAAGAGAACAGCTGTCAGTGTGCAGAGGAACCTTGATGTGTGGATCCAGAGTAGTAATTCCACCTAAGTTGACGGATAGAGTGCTCAATGAGCTTCATGAGGGTCATCTGGGTGGGGTATGTGGTAAACCACTGTAGTTCACTGTGTTCACTTGTTGTTGTTGTTGTTGCTGTTGTTGTTGTTGTTGTCGTTCACTCTTGTTTCACTGTTACGTCTGACTATGCCTCAGCTGACTCCGCCCTCGGCTACCGAGTATAAGGACGGCCGCATGGCAGTTCCAGGCATTCGGTCGTCCACTAGAGGCATAGTCCTGATCTGTCTGAAGTGCAATTCAGTAGTTAATAAAAGCCTGTCGTTCTGAACTCTGCTCAGCCTCTTATTAGAATTGATAGCGCATCAATTTTATTAACTACTGAAAAAAAAAAAAATAATAATAACGATGCTGCAGATACTTAAGATCAAGTGCCTGGAACTCGACCCGCAAGAACCGGACTCGACTGCTAAGTTCTCGCACTGGCTGAACTGTTTTGAGTCCTTTCTGGCTGCATCCGGCGAGACCGTCGCCACCGACGCCGACAAGCTCAGGGTGCTGAATTCTAAAGTAAACCACCGAGCTTTTGCCCTTATCCGGGATGCTACGAGCTACCAGGGGGCTATCGACATTTTGAAGGAGCAATACGCACGCCCGGTCAACTATATTTACGCAAGACATCTCCTGGAGTCTCGCAAACAACAGCCCGGGGAACCCACAGAAGCATACATACGGGCGCTGAAGGAACTCGGCCGAGCCTGCGAATGCAAGCAAGTATCAGCCACGGAACATACGGAGGAGCTCATCCGTGACGCCCTCGTTGCGGGCCTCAGGTCCACTCACACACGGCAGCGACTGCTGGAAAGTAGCAAGCTCGACCTGAAGAAGGCGATTTCACTCGCCCTTTCGTTGGACGTAGCCCACCGGAACATGGAGGCCTACTCCCCGGACCGCGCGGCCGCCTCATGGATGCCGCAGCCGCCGCCATCTTAGGACGCGGCGCCGCCACGGGCCCCGGCCTCAACTGCTGCAGCGATGTCCCGCCCGAGCCAGAAATGTTATTTCTGTGGCCAAACCAAACACCCCAGGGCGCGCTGCCCGGCGAAAAACGCGGTCTGCTCTGCCTGCGGTAAGAAGGGACACTACGCTGGCGTCTGCAGAAGTCAGAAGACCCCTACCTCCAGCAGCGCCGCGTGCGATTCGTGGGAGCGGCCATCTTGCCTTCCTCCAGCCTCGTGGGGATCGGGATCGTCATGGGCGCCGCCATTTTGTCCTTCTTCTCCGACGCCGCCATTTTGTCCGCCATTTTGCCAACGGGCCCCCGACTCACCCACTGCCGCCTCACCGGGGTTCTACAGCGACGCTCCCGACTCCACAGCGGCCTCCATTATGCTGGATCAATCCAGACCCCATCAGCTAGCCAGGTCCACGATGGACATCCAGGTAAATGGCCGCGCCACAACTTGCCTTTTTGATTCCGGGAGCACGGAGAGCTTCATACACCCTGATACGGTACGGCATTATTCCCTCTCGGTCCGGCCAACGCGCCATCGGATCTCCATGGCCTCAAAATCTCACTCAGCAGACGTCGGCGGCTACTGCGTAGTGACCCTCTCGGTGAAGGGCTCCGTTTATAAAAATGTAAAGCTATTCGTCCTGCCACATCTCTGCGCTGCCGTTCTGCTTGGGTTGGACTTTCATTGTCACTTTAAGAGCGTCACCTTGACATACGGTGGACCTCTTCCCCCGCTCACTGTCTGCAACCAGCAGTTTTTAAATTGCCCGCCGCGCCCCACCTGTAGTCTCTCCACCCTCAAAATCACACCCCCCCCCCTGTTCGCCAACCTCACCCGCGACTGCAAGCCTATCGCCACAAAGAGCAGGCGATACAGCACCGGGGACAGATCCTTCATAAGATCTGAGGTGACGCGGCTCCTGAAAGAGGGGATTATTGAGGATAGTACCAGCCCCTGGCGAGCTCAGGTGGTAGTCGTTAAGACTGGCAACAAGCAGCGCCTGGTCATTGACTACAGCCAGACTATCAACAAGTACACCCAGTTGGACGCATACCCTCTCCCCCGCATAGCCGACATGGTTAATAAGATAGCGCAATATCGCGTTTTCTCGACCATTGACCTCAAGGCAGCATACCACCAAATCCCTATCCGCCCTGAGGACCGCCAGTACACAGCTTTCGAGGCAAACGGCCGTCTTTTTCACTTCCTCAGGGTTCCTTTCGGCGTCACCAACGGTGTCTCCGTCTTCCAGAGGGAGATGGACCGGATGGTCGACGAGAATGCGTTACAGGCCACGTTTCCCTACCTGGACAACGTGACCATCTGCGGCCATGACCTGCAGGACCATGACGCCAATCTTGATAAGTTCCTTCGCACGGCCCAACTCCTAAACCTCACGTACAACAAGGAAAAGTGCATATTCCGCACAGCCCGCCTCGCTATCCTTGGTTGCGTGGTGGAACACGGAGTCATCGGCCCTGACCCTGACCGGATGCGCCCATTGATGGAACTTCCCCTGCCCCACTGTCTCAAGGCCCTCAAAAGGTGCCTGGGCTTCTTTTCCTATTACGCCCAGTGGGTCCCTCATTATGCGGACAAAGCCCGTCCACTTATCAAGTCCACCTCCTTCCCCCTGACGGCGGAGGCCCGCTCAGCCTTTCACCGTATAAAAGACGACATTGCCAAGGCCACCATGCACTCGGTAGACGAGTCCATCCCCTTCCAGGTGGAGAGCGATGCATCCGACTTTGCCCTGGCCGCTACCCTTAACCAGGCGGGAAGACCCGTGGCCTTTTTTTCACGAACCCTCCAGGGCTCCGAACTCAGACACTCCTCTGTGGAAAAAGAGGCCCAGGCCATTGTGGAGGCGGTGCGCCACTGGCGGCACTACCTGGCTGGAAAACGATTTACCCTGCTTACTGACCAACATTCAGTTGCTTTCATGTTCAACAACAAGCAGAGGGGCAAAATCAAAAATGACAAGATTTTGAGGTGGAGAATTGAACTTTCCACCTACAATTACAACATCTTGTACCGGCCCGGGAAACTCAACGAACCCTCAGATGCTCTATCGCGAGGCACATGCGCCACCGCGCAGATCGATAGACTACGGGGCCTCCACAACGACCTCTGCCACCCGGGGGTCACCAGGTTCTTCCATTTCATTAAAGGCCGCAACCTGCCTTACTCCATCGAGGAGGTCAGGACCATGACCAGGAGCTGCCCAGTCTGTGCAGAGTGCAAGCCGCGCTTCTATACGCCTGACAGAGCAAACCTGATCAAGGCCACCCGCCCTTTTGAGCGCCTGAGTGTCGACTTTAAAGGGCCCCTCCCCTCCTCTGACCATAATGTGTACTTCCTCAACATAGTTGATGAGTACTCCCGTTTCCCTTTCGCCATCCCCTGCCCGGACACGACCACCGCTACGGTCATTAAATGCCTGCACAACCTCTTTGCTCTGTTCGGTTTTCCCAGCTATATTCATAGCGACCGGGGCTCGTCCTTCATGAGCGACGAACTCCGTCAGTACCTGCTCATGAGAGGTATTGCCTCAAGCCGGACCACCAGCTACAACCCCCGGGGGAACGGACAGGTTGAAAGAGAAAACGCGACGGTTTGGAAGGCGGCCCTCCTAGCCTTAAAATCTAGGGGCCTTCCGACCTCCCGTTGGCAGGATGTCCTACCTGATGCGCTCCACTCCATCCGGTCACTGCTGTGTACGGCCACCAACGCCACCCCCCATGAGCGAATGTTCGTTTTTCCCCGGAGGTCCACATCCGGTACCTCACTACCACACTGGCTGACGTCTCCAGGGCCCGTCCTGCTGAGGAAGCATGTAAGGTCCCACAAAACGGCTCCCCTGGTAGAGAAGGTTCACCTCCTCCATGCCAACCCCCAGTACGCCTACGTGGCATACTCGGACGGGCGGGAGGATACAGTCTCCATTAGAGATCTGGCACCCTCGGGGTCCACTGACCCGTCACCATTGCCCTCCACCACGACCCCCTTCGACACGGCCCAAAATTCAGTAGACCAAATTCTCACCCCTATCCATTCCACCCCAGTAGACGGCATGCCGCGACCCCAGGACCAGCCGGAGTCCACTCGCCCACCCAACACCAAAGGGGACGATACACCGGTGCCCGACCCCGCTCAAGACGCGTCGTTGGAAGCTGTAACATCGCAACCGTCGCCACGAAGATCTCGACGGCAAACGAGGCCGCCCGACAGACTCGCCTACTCGAACTTTTGATACACTTCACCCCGCCGGACTTAATTTTAAACGAGGGGTGAATGTGGTAAACCACTGTAGTTCACTGTGTTCACTTGTTGTTGTTGTTGTTGCTGTTGTTGTTGTTGTTGTCGTTCACTCTTGTTTCACTGTTACGTCTGACTATGCCTCAGCTGACTCCGCCCTCGGCTACCGAGTATAAGGACGGCCGCATGGCAGCTCCAGGCATTCGGTCGTCCACTAGAGGCATAGTCCTGATCTGTCTGAAGTGCAATTCAGTAGTTAATAAAAGCCTGTCGTTCTGAACTCTGCTCAGCCTCTTATTAGAATTGATAGCGCATCAGGGTAAAAATGAAGAACTTAGCCAGAGCGTTTGTGTGGTGGCCGGGAATCGATTGAGAAATCGAAGAGATGACCAAGAGCTGTGCAGGATGCCAGAAGGTCCAAAACGCCCCACCACAAGCTCCTCTGCATCCATGGGAGTGGCCCTCACCTCCATGGCAAAGGGTGCACATTGATTTTGCTGGTCCCTTCATGGACTCGATGTTTTTAATTGCGGTGGATGCACATTCAAAGTGGCCAGAGGTAATAAAAATGTCCTCAACCACCACGGAAAAAACTATCACAGTTTTACGAACCATATTCGCCAGGAATGGGCTGCCTGAACAGATTTGCTCTGACAATGGACCACAGTTTGTGTCTGAAGAGTTCCGGAGGTTCTTAAAGAACAATGGTGTTAAGCATTACACATCTGCCCCATATCATCCAGTCACTAATGGATTGGCCGAGAGGTTTGTTCAAACATTCAAGAAAGCTATCAAGGCAATGTGTAATGAAGATATACCCCTACAACACAAGGTGGACAACTTCTTGTTTGCCTACCGGAATGCGACACATGCGGTTACCAACCAAACTCCAGCCATGATGTTCTTTAATCGAAGACTACGATGCCGCTTGGATTTGGTTAAGCCAAACGTCCAAAGAGATGTGGAGAACAGGCAGTTTCAGAATATGAATGAAAGGCTGACCGGGAGTTTTAAGATAGGTCAACCAGTTTTAGCCCGGGACTACCGCACTGAGAAATGGCAGCCAGGAACGATTTGTACATGGCAAGGACCTCTCATGTATACCGTGGACGTTGGAGAGAGCATTGTAAGACGCCATGCTGACCAGATTCTAGAGTCACTGGAAAACGTCAACTCCACACCACGATCTGATACACCTGGCAATGAAATCGACGTACCAATTGCAGCTACCGCAGAATCGGTGATATTGGAAGCAGATGAACCAAATAAAGACATTGATCCCGACTCAACCTTGCCAGAAGAACCTGATACCCCAAAGAGGCGTTATCCAGACAGAATCAGGAAGCCTCCTCAAAGACTGAACTTATAATTGCTTAAACTTAACCAATGTATCTAGCAACCGTAATTGTGATTGTAATTAGTTATCATTTAGTTGTTAAATGAATGTTATGTACTGTTTATCTAAAAGGGGAGGAATTGTTGTGTATGCACCTTTAAGAGAATAACTGGTCTCAGACTGCAGTACCGGCAGTGACCACCCCTGTATAAAAGGCGCTAGTGAGCCTCTGTAGTTTCAGTTTCCCGATTGACTTCAATCAGTAAAGACTTGTTTTGTTCAACTCCTGCTGTCCGTGTCTCAATCATTCACGGACATAATAAGAAATGAGGCGGTAGTTTGCAAGGACAGAGGGGTCAAAGGTGTGTTTTTTGAGGAGAGGGGTGATGACAGCAGATTTGAAGGGAGGGAACAGTACCTGAGGCGAGAGAACCGTTAACAATATCAGCTAACATGGGGGCCAGGAAGGGAAGTTGGGTAGTCAGCAGTTTGCTGGGAATAGGGTCAAGGGAGAAGGACGTGGGTCTCATGGAAAAGATGAGCTTGGAGAGGGCATGAGGGGAGATAGGAGGGAAACTAGAGAAATATGCGAGTTTAGGGCTAGGGCAGGGGAGAAACCAGTTTGGCCTGGTGGGCTAGGGGAAGGGAGGGAAGCAGCAGAGGCAGTTGAACGGATGGTCTCAATCTTAGTGACAAAGAAGTCCATGAGCACCTCACACTTGCTGTTGGAGATGAAGGTGGAGGAGGCAGGGAAGAGGGATTTAAGAAGACGGTTTGGAGAGAAGAGAAGCCGGGGGTTATCTTTGAATTCCAGGATGATCCTGGAATAGTGAGCAGTTTTGGCTGAGGAGAGCAGGACCCGATCGTGCTTTATGTGGTCCAGCCAGATCTGGCAATGAATGGCTAAACCAGTTGTCTGCCATATCCGTTGAAGTCTGCATCCCTTGGACTTAAGGGAGTGATGATGAGGGCGTACCAGGGTGAATGACCAGGGTGAGAGAAAGTAATGGTTTTAATGGGGACGAGGGCATCAGAGGTGGTGGAGAGGGTGTGACTGAACAGATCGGTAGCTGCAGAAATGTTGTGGTGAATGGAGGGCCAAAGGCTAGAGAGTTGGGAATTTGAAAGTGCAGTTGTAAGTGACATGGGGGAGAGTTTTTTCCAGATGCAGACATAGAAGGAAGTGGGGTTGGCAAGGGGAAGGGGGATGTGGGTGGACAGCGATACAAAGAAGTGATTAGAGATGGTCTTATCTGTGATTGACACTCGGTGCAGAGGCTGAGGGAGGAAGGCAGTGAAGATATCTCGGTGAGAAAGTTGGCGTGGTACTTGGGTGGGCAGTAGAAAAAGAGGATTTTGAATGAGAAGCGAGAGGGGTGGAACAAGGTGAGATGCTCAAATGAGGAGAAGGTGCCAGGGGAGTAGAGGGACGGACCAAGGTGTGATTTTGTGATGAGAGCTAAACTGCCATCACGGTCGTTTGAGCGGGGCAAGTGGTGGAAGTCAGGAAAGGCAGGGAGGCTTCATTTAGGGGGAAGGTTTCATCACCCTCAGCCAGGTTTCTGTCAAGGCCATGATGTTGGTGCAATCATCCACAATAAGCTCATGGATGGCAAGGGCCTTGTTCACAAGTGAATGGACATTCTGGAGGGAGAGGGTTGGTGATGGCTGATCTCCTGGCGTAGTCCACAGGGTCAGCACTGGGAGGAGTGAGTGAGACGGTAAGGAGGCACGCTGGGAGGGAAGGTCAGCGAGAGAGTAGGATAGGGCCGTTGGGGTTGCTGCTCCTAAGGAGGCAGCGACGAATGCCTCGATGGGCCCTTCAGAGGATGCCAAGAGAGACACAGAGGAAAGCTGTAGGTTTATGTAAGAGGAAGTCGAGCCAGGGACAGCGGCAGGAGAGTAGAAAGATCAAGGAGTGCTGAAGAATTGGGCTAGGGATTTGGGAGGGCAGAGTACCCGAGAGGGAAGAAATGAAAGGATGCATGACTGCAGGAGAGAGAGGTCTAGGAGGGGTAAAGAGAAAAAAAGGTGGAGAAAAAAAGTGGAAATAGAAGAGATGGGCTCAGGTCCGGAGCGGCAGCCAAAATATGCTGAGAAAAGAACTTCCATTTATATAGCGCTGTTCACAATCTCAGGATGTCCCAATGCATTTTACAGACAATGAAGTATTCTTGTAGTGTAGTCACTGTTCTAATGTAGGAAATGCAGCAGCCAATTTGATCACAGCAAGGATCCATGAACAGCACTGACCAGATAATTGTCTCCTGCTGTTCTTTGAAATAGTGCCATGAGATCTTTCATATCCACCTGAGAGGGCAGACGGGGCCTCAGTTTAACATCTCATCCAAAAGACGGCACCTCTGACAGTGCAGCACTCCTTCAGCATTGCATTGGGGTGTCAGCCTAGATTTTGTGCTGAAGTCTCTGGAAAGGGATTTGAACCCACGACCTTCTAACTCAGAGGTGAGAGTGCTACCACCGAGCCACAGCTTAGTGCATATAGGATTGAGTTGCCAGGGTTTCAAGGGCTGGACTGCCAGGGCTTGGGGCCACAGGCTGGACCATCAGTTGTGTACTGGTTAGAGGCTAAAGTTATAAATGAAGCGAGAGTACTACCAACTGAGCCAAGGCTGAAATGTTAGTAAATTCTCAAGCCATCTGCAAATAAATGGTAATTAAGTAAAAGTACGATCATTCTCGTCTGTTTAAAAGTACAAAATGAGCCTGGGCCATCTCCAGTGAGCGATGCATCTACAGCCACCATTTCTCTCTTGTTTGCCTCTCTAGTCTCTTCTCTGGCAGCAAACACACATTCTCCCTTTCAAGGACAATGGTGCACGAGTACCTAAGAGACTGAATTTCCAGGGAGAGGGGAGCACTTAGAGAAATGCGCAGGTCCGCCATCAAAAGGAGCCTGAAGAGGCTCGGGTCCTTTTTGTGATGAGGCAAACAAGGGCAGATGAAAGGACAGAGCGCATCGCACTGCTGCCCCACTTAGCAATCAGTGAGATAGGTGTACAATAAGAGCTGCAACAAAGAGGGGACAAGGACGGTGAGACCAGGTGTTGCTTCAGCACAACAGAATGCCAAGAGCCTTCCAGGCAATCTTACCTCATTTTTATTTTTCCAATCATATTCTCTGTGCTGTGGGCCTATTACAGTAAAAAGAACACTGGCTCTCATTGTACTCTCTGCTATTTATTCCTTGTGTAATTTATTGGAAAATTGCCGGGTTTGTTACAACAGACGGCTGATTAAAAGCAGAGCGCATCAAAGGGACGGCCAGACTCCGTTATTTCACCGGTCCTCGATGAACCTGCTCGATGAGCGACATCTGAGCCCATGGTGGGAGCTGCTCTTGGTGTCAGCCAGTGGCTCAGTGGCATGAGAATTTATTAACATTTCAGCCTTGGCTCAGTTGGTAGAACTCTCGCCTCATTTATAACTTTGGCCTCTTACCAGTACAGCTGGTGGTCCAGCCTGTGGCCCCGAGCCCTGGCAGTCCAGCCCTGAGTCAGAAGGTCGTGGCTTCAAGCCCCACTCCAAAGGCTTAAGCACAAAATCTAGGCCAACACCTCAGTGCAGTACTGAGGGACTGCTGCACTGTCCGAGATGCCGTCTTTCGGATGAGACGCTAAACCGAGGCCCCGTCTGCCCTGTCAGGAGGATGTAAAAGATCCCATGGCACTATTTTGAAGGAGAGCAGGGAAGTTCTCCCCGGTGTCCTGGCCAATATAAATCCCTCACTCAACATCACTGAAACAGATTATCTAGTATTTATCACATTACTGTTTGTGGGATTTTGCTGTGCGCAAATTGGCTGCCGCATTTCCTACATTGGCTGTAAAGCGCTTTGGGATGTCCTGAAATGCGCCAAAAAATGCAAATTTTTCTTATCTTATCTCTGTAATCACCTCTAGTCCTACAACCCTCCGAGATCTCTGTGCTCCTCCAATTCTGGCCTCTCGGGCATCCCCGATTTTAATCACTCCACCATTGGCGGCCGTGCCTTTAGCTGTCTAAGCCCTAAGCTCTGGAATTCCCTCCCTAAAACTCTCCGCCTCTCTCTTCTCCTTTAGAGGCTCCTTAAAACCTACCTTTCACCTGTCCTAATATCTCCTTATGTGGCTCGGTGTCAGATAACGCTCCTGTCTAGCACCTTGTGACATTTTACTACGTTAAATCCGCTTATATAAATACAAGTTGTTGTTGAAATAGGGTAATTATCTCATCTGAGTTCACATGGTTGGTTATTTGAAATGATTCAAATTGGCCCAGACCAGGGTCCCGGCTGATGGAGGGGGCAGGATACCCAGAACAGCCCATAGCTCGGAACATTTAAAGGGCTATGGCTACTTAGAATAAAGTGGGGCCGGGGGCAAAAAAAATTACAGCCTTTAGAAGGATTGTATATAGTTATTAAATATGGGGGTAAGGGGGGGGAAGAGGGAAAGAAGTAGCAGGTCAAAAGCCAAGGAGGGAGAGTGTGAAGGAGGGAGTGTGTGAATGAGGGAGTGTGTGGAGGAGAGAGGGTATGAAGGGGGGAGTGTGTGAAGGAGGGAGGGTGTGAAGGAGAAAGGGAGTGAAGGAGGGAGGGTATGAAGGAGGGAGGGTATGAAGGAGGGAGGGTATGAAGGAGGGAGGGTATGAAGGAGGGAGGGTGTGAAGGAGAGAGGATGTGAAGGAGGGAGGGTATGAAGGAGGGAGGGTATGAAGGAGGGAGGGTATGAAGGAGGGAGGGTGTGAAGGAGAGAGGATGTGAAGGAGGGAGGGTATGAAGGAGGGAGGGTGTGAAGGAGAGAGGGTGTGAAGGAGGGAGGGTGTGAAGGAGAGAGGGTGTGAAGGAGGGAGGGTGTGAAGGAGGGAAGGTGTGAAGAAGGGAGTGTGTGAAAGAGGGAGTGTGTGAAAAAGGGAGAGTGTGAAGGAGGGAGTGTGTGAAGGAGGGAGTGTGTGAAGGAGGGAAGGTGTGAAGGAGGGAAGGTGTGAAGGAGGGAAGGTGTGAAGGTGGGAGGGTGTGAAGGAGGGAGGGTGTGAAGGAGGGAGTGTGTGAAGGAGGGAGTGTGTGGAGGGAGTGTGTGAAGGAGGGAGGGTATGAAGGAGGGAGGGTGTGAAGGAGCGAGGGTGTGAAGGAGGGAGTATGTGGAGGGAGTGTGTGAAGGAGGGAGTGTGTGAAGGAGGGAGGGTATGAAGGAGGGAGTGTGTGGAGGAGAGAGGGTGTGAAGGAGGGAGGGTGTGAAGGAGGGAGGGTGTGGAGGAGAGAGGGTGTGAAGGAGGGAGGGTGTGTGTGAAGGAGGGAAGGTGTGTGAAGGAGGGAGGGTATGAAGGAGGGAGTGTGTGGAGGAGAGAGGGTGTGAAGGAGGGAGTGTGTGAAGGAGGGAGGGTGTGAAGGAGGGAGGGTGTGAAGGAGGGAGGGTGTGAAGGAGGGAGTGTGTGAAGGAGGGAGGGTATGAAGGAGGGAGGGTATGAAGGAGGGAGGGTATGAAGGAGGGAGGGTATGAAGGAGGGAGGGTATGAAGGAGGGAGGGTATGAGGAGGGAGGGTGTGAAGGAGAGAGGATGTGAAGGAGGGAGTGTGTGAAGGAGAGAGGGTGTGAAAGAGAGAGGGTGTGAAGGAGGGAGGGTGTGAAGGAGGGAGTGTGTGAAGGAGGGAAGGTGTGAAGAAGGGAGTGTGTGAAAGAGGGAGTGTGTGAAAAAGGGAGAGTGTGAAGGAGGGAGTGTGTGAAGGAGGGAAGGTGTGAAGGAGGGAAGGTGTGAAGGAGGGAAGGTGTGAAGGAGGGAAGGTGTGAAGGAGGGAAGGTGTGAAGGAGGGAAGGTGTGAAGGAGGGAAGGTGTGAAGGTGGGAGGGTGTGAAGGAGGGAGGGTGTGAAGGAGGGAGTGTGTGAAGGGGGGAGTGTGTGAAGGAGGGAGGATGTGAAGGAGGGAGTGTGTGAAGGAGGGAGGGTGTGAAGGAGGGAGGGTGTGAAGGAGGGAGGGTGTGAAGGAGGGGTGTGAAGGAGGGAGTGTATGAAGAAGGGAGTGTGTGAAGGAGGGAGTGTGTGAAGGAAGGAGTGTGTGAAGGAAGGAGTGTGTGAAGGTGGGAGGGTGTGAAGGAGGGAGGGTGTGAAGGAGGGAGGGTGTGAAGGAGGGAGTGTGTGAAGGAGGGAGTGTGTGAAGGAGGGAGGATGTGAAGGAGGGAGTGTGTGAAGGAGGGAGGGTGTGAAGGAGGGAGGGTGTGAAGGAGGGGTGTGAAGGAGGGAGTGTATGAAGAAGGGAGTGTGTGAAGGAGGGAGTGTGTGAAGGAGGGAGGGTGTGAAGGAGGGAGTATGTGGAGAAGAGAGCTTGTGAAGGAGGGAGTGTGTGAAGGAGGGAGCATGTGAAGGAGGGAGGGTGTGAAGGAGGGAAGGTGTGAAGGAGGGAGGGTGTGCAGGAGGGAGGGTGTGAAGGAGGGAGTGTGTGGAGGAGGGAGTGTGTGAAGGAGGGAGGGTGTGAAGGAGGGAGTATGTGGAGAAGAGAGCTTGTGAAGGAAGGAGTGTGTGAAGGAGGGAGGATGTGAAGGAGGGAGGGTGTGCAGGAGGGAGGGTGTGAAGGAGGGAAGGTGTGAAGGAGGGAGGGTGTGAAGGAGGGAGTGTGTGGAGGAGGGAGTGTGTGGAGGAGGCAGTGTGTGAAGGAGGCAGTGTGTGAAGGAGGGAGGGTGTGAAGGAGAGACGGTGTGAAGGAGGGAAGGTGTGAAGGAGGGAGTGTGTGAAGGAGGGAGTCTGTGAAGGAGGGAGTGTGTGAAGGAGGGAAGGTGTGAAGGAGGGAAGGTGTGAAGAAGGGAAGGTGTGAAGGAGGGAAGGTGTGAAGGAGGGAGTGTATGGAGGAGATGGTGTGAAGGAGGGAAGGTGTGAAGGAGGGAAGGTGTGAAGGAGGGAGTGTATGGAGGAGAGAGGGTGTGAAGGAGGGAGTGTGTGAAGGAGGGAGTGTGTGAAGGAGGGAGTGTGTGAAGGAGGGAGTGTATATACAGGACAAAGGCTCTACAGGACAGAAGGATCACTAGAACCAGCCGGATCTGTAGACAGAACGGATCTATAGCCCGAAAGGATATACGGACAGCACGGATATACGAGAGAAGGATCTACAGCAAGACGGATCATCAAGGAAGACGGCTATATAGAAGACGGATATAGAAGAATA